>NC_088363.1:75165780-75315780 GCF_034508935.2 Berghia stephanieae
CTCTGGAGTGAGTAGTGAAGAACGGATAGGTTACATATTGAATCATAAATTGGTATAACTATTTTGGTAGCAGAATTTATAGATAGAATGCGCTTGGCCAAGGAGTTCACAACATTGCCATCCGGAAGTATAATGGACCAACACACAAACTCTGTGTAAACATGAACTTTTATAGTCTGGTTAATACAGTTTAGTGAGAACAACTCACAAACGCGGATGGCAAAAACAATAACAAAGGCCTGAGTGACGTCATCTGCATACTATCTATAGGCAGATTCTTAATATTACGTGGCGTAAAAGAGTGAGGGTGGATGACATTTATTGATGATCAGCATTTACCTATTGAGACGAGAAAATAAGATGCATCACCCTGTAGCTAGAAAATCCGTTGTACAATGTATGTCTCTATTCCCCTGGAAAACTGGTTTTATACTTCCAATGAGATTGGAACCAGTATTTTGACATCGCACTTTTGTTCCCCATTGAGGAGAAAGTAGAGAGCGATGGGAACTGCCTGAAGCCTGGGATCGTAAAAATACTAACAGAAGGGTGAAAATAAAAATGCTTAAGGTTGGAAACAATACTGTGTTTATCCGAAGGCTTTTCATCTTCACTTTTTTGTTAGTATCTCTTATTGGTGGAGTGACGTTCATAACCTGCTGTGTGGCACTCAGTTAGAAAATGAGTTGATACATTGGAATCACCAGGTAAAAGCTTAACAATTACCAAAACACTCACGATATTGTTTTATGAGAGAAAGGGCCTAAGTATTTTACTCTTTAACTAAGTTCATAATATATGACAAAGAATAGCAATTTTATCTGAATGATGGAAAAAGAGACTTAGCATGTTTTGATTTTTGTCTCCTCAATCCTCACTGTAAATTCGATTTTGAGCATCTGAGTAATCCGGACGTTTATAATCGGGAGATCACAATTCTGCCGTACTCATAAATAAATAAATAAATAAATAAATAAATAAATAAATAAATAAATAAATAAATAAATAAATAAATAAATAAATAAAAAATGTAATGCCCAGATATTAAAACTCGGCATTCTAATAACGATCGTTTAAAATGACCCTCAACTCGCCAATAAAAACTCTCAAACCTGGATCTTTCGTAATTTTCAGTAAAACATCGCTTTAAATACAGGCACATTTCAGTCTGAATTTGAAGTGTTGTATTAACATTTTTTTTACTGTTTTTGAGTCCGAAACGTTCAGTGTTTGGTATGTATTTTGTTCTTTCTTTTTTTTTTTAAACGTTTTTATTCATTTTTTTTTTTTTTTTGTATTTACATTTTACAGTCACATCTTCTTATAGCTTAGTATTCACGTTGGCCAACGAGTATAAATACCATTGGCTTTTGGCTTTAAAAAAAAATAAATTGGTAAATATTGGTGGGATTACTTGTAAAGTCTCCTCTGTCCCTCGATATGTATTATCCTACATGTGCACCTCCAATCATTGTTGTAATGGAAATTTCATAAAATGACGCAAAATATTGTCCTTTACAACAATGTTAAACTCGGCCCATAATTTCGTTCGGATGTCAGACCTGCATATATGTACACATCGGTATTATCCCTTAGGTATGTATTGTATCACTCCTCTTTAATAATACAAAAACGTGCATTAACAGTCAACTGTCTTGTGGTCGAAAAATTGTAAGAGTTTTAAACGTTTTAAAATAAAATACATGATATTATTTTCACCTCATTTGCGTAGTTAAGAACCGATTTGTTCCAAGGCAACAAAGTCAGTCCACACAACGAAGGATAATCAGTGGCGCGGAACCCCATACCGGTTTGATGAGTTCGTGGTCATTCCAAGACATCGTTCAATTCACTGACCACTGGAACTGGTCAGACAGCCCTTTTGATTGATCACATGATATCTGGGCGCGTCCACCCTGGTACCCGGGGGTATAAAAACGATAGGGAGCAATCAGACGGGTTACCATAGACATAGCCCTTGTTAGAGACAAAACAGGTGGGTCATTGATTTTTCAAATTAAAAAATAAATTATTATTCTTTGTTTTCTCTCTCCAATTTCATTTTAAATGTTTATCGCTGCTTATATTTAAGAAATATGATTTTTTAAAAATACAGTTTGTCTTACAAAAGGAAATTAAAAGATTAGTCTACTTGAAACATTTAAAATTTCTAGTTTTCATGTGGAAAAATTAGTATACAGGACTATAATATCTAGCTTATAATAATTTACCATTCTTCCAATAGCAGGATTGTTAATTACGAATCCAAGTCCACAAAAATGTCATTGTCAACACGTTTCATTAAATTAAAATCCTTATCAAGGTTTGTAGTTTGAGTTAAAATTCGTAGTTCTACAAATCTGGATTTCTTATAAAAAGCATTGCAATACCATCTAGAACATAAATGATCACGGGACGTATTGTTGTTGTTCTCTTTATTAAAAAAAATAATGGGAAGGGGGTGGGGGCTCTTTATTATTTAAAATAAAAGCTTTGGTGGTCTGTCTTTTTATAGATTTTGCATTGAGAAGCGTATCGATAATCGAAGAAAAAAAAAAAAGATAAAAAGAACAAATGACAAACACATTGCTATTTCAATTTTACAATGTAGATATGAGTTCTGAGTGTATTAAAAAAGAATAATAAAATGAAAATTTAAAAATTAAATCAATATAAACATGATTTTTTAAACAACTTCATGCTTGCTCTGAATTATTATCATTATTATTATTATTATTATTATTATTATTATTATTATTATTATTATTATTATTATTATTATTATTATTATTATTATTATTATTATTATTATTATTATTATTATTATTATTATTATTATTATTATTATTATTATTATCTCATTATTATTATTATTATTATTATTATTATTATTATTATTATTATTATTATTATTATTATTATTATTATTGCCTTTCCCTCTTCCACAGCACCATGGTCTTGTTCGCGGTGTTCCTAGTGGTGATCCCACTCGTCGCTGCTGCCGGTCACGATAATGACATGATGATGCAGCAGCAGATGATGATGAACATGATGAATATGATGGCTCAGAACAAGGGGTGGGGAGGTAACAATGGTGGAGGTAACAATGGTGGAGGCATGGAACAGAACCAAGGACGTGAGTAAATCTGTTTTTCTTTCCACGCTTAACTCACTCAATCCTAGAGATTTTTGCTACTTTTCAACATTGAAAAAAAAAATGAATTAAAATGAGCATGTACATAGTTTTATTCAACTACCATTAACATGCAAAAACTACAAAACATTAGCTTCGATACTGCCCCTATAATTTGTCTCATAAAAATGTAATAAATCAGGCATGGGATAAAAGTAGTCAGGAAAACTACGGATATAGTCGGTGTTAGGGTTGAGTGAGTTAAGTGAAGTGTGACCTATAACCTCAATACGGTATTATGTCGGACTGAACTAGATTTCACAAATTGAATTTTAGGTGGGAACGGATGGAATTAAACAATTTATGACCTAAGCAGTTTGGGAAACCGTAATTTCTTTTGAATGGGGCAGACTAATTCAAATCAAATTTCGGCCACATTTAATAATTTAAAAAAACAGCTTGAGCATTTATATATCGCAATATCCACTAGACGTGCTCAAAGCGCTTTACAAAGGGTCCCTGACCAACAGCAACACGTAACATAAAGAACGAGACATGGCGCATGTTAGGCAATATTACATTTATTTTTTCCCGACAGAGACAACGCTGTTAACGACTCTTGAGTTCGGTGAGAGAATTTGAGTAAAGAGTCTTTTCCAAGGACTCAACTATTCGCCGAGCGAGGCTCGAACACAGGACCTTCCGATCCGAAAGCGAGTGTCATACCACTGGACCACATAGCCGTCTATACGAAAAAGTGCATCTCACATCTGCTAAATGGACATTGTAAAAATTCATAGACCTCAGGACAAAATAAATAAAATAAAGTAAAAAGAGAACTTCCATATCGGACAATAACCGTTTAATGTGCTCAGGGTGCTTTACAAAGGGTACCAGTCAACAGCAACACTTGTGACACCCAGGCGTTACCCACAATGCAGCGTCGCAAATGAAGCTAGGGCGGGGTGATTATCTCAAGGCCACACAGCGCAGCGGCGGCGATCGAACCCGGTACCTATCGGGTACGAAGCAAAGGCCATACCTCTGAGCCACGTTGCCCCCTCCTAATGAAAATATGAAATAAAAAATATGATATAATACAATGTAACATTATATAATATAAAAATTACGATGTAATAAAATATTATAATATAATATAATATAATATAATATATATATAATAATATAATATAATATAATATATATATAATATAATATAATATATATAATATAATATAATATAATATATATAATATAATATAATAATATATAAATACAATATGCACACACACACACACACACACACACAGAGAGAGAGAGAGAGAGAGATAGAGAGAGAGAGAGAGAAGAGAGAGAGAGAGAGAAAGAAGAGAGAGAGAGAGAGAGAGAGAGAGAGAGAGAGAGAGAGAGAGAGAGAAGAGAGAGAGTTTAAACAGTGGTACCCGGCGTTATATTTCAGTCTACAGTACGATGAAAGAATTATGAATGAAAGAGTCATCATCAATAGTATCCATTTAAAGCATAGACTTTATAATTTTTTTTTTTCCAATTTAATTTACAGAATGGTGGAACGCACAAAACAGTGAGGACTACGAAGCTTACATGAAATGGTGCGAGGAGAGGAAAATGGCCATGCAGGAACAAAAGCAGCAACAAGAAATGCTCATGGAATTCCAGAAGGCTGAGGAAAAGAGACAGATGGATGTGAGTATAATCAACACCTTGCAATTGAAAATTAACCATACGGCAAAACAGGCGATTGCGTAAAGGACCAGCCAAAGTTTCGTGCCATTCAACAACAACAACACACACACACACACACACACACACACACATATATATATATATATAAACAAGAAATAAACAAATTTAAAAAGAAGCATTATGAACAGCCTGGTTTCATTAACGTTTAAAAAACAAAAAGATTAATGATACTGAATGTGATAAACGTGACTTTTCATTACCGAATTCAAATTGTTATATTAAAGTTAAGTCGAGTCTGGTCTCTCTTTATTGAGATTGCAGTTTTAACCAAATAATTATTGAGAACCTTGCAACTCAATTACTCCTTTAAAAAAAATCCAATAAAACTATCTGACAATGCAGATGTCGGAAACAAAACTTTCTCCTCGATTTCATATCAAGAAATGACTTCAATTTCATTTTCTTCACAGATGGAGAAGGCTCGTGTCCACAAGGAGATTGAAGAACGCCGTGAGTCAATGATGGCTCAATGGAAGATGTGGCAAATGAGATTGTCCCAGCAACACGAGTTCGACAACCTCATGGACAAATTCGCCGAGATGAAGCACCATTACATGTTTGCCGTTACAATGGAATTCCTCAAATTCTGCAAATGCTCTGATTTCACTGAGGAGCTCCACAGATATTTCATGCACGGAGTGAGTCTCTCTCTCTCTCTCTCTCTCTCTCTCTCTCTCTCTCTCTCTCTCTCTCTCTTTCTCTCTCTCTTCTCTCTCTCTCTCTATATATATATATATATATATATATATATATATGTATATATATATATTCCGCGTGCGGTAGTATGTATTTATAATCATACCCAATCTCTTCACCTTCTTAAAATTTCTCATTCTTCTTCCTCCTCCTCCTCCTCCTCCTTCTCCTTCTCCTCCTCCTCCTCCTCCTCATCATCATCATCATCATCATCGTCGTCATCCGCACCATCATAATCATCATTATCATTCTCATTTTATCATCATCTTCCCCTCTCATCTTTCTCCTCCTTTTCTCCATCTTCCTCCTCCTCTCTATCTTCGTCCCCCTCCTTTCCAATCTCTTTATACCCTACTATTCTTTTCCTTCTGTGAACAATACAATTTTACAATCATTCCCTCCTTGAACATCCAGGATATGAAATACGAAGGTGGTGACGACTGGGATCTTGATGACCTCGATGGTATTGATACCAACAACGCTGTTGCCGTCGCCCAGGCCCTGGCTAACCGTCCACAGGCCGAACAGGTCAAGGCTTTCTTCGGCGGTCTCGCCAACTCCATGTGCCTCGCTGGACGTGCCTACGTCGAGCAGGTCAAAGTCTGGGAACAGGACTACAAATTCTTGGACCGTCTCATGTAAACATCAAAGTAAGAAATGGGTTAATATCCTAGCTGGTATACACTGACACAACAAATTTCATTAATTAAGAAGTTGAGCGAGTCATAATTTTTTTTTTTTAATATCGATAAATTAAAAAGTAAGGCTTCAACTGGAGACCTTGGTGAAATTGTCGTTCTTACTTCATCTTAATTGAAACAACTTTTAGCCAAAGTGAAAAAGATGTTTCGTTGTGAAAGGCAGTGATTTATCTTTTACACATTGTAGATAAGTAGGAATATTTGTTAATATTTTGCTAATGTAATGCTTAAGGAGAAAAGAATGCATTGGCGTAATAATCAAATTTTTAAAAATGAAATTACCAAAATTCCCATTTGAGATAACCTATGGTTTAAATAACATAGCCACATGTTTGAAGCGTAAGATTCAAATACAACCACTAAAACAGCATATGTTGCGCTGATATCTTGATCAGATGAAGAAGTAATTTGCTTTTAAAATGGTTCAAAAAAACTTTTAGAATTGAACCCCCCCCCACCCACACACCCTACAAAACAAACAAACAAAACATAATAAAAAAAACAACCCAAACTCAGTCTAAAATAGTTTTTACAAATATGTGAATAACTAAGAAGAAAGGAAAAAGACAAGAAAAAAAATCCTCCCCCACCCCACCCTACACCCACCCTCAAATGTATTTCTTGACTGGGGATCAAACGTAAGCTGACTTCTTGATTATTTCGAATTATAAATGACTATTTTCTCCATTTCCAATATACCATCAGAAAATTAATGGGCTAATTACGTCTCAGATTCATACATATGCCCAAAAATGGAAATGCCACTGCCTAGAGTTTGTAAAGTGCAGTGATGAAATTCAACTTAGGCTCCAATAAATCCTTACATGAGGATATGGTTCCAGTGGCCCAATGGCACGACGCCTCCACAAAGTCAAGCGATGTTGATCATGATCAGGAACCAGATGGATGGCAAGGGTTGCAAAACTCCAGCCACTGTTCGCTCAACTCAGGTGTGAATGATTACCTGACTTTAGGCAGTGACGGGTTCTGTAAGATTCCTGCACAGGAATGAAGCATAAGAGGGTACATATACTGCATAAAACGGAAATTTGATTACGTTGAGAAACAACGTGAACGTGGCGAAGCCATGGTGATTATTTAAACGTTTATATTCATTCATCTGTTCATTTTCGAAGTTTTCCTCCAGCAGCAATGTGGACTATAAATCATATAATAAATGTTGATAAATTATATTACTTATAATTAATTGTCAATAAATTATTCTCTATTTTTTCCAGTTAGGAAAATAGCCGCCTAATACCAAGGTGTGCTGTCTCTAAAACGCAACTTATCCAAGCAACGTACCACCATCAACGTTTTCAAGAACTACAGACCGAAGAACTTCTAGTGTCAGCAAGAACCATCTAGCAGCTGATGCGTCTATGGCTGAACGGCTGTCGTCACGTCCGGTAAAAACAAAACATCAATGCTTGGACGATGGAACATCTGTGGCGTCAGTTGAGGGTCAAGGTTCATTGTTTTTCCATTCCTGTGACTTCCGGCTAGAGGGCGGCTAGTTGTCACCGATGCCTTGACCCACCTTTACCTATGTATATTTATTTTTGTTTATTGAGAGATTTATGATTAAATGTGGCTTCATGTTCAAATATAGTGTCAGTGTTCCTCATTAGACAAATCACTTCCTCTGATAAGCGCCAAAACGGAAAGACTTCAGCTTGAGCTTTTATATAGTACACTACACGTGCTCAAAGCGCTTTACAGGGGGTCCCCAAACAACAGCAACACTTATAATATAGAACGAGAAATGACGCCTGTTTGGCGAAATTACAATTTTTCGGACCGGACAGAGAAGAAGCTGTCGACGGCAAGGTATTTATTTTACATCTCAGTACGGTGAGAGAATATGAGTAAAGTGTCTTTTCCAATGACTCAACTATGCGCTGCCCAGAGCGGGACTCGAACCCTGTACCTTCCGATCCGAAGACGAGTGTCATACCACAACACCACATAGCGGCACAGTTACAAATTCCCCACAAACACTGTAAATAAACGAATACAAAATTACAGAATGTTTAGAATACACAAGATTTATGATTAAAAAGAAGAAAATCTTATCTCATATTAAATGAAACACGTACATTGACCTTTCCCCTTTCGACAAAATACCTCATTGCTTCCTGGGTACATAATAACAGATATGAGGACACAGCGGGAGTTGATCTTTAATTGGCTATTCGAGTGATTTCTGGAATCTCTCCGGCTCACCCGTGGTAGCTCAATAAGGTGCCCGCAAACCCATCATATCATACACATAATTGTATTGAGTACGTTTCCTCATAGAATGGGAGCTTGCTGGTCGTCTGAGCCGATGCGTTATATTTCCTTGCTATCTCCTTTTTTCACACTTCTGAATCACTTGTCCTTTTCATATACATCTTCGTGTCTATCCTCATTAATTTAGTCTCGCTTGGGAAATCCTGGTCCAGACCTGCCTACTTGAAATTTTGAAAAATTAATCGTAGTATACAGGGGTAATGACATAGTAGACATTGTAACTAACCTTTAAAATCATGAACATGTCCTTAACACGTGAAATGATTTAAACTTTATATATAAACTGGCTGTGATACCAGAACTTTCGTTTTCAATTAGTTTTATTGAATTAAAAAGCTTTATATAGTTCTCAGGTTGGAGCCAAAAATTCGTAGTTCTACGAAATTTTCGTAGTTGTGGCGAGGTCTGCTGGTCTTTTACTGAGAGGGGAAACAATCAAATGGTTTATATTCTGCTGAGAGATAATATTAGCTATTTTGTGTATACATTATATATATATCCTCGCGCTGGGACTATTTGGCGCGTCCCCTGGGTCGGTGGATGGGGGAGCCCTTGTTGATAGGGGTTGCATCGGTCGGATAATATGGAAGAAGATGCTGTGAGTCAACAAAGTCTAGAAGAAGAAAACTGATTTAAAACCGGGGCAGATGGGAGTAGCTTCGCCATGGCAGGCAGCTCACCTGGAAAAAAGGAAAACTCTGATTTCAAACCCGGGTAGAGGACTGTTATCCTTGGCTGGCAACACTCTAGGAGATTGATGACTCCAAAATTAAAATACCACCTTCCCCCAAGGCTTAGGGATTTGCGAAAGGTTAACAGCCCTATCTGTAAAAATGATACCGTTACAAAACCATCAATGACACCAAAGCAAAACATTCGCCTGAGGGAGGAAGGGTCTCTATCTAAGAAATATATTATGCCATGTAGTGAAAGCCAAATGGAAGCTGCAGGACCCCCTTTTGACACCCAGGAAATCCACTAGAGTAGTCACGTGGAACAGAACAGTGTATGAAACGGGGAGAAATATCCAGATAGCAAGAGAGATGAAGAATTACAAGATAAAAGTGCTGGGATTGTGTGAGACTAGGTAGCTACAGACAGGGCAGGTGAAACTGTCATCGGGAGAACAGTTGCTGTACTCAGGACATTGGTTGGCTGGGGCCTGTTAACTCCCAAGTTATCACAGCCAAGTTCACCACCAAGGAAATAGACACGTTAAATGTTATTCAGTGCTACGCCTTCACAAACAACGGGGATGAGGAAATGAAAAACAATTTCTATCAGCAACTCCAGGTTGTGATAGATAAGAGAGGACATGACCATATTGACGGATGACCTCAACGCCAAGATAGGAGCAGACAACACAAGATACGATGACATCATGGGTACTCACGGACTTGGCAATATGAATGAGAACGGAGACCTGTGTGTCCTGAACTGATTTGAACAGGGGGTAGCATCTTCCCATACAAACACATCCCCAAAGCTACCCGGAGATCACCAGATATGTTATGAGGACCAAATAGATCACATTTGCATCAACCAAAAGTTCAGGAGATCATGGCAAGACGTGCGAGTGGTGGGGGCGGGTGTCTCATCAGACCACCACTTTGGCAAGATCTGGGAGAAGGAAGAGGTACCAGCCCAGTGGAAGGGGAGACTAGTCATCAAGTTGCCAAAGAGAGGGGACCTCAGAGATTGCAGCAATTACAGAAGAATCATGCTGCCGTCAGTACCAGGCAATGTGCTCATCAGAATCCGGCTCGAGAGGACGAAAGGAAGCAGTTGAACCCAAACTCCGAGACCAGCAGGCGGGCTTTCTCAGAATTAGATCATGTGCTGACCAGATTGCGAGTCTGCACATCATAGTAGCAGTCAATATATAATGGAACTTCCCTCTATATAAATTTCTTTGACTATGAAAAAGCATTAGACAGTGTTGATAGAGAGACACTTTGGAAACTGCTGAGACACAATGGACTTCCCCAGAAGGTTTCTCTCTTATTCGCTGCAGGTACCAATACATGAGCTGCAGGATTATGCATGCCAACCAGACATCAGACAGTTTTGAGGTTGAGACAAGAGTCGGCGAAGGATGCCTATTGTCACCATTCCTTTTCCTCCTGGTCATTGACTGGATCATGATGACCACTACAGCAGGCAGACATAATGTGATACAATGGACCCTCTGGAAGCAGCTTGACGATCTTGACTCTGCAAATGACTTAGCACTCGTATCCCATAGCCACACATGCAAGACAAAATTGCTCACCTTGAAACAATATCAGTCGCAAAAGGGTTAAAAATAAACAAAAACAAGACAGAGCTGATGAAAATTAACACAACCAACAGGGAGTTGGCGGAGAGCCCATCAAGGAGGTGGATACCTTTATCTACCTAGGACGTGTGGTGGACAAGCTTGGTGGTACAGAGACGTTATAGCAATGATAGGAAAAGCAAGAACTGTCTTTGTTATGCTGAGAAATATCTGGGCATCCAAGATAAGCACGAAGACCAAAAAAATCTCGACTGTACCCGGGATCGATCTTGGCCCCATTGCGTGTGAAGAAAGTACTCTATCAACTGAGCTATCGGGATTCCCAACTTCAAGACAAAGACAGAAGGCAATGTTTTATGTTTTTACAGATTTTACGGCGCTTGCAACACATTTAAGTAATTTCAGCGCCAGTAAAAAGGAAGATAGTGTGACAGTAAAAATGTTATAGAAAAGCACACAAGAAAAGTAAGACAAAGGAAAATGGCACAAATACGGAACAGATATAGATTCCAAGAGAATACTATCATGCATTGTGCATAGTTTGAGATCACCAAAAAGTCTTACCCTGACACAAACGCAGGTCCCCACTAAGAGGAGTAACTAAACCCACACGTTTACAGATCATATGTTCAAAAAAATGTTTTTTAAATATTACAGTACATAACAAAGAGATGATTTACAAGGGGGAAAAAATACCATCTCCCAAAACTATACTATACATTCGACTGTTTCTCTCTAAGCCAAGGTCAGAACAAATCTAAGTAGTCTCATTCCAAGACAAAGATAGAAACCAATTGGAAAACATGTAGGGGGATAGAAGACACAGTAAGTACCTCCCTATCCACTATGCGAGGTCAAAAACACCACCTAGATAAAGGGCAATCTGGAAAAGGGAATATAGAGGGATAGAAGGCACACCAAGAGTTTGTTTTGTTGGTTTTTAAGGGTTTTACGGCGCTTGCAATACATTAAGGTCATATCAGCGCCAGCAAAAAGGAAGAAAATTGGTTAGTAAAACAGTTCTGGAATTACAATTAAAGGACACAAGAAAAGGTAGGACAAAGGGGAATTTGTTCAAATAGGAAACATGTAGATTCCAAGAGCGCACTATCGCACTTTCAAAGTGCTTAGTTTGAGATCGCCTAAAAGTCTCATCCCGACACCACCACAGGATCACACTAAGAGGAACACATTCAAATGTTTACATAATAAAATACTAACAATACATAACAGAAAAGGAAAAAAATATATCCCAAAACTATAACTATACATTTGATTGTTTCCCTCCCATCAAGGACTTCAGCCAGGGCTGGGACAAAACTAAGTAATCCTATTCCAAGACAAAGATAGAAAGCAACTCGAAAGACATATAAGGGAATAGAAGACACAGCGTGACCTGCCCACCATCTTGATCTCCCCGCCTATTTTGAGACGTCAAAGGATCCCACCCGAAGTAAGACAGAGAACAAGGAAGCAGATTGTTTTTGTTTTTAAGGGTTGTACGGCGCTTGCAACACATTGAGGTCATATCAGTGCCAGTAAAAAGGAAGAAAATGGAATAGTTAAAAGTTCTAGAATTACAATTAAAGCACCCAAGAAAAGGTAAGACAAAGGGGAATTGGTTCAAATAAGAAACATATGTAGATTCCAAGAGCACACTATCAAAGTACTTAGTTTGAGATCACCTAAAACTCTCATCCAGACATAAGCACAGGTCCCTCCTAAGAGGAATACACTCAAATGTTTACAAATCATATATAGAGTCGACTCCGGATAATCGCAACACCTTGGGAGCAGCGAAAATGTTGAGATTAAACGAAGTTGAGTTTCCTGTCCACTATTGCAACATGTTACACGTCAATTGTAAACATTGTTCTTAGTTCACCACAGAATGAGCAATATGATTGAAATAAAAACCTTATGGCAGCCCTGTATAAATTTTGGCAAGCAAAAGCAACTTTGATGTCGACATCTTATTCAGATTGGATTAACTTTCATTCTTTTGTTCTCAACATTTGTAAGAGTCGAAGAGATTAGCCGTGATGAGAGATAGTAAGCTTTCACCAAACTCGAATCTGTTATTAAAAATTCCAATGTCGTTCGAAATCTTGGTTTCTTTTTAGATATGCGCGCACACAAAGTGCTGAGATTTTGTTGCGATTAACCGAAGTTTGTTGCAATTAACCAGTGACTTTTATATAGAATTAATTCCGTTTCTTGAGAAATGTTGCCATTAACCGATTTGCGATTATCCGGAGTGGACTGTAATACAGTGCATAACAGAGAGATGATTTACAAGGAAAAAAAATATCATCTCCCAAAACTATCTGCGCATTGACTATTTCCTTTTCACCAAGGGCATTTGGCCAAGGCCTTGACAAAACCAAGTAATCTCATTCCAAGACAAAGACAGAAAGCAAGTTGGAAAACAGATATAGGGGGATAGAAGACACAGCAAGTACCTCCCTTCCCACTATGGGAGAACAAGGAAGCAGAGTTCAAAACCAATCTATTCATACGAGGGCTCTTTCAGAAATAACCGAAAAATGCCCATTGCTCAGCAACCAGTGGAGATTTTTTAATTCTGTAAACGACATGATATTCCTTATTCCCTTACGGATATTCCCAGAAATTATGAAGTGCATCATTTTGCACAATGAATTTCTAGACGATTTTAAAGATGGCGGCCCACCTTGAAACTTGGTCAAAGAGGAAATCAGAGCTGTCATACGTTTTTTGAACGCCAAAAGTCTGAATCCTACCGAAATTCATAAAGAACTTCAGAGTGTATATGGTGAGCATGTTATAAGCCGTACACAAGTCTATCACTGGTGTAATTTGTTTGAAGCCGGCCAATCCGACTTGACAGACAGGGAAGGGAGAGGGCGTTCGATAACTGCGACGTCAGAAGACAATGTGAAGTGAGTTGATGAGCGTATTCGTCAAGACAGGAGGTTGAAACTTCATGAAATCGCAAGCAGTCTTGAAATTTCGGAAACTTCTGCCCATAGAATTGTATTTGATGAACTTGGCTACAGAAAAGTCAGCGCAAGATGGGTTCCTAAGCAATTGACAGACAATCATAAAGAACAAAGATTGGACATCTGCAGGGAACTTTTGAGAAGAAGCAAGAGCTCACGCAGGGTTCACGGGCATACTGCCAACGCCGGCGGAGACTTTCTAGGGTACGATGTGACTTTTCTTGACAGCATAGTCACCGGTGATGAGACTTGGTTGCACCATTGCACCCCAGAAACAAAGCAAGATTCGATGACATGGAAACATCCATCCTCACCTGTCGCGAAGAAATTCAAAGTCATACGGTCAGCAAAGAAAATAATGGGAACTGTTTTCTGGGACAGTCGTGGTGTTATTCTGTTCGAAACCTTACAACCTGGAGAAACAATCAATGCTGCAAGGTACTGCCAAACTCTTGACAAGCTTAGGGAGGCCATTCGCAGAAAGCGCCCAGGGCAGTTGACCAACGGGGTCATTTTGCAACACGACAACGCTACACCCCACACAGCACGAGTGACGCAAGGTTGGCTAGAGAAATATGGATGGGAGATTTTGCCACACCCACCACACAGTCCAGACCTCGCACCATCTGATTATCACCTCTTTGGGCCACTGAAACGTGAGCTAGCAGGAAAGCGCTTTGATGTCAATGAAGAGCTTGTTGACCATGTGCGGAAATGGCTACAAAACCTTGACGGAAATTTCTTCAGAGAGGGTATCTATTCCATGGTGCGCGTTGGCAGAAGTGTGTCGACAGACTTTGCTGTTACGTAGAGAAATGAAGGACGAGTCAAGGTATGAACACGTGCAAGAATTTTGTTGATAGCATAAAAAACGCGGATTTTACAGGCATTTTTTGGTTAATTATGAAAGAGCCCTCGTATGTAAAGCTTGAGACCAACCAAAAAATGTATTTCTAATTTGATCAAAACAAAAACATAAAACGAAAAGAATTCAACCCATTCAATTTGGGGAAGTCTAAATGTTTATTGGCTACACAATTGGGCAGGATAAACGTAGATTCATTATACAAGATACATGATAAGTGGCATACATAGAGGTCTCCCTTACACTAGTAGTACAAAAAATATTTTTAAAAAAACCAAAAAAAAAAAAACCTTCCATATACAGGCATCCTTCCATTCATGCTTACGTATATTCAGTACATTTTTATAACAGTATTATCAGGTGATAATGAAAATACAGAATAAGTGGGTTTTTTTTTTTGTTTTTTAAAATATTGATGAATAGTAAAAAAAAAAAAAAAAAGCAAACAAAACAACATACAAATACAAAATAAATAAAACAAGACTACCATAAAAATTAAAACGCAACTGTTCCAGCTGGTTGAATCAGCTTTAAATCACTTAAAGCAGACGATCTACTACACTGGTCCTACACAGCATAATAATACATCATAATAAACAACGACCAGTATGTTATCTCATCTCAATTTCTTTTATTATCACAAATTCACATGTATGCTATTCCATATACAAAATACCAGAAGTATTTGCCAACACACTTAGTTACTGTGTGAATGAATATATCACATAAAACAAGCTGGAAATGTAGAATGCTATCATTTTTGCATTTTGAATGCATTAAAACAAGAACACAATGTAAGGGTTCTTTTATTATAACCCTCAAACATTTTATCGTTAATTTTTCTGAACATATGTTCCTGTTTTTAAGGCTTTTACTGCACTTGCAACACTTTTAGGTCATTTCAGCACCAGTAAAAAGAAGGGAAATGGGATGTAGAAAAAAAAAAAGATTTACAATTAAAACACTCCGAGAAAAAATAAAACAAAGGAGACTGGTTCAAATAGGGAATAGAAGTAGATTCCAAAAGCAAATTACAATCTATTTGGTTTAAGAACACTTAAACGGCCCATTTAGATTTAAGCACAGGGCCAATCTAAAAGGAACACATTCAATCTGTTTTTTTAAATACCAAACTATCGGAAACCAATAATATACAATCGACAGTTAATCAAGGACTCTGGCCAAAACCAGGACAAAAAATAATTTCATTCCAGGACAAAGACAGAAAGGAACCCGGAGAAGGAAGTAGATATAAGGGGATAGAAGACATAGCAATGGTGACACCCCCCCCCCCCTCCCCTTTGCCTCCAATGAGATATCAAAAGACCATACGCAGGAGTAATTTTTCTTGTTCTTTCATAAGACCTTAAGAATTGTTGTTTTAATATTATTAATATAATTTTTATCTTAGCTGACCGGATGCATGCCGATATGCAATTATTGCACATATCTTTTTAACTATGAAATAAGGGGTTTAATAAAATAGGATGATTTGATTTCCCTATAAACAGGGGGAACAATAATAAAATTTTGCTTGTTTTAATGGTTAAAACAAAGGGAGAAAGGTTTATAAGAGAAGACGAAAGCAGACCCTAGTGGCAGTGTATTTTTGCACAACACAAGACATTGGCAAAAATTTACATTGATAAAAATGGAATTGCAGTCCTACAGATGCATCAAAATGGGTGATGTTTGAAAATGGAGAACTAATAATAGGAATAATTTGGATCAAAAAACACTTATAAAACAACTGCTATCACATTATCATTAGCATCCAAATGCAGTAGCGTTAATTAACTTTAAAGAGTTAAAACTTTGCTACAACAGCGCCAAAGGACATGAAGATACTACTCAGCCAATCGGATACCAGTTTTTTTATTTTTATGTTTTTATGAGTTAAACAGCGCTTGTGACACAAGAAGCCATTTCAGCATATAAACATGTTGTGATTGGTTACAATTGACAGGATACACTGTCAGGGGCCGAAAGAGACATTAATAAATATATCTACACAATACATTAAAGCAGCACTTGCAATCATAGTAGAAATAATTTGTTCCAAAACAAAGATAAAATAAAAAAAAAAAAATAAAATGATAAGAAAAATTTAAATACAACATCCAAGCAAACACACAATCAGTTGATGCTTGAGAAATCACAATAATTGGAATTTGTCCATTTATACACAAATGCTTTGCGATAACTTTAAACAAACGAAAAAACAGTACAAGAAAAAAAGAAAAAGAAAAAGAAATCATAGATGATGTAATTCTACTACTAGTGCATCATTGATCAATAAAAACAAAACAATTCAACGATAACCGATCATTGATCATATATTAAACTTGACATAACACAACCCTTGTTATTTGACAGCCACAAAAACAAATCATACATGAACATTAACTAAATGACTACATTTCATGAATATTGCAACAACAATTTTTCTGGGTTTTTTAAAATTATCATTTTGCTCCATAAAAGAATAATTACGGTGGAATGATAAACTTGAACACCAATAAGCTATCACTACCAATGTAATCTAGACTACACGTTTCTCAAAACAATCATCATTTTCATGTTCATCCCTATTTCAAGTTGTTTCTATTAAATATCTTAAGCATTGAGGGGCAGTTCAACAAATCAATATTAAGAAACCAACCTCAACTTTTATACCAGACAGATTACACTTGATCAGTGACACATAATTTTCTGTCAAATCATAATCTTCCATCATTTTCCTAACTACAATACAGACTTATTTTAATAAAAATAACAGTAACACAATGTCTCTGATTTGCAATCTGAGGGTCAAAAATAAAATAAAATGACGGGGAGTGCATATATAATTTTTGAAAGAGTAATACAATAGACATCATTTTGTAAAGTCATAAAACTAGATGGCAAGCTGAAAGATAAAAAGGAAGAAAACTACAGTAATGTCACACTATTTCTTTCCAAATCCTCCTACATAATCACCGAAAAACATAGAACATCTAATCTTCTATAAAAGACAGTAAAGGGGAAAATAATTTTGTATCCATCAAGAACTCTGCATTCCGACATCAATTGACTCTATGATGCATATATTGTACTGTACATATTGAATCATTGATATATTCTACAGAAAGTATAATTTAGAAACAGATCTACAGTAATTTTTTCTTTGACAGGCAGAAAAGAAAAGAGATTAAACTTAAAGTGCAAAATTCACATAAAACTTTCTCTTCAATTCTTTTTGTATCTTATTCCTTCTTCTACAGAAGAACATAATTGCTTTGATAGCGAGTCAACCATAGGAGCATGTTATGGCTAAAATACAACCTCCTTTCATAGCACTCATTAATGTCACTGCCTTTCAATATAATAAATGTATTTTAAAATGCAATCTATTGTTTAAATATACACTTGGGTTTAAATTATGATTATTTCCCCATTTCATATTAATGACTTTCCTTTCTTTGCGCATTCTAAAACAACATGTATGGTTTATGTAACTTTGTAACCTTGTGTCAATATTATGTGCTTAGCTTTCAAAACTGTTGGTCTTATCTTTAGTGTAACTATTACAGCTTTCATTTCCTCTTCAATATCATAAAGTTCTAGGAGATATTACAATAAAAAATAACAAGTCATTACATCCAAGTACTGTTGAAACAGGATTTAACTGATATTCTAGACTTAATATTACTAATAGTATTTCTGGTAATTTCTCTAGACAATTTAAATGGTATAACATCATGGGCCCTGGAAATCAAAAAAATATCTGGTCCTCTAGCATCGTGTCTCATACAATCCACTACGTCCAATGTATCTCACCCACTTGATGACATCATGGTCATTGTAGTTCATTTTAGCCTCAAAAACTTTCAAGAATCGCACTTTGAAGCCAGATGGAGCAAAGGGAACCTGGAAGAAGATTGTAATGTTATATTATATACTATTATACCACTCCAGTTACATAAACGAAGGGAAATGAGAACATTGTATAAAAACTTTTACGTATACATGTGTTAATAGCTAAAATAAGTAGTCCTTCAAAGTCATTAGGCCCATGTAGCCAGAGTTTACCCCGGTTTCTATAGTATGAAACAGAAAATAGCAATTGCTTGCTATCCTTAAGATAGGACACTAGTCTATCGCTACTTTCTGCCTAATCTAATAGATCCAGCTACCCCAATCACTGCTGGATGGGCAGGAGGTCTGAAATAATTCTTGATTTCAACCAGGATCGATCTTGGTCCCTTTGCGTGTGAAGTGATCTACCAACTGAGCTATAATTTGACCCATTGATAATGCAATGCCAACTATTCTGTCCAAATTAAAGGGGAAGAAGTGAATAGACAATTCAGCTGACTGAAAGTTGACACAATGACAAATAGCAGTAATTTTGGCTTTTGAAATTAAAACACTAAGTGTCAAAAACAGATGCATCACTTGTATATTTTTTCATATCACATTTGTCCTACGTCTTCAAACAGTGGCATGGATCCATGCACAATGCACTGATCCATAAACTTTTGATTAACTCACTGGATATATATATGAAATAAAAATCCACTCATGATATATCCATTCATAATCTGTTCCTAAGGGTGGCTGCAACACTTCAAGGTGGTTTTCAAAACATTCACACATAATTCACATTGATAATCTAAGTAGCTACACCAAACTGGTGATCATTAGCCATCTGCGTGCTTATTTTCATAAATATAACACTTCTGTCTTTAATTGCAAGGTGTTTTACGAGACTTATCAAATTAAAAAAAATATCATTTAAAAGCAAAATTACTGCCATTTCCATTGGTCTGACATTTGTTTTACAAAAACCATACACCTGCAGATTTGCCCAACTTTCACTTTTGTCAAGTCCCTCACTGCACGGCTATGGTGCAGGGTTGCCAAATTCAAAAAATGGCATTTTTAAAGTCTTTTTTGGCATGAAAAAATCAGGTTTGACATTTTGGCATTATATTTTTCAAAACACTTAATTTTGCCAATTTAAAGACAAATTAACACCAATTTTATAGCGCAAATTTTGCCATAAAAATGAGAGATGAGATGAAATACCCTCAGGCTGTGACAAATAAACCTGAAATTTCTTTCTCTTTAGTGCATCAACATAATCATAATAATACTTTAATCCTGTCAAACTGATTGGAATAAAAACGTCAAAACACACAAAGATACTTTGATGTAAATTTAACTTGGAAACATTCCAAAACATCTGATGGATTTTGACGTGGACAAATCCCAAAATTAGAAGGATTATAGACTGCCACTTATTTATTTTAATGGTTTACTACCGTGGAAATTAAATTAGACCGAGACATATCTTTTGAGACATCAAAGGCCAAAATCGGTCCAGGGTTAACAAACATATCCTTCCAATTTGACAGATGAAATAAAATGAATTCAACCATGACTTAAAAGCATTTCTTCTGATTGGACAGATAAAATAAAATGAGTTCACTCAGATTTATTCCATAAACTTTTAAACCCGTGAGAATATTTTACAAACCTAAAATTATGCCACTTAGCTAAACAAATACATTATACATGCTACAGTCCAGTAATAAAGCTTGTTGACAAATTAATTCTTCCAATTGGACAGATAAAATAAAATGAGTTCAACCATGACTGAAATCATAAGATATTTTGTTGACAAACGTATTTGACAGATAAAGTACTATCAATAAGTTCAGAAAAGTGAGTGGAGCAGGCACTTATGTTGGTAACAACAAGATATGAAGTGAATAGAAAAGTGCCAGAAGACAATAGAGAATAAAAATTTTTTCGCGGCGGTGGTGGGGTTTGAACCTGCGACCTTATTGGTACGACAACTCCGCCTGGCAGGTGAGAGCGTGGCTCTACCGTGTGAGCTATCCACGAACACAAAAATATTCGTTTCAAACTCAAAGTCATTACTAGATCCCTCTCTCACCCACTTCTTGAGACCGCCGATTCGTTCGTGCACCACCATCGCGAATAATTTTGACCAGCAGTTAAGCTTAATAGCCAATATTCTCAACACAAACATATAACATAGAAACGATTGAGACATTGAGTATGCTCCGGTGTATGGGGTGAATTTTTAATTCAGAAAAGTGAGTGGAGCAGGCACTTATGTTGGTAACAACAAGATATGAAGTGAATAGAAAAGTGCCAGAAGACAATAGAGAATAAAAATTTTTTTTCGCGGCGGTGGTGGGGTTTGAACCTGCGACCTTATTGGTACGACAACTCCGCCTGGCAGGTGAGAGCGTGGCTCTACCGTGTGAGCTATCCACGAACACAAAAATATTCGTTTCAAACTCAAAGTCATTACTAGATCCCTCTCTCACCCACTTCTTGAGACCGCCGATTCGTTCGTGCACCACCATCGCGAATAATTTTGACCAGCAGTTAAGCTTAATAGCCAATATTCTCAACACAAACATATAACATAGAAACGATTGAGACATTGAGTATGCTCCGGTGTATGGGGTGAATTTTTAATTCAGAAAAGTGAGTGGAGCAGGCACTTATGTTGGTAACAACAAGATATGAAGTGAATAGAAAAGTGCCAGAAGACAATAGAGAATAAAAGAATAATTCACCCCATACACCGGAGCATACTCAATGTCTCAATCGTTTCTATGTTATATGTTTGTGTTGAGAATATTGGCTATTAAGCTTAACTGCTGGTCAAAATTATTCGCGATGGTGGTGCACGAACGAATCGGCAGTCTCAAGAAGTGGGTGAGAGAGGGATCTAGTAATGACTTTGAGTTTGAAACGAATATTTTTGTGTTCGTGGATAGCTCACACGGTAGAGCCACGCTCTCACCTGCCAGGCGGAGTTGTCGTACCAATAAGGTCGCAGGTTCAAACCCCACCACCGCCGCGAAAAATTTTTATTCTCTATTGTCTTCTGGCACTTTTCTATTCACTTCATATCTTGTTGTTACCAACATAAGTGCCTGCTCCACTCACTTTTCTGAATTAAAAATTCACCCCATACACCGGAGCATACTCAATGTCTCAATCGTTTCTATGTTATATGTTTGTGTTGAGAATATTGGCTATTAAGCTTAACTGCTGGTCAAAATTATTCGCGATGGTGGTGCACGAACGAATCGGCGGTCTCAAGAAGTGGGTGAGAGAGGGATCTAGTAATGACTTTGAGTTTGAAACGAATATTTTTGTGTTCGTGGATAGCTCACACGGTAGAGCCACGCTCTCACCTGCCATGCGGAGTTGTCGTACCAATAAGGTCGCAGGTTCAAACCCCACCACCGCCGCGAAAAAAAATTTTTATTCTCTATTGTCTTCTGGCACTTTTCTATTCACTTCATATCTTGTTGTTACCAACATAAGTGCCTGCTCCACTCACTTTTCTGAATTAAAAATTCACCCCATACACCGGAGCATACTCAATGTCTCAATCGTTTCTATGTTATATGTTTGTGTTGAGAATATTGGCTATTAAGCTTAACTGCTGGTCAAAATTATTCGCGATGGTGGTGCACGAACGAATCGGCGGTCTCAAGAAGTGGGTGAGAGAGGGATCTAGTAATGACTTTGAGTTTGAAACGAATATTTTTGTGTTCGTGGATAGCTCACACGGTAGAGCCACGCTCTCACCTGCCAGGCGGAGTTGTCGTACCAATAAGGTCGCAGGTTCAAACCCCACCACCGCCGCGAAAAAATTTTTATTCTCTATTGTCTTCTGGCACTTTTCTATTCACTTCATATCTTGTTGTTACCAACATAAGTGCCTGCTCCACTCACTTTTCTGAATTAAAAATTCACCCCATACACCGGAGCATACTCAATGTCTCAATCGTTTCTATGTTATATGTTTGTGTTGAGAATATTGGCTATTAAGCTTAACTGCTGGTCAAAATTATTCGCGATGGTGGTGCACGAACGAATCGGCGGTCTCAAGAAGTGGGTGAGAGAGGGATCTAGTAATGACTTTGATTTGAAACGAATATTTTTGTGTTCGTGGATAGCTCACACGGTAGAGCCACGCTCTCACCTGCCAGGCGGAGTTGTCGTACCAATAAGGTCGCAGGTTCAAACCCCACCACCGCCGCGAAAAAATTTTTATTCTCTATTGTCTTCTGGCACTTTTCTATTCACTTCATATCTTGTTGTTACCAACATAAGTGCCTGCTCCACTCACTTTTCTGAATTAAAAATTCACCCCATACACCGGAGCATACTCAATGTCTCAATCGTTTCTATGTTATATGTTTGTGTTGAGAATATTGGCTATTAAGCTTAACTGCTGGTCAAAATTATTCGCGATGGTGGTGCACGAACGAATCGGCGGTCTCAAGAAGTGGGTGAGAGAGGGATCTAGTAATGACTTTGAGTTTGAAACGAATATTTTTGTGTTCGTGGATAGCTCACACGGTAGAGCCACGCTCTCACCTGCCAGGCGGAGTTGTCGTACCAATAAGGTCGCAGGTTCAAACCCCACCACCGCCGCGAAAAAATTTTTATTCTCTATTGTCTTCTGGCACTTTTCTATTCACTTCATATCTTGTTGTTACCAACATAAGTGCCTGCTCCACTCACTTTTCTGAATTAAAAATTCACCCCATACACCGGAGCATACTCAATGTCTCAATCGTTTCTATGTTATATGTTTGTGTTGAGAATATTGGCTATTAAGCTTAACTGCTGGTCAAAATTATTCGCGATGGTGGTGCACGAACGAATCGGCGGTCTCAAGAAGTGGGTGAGAGAGGGATCTAGTAATGACTTTGAGTTTGAAACGAATATTTTTGTGTTCGTGGATAGCTCACACGGTAGAGCCACGCTCTCACCTGCCAGGCGGAGTTGTCGTACCAATAAGGTCGCAGGTTCAAACCCCACCACCGCCGCGAAAAAATTTTTATTCTCTATTGTCTTCTGGCACTTTTCTATTCACTTCATATCTTGTTGTTACCAACATAAGTGCCTGCTCCACTCACTTTTCTGAATTAAAAATTCACCCCATACACCGGAGCATACTCAATGTCTCAATCGTTTCTATGTTATATGTTTGTGTTGAGAATATTGGCTATTAAGCTTAACTGCTGGTCAAAATTATTCGCGATGGTGGTGCACGAACGAATCGGCGGTCTCAAGAAGTGGGTGAGAGAGGGATCTAGTAATGACTTTGAGTTTGAAACGAATATTTTTGTGTTCGTGGATAGCTCACACGGTAGAGCCACGCTCTCACCTGCCAGGCGGAGTTGTCGTACCAATAAGGTCGCAGGTTCAAACCCCACCACCGCCGCGAAAAAATTTTTATTCTCTATTGTCTTCTGGCACTTTTCTATTCACTTCATATCTTGTTGTTACCAACATAAGTGCCTGCTCCACTCACTTTTCTGAATTAAAAATTCACCCCATACACCGGGAGCATACTCAATGTCTCAATCGTTTCTATGTTATATGTTTGTGTTGAGAATATTGGCTATTAAGCTTAACTGCTGGTCAAAATTATTCGCGATGGTGGTGCACGAACGAATCGGCGGTCTCAAGAAGTGGGTGAGAGAGGGATCTAGTAATGACTTTGAGTTTGAAACGAATATTTTTGTGTTCGTGGATAGCTCACACGGTAGAGCCACGCTCTCACCTGCCAGGCGGAGTTGTCGTACCAATAAGGTCGCAGGTTCAAACCCCACCACCGCCGCGAAAAAATTTTTATTCTCTATTGTCTTCTGGCACTTTTCTATTCACTTCATATCTTGTTGTTACCAACATAAGTGCCTGCTCCACTCACTTTTCTGAATTAAAAATTCACCCCATACACCGGAGCATACTCAATGTCTCAATCGTTTCTATGTTATATGTTTGTGTTGAGAATATTGGCTATTAAGCTTAACTGCTGGTCAAAATTATTCGCGATGGTGGTGCACGAACGAATCGGCGGTCTCAAGAAGTGGGTGAGAGAGGGATCTAGTAATGACTTTGAGTTTGAAACGAATATTTTTGTGTTCGTGGATAGCTCACACGGTAGAGCCACGCTCTCACCTGCCAGGCGGAGTTGTCGTACCAATAAGGTCGCAGGTTCAAACCCCACCACCGCCGCGAAAAAATTTTTATTCTCTATTGTCTTCTGGCACTTTTCTATTCACTTCATATCTTGTTGTTATCAATAAGTTCACACATATTGATTTATTCCATAAACTATTACAATCCGTGAGGAAATGTTTTACAAACCTGATTGGACAGAATGACTGATCATTATCCTTAGCAAATTTTACAAATAATCATTTGAGTCAATGGTTGATAAAATTACCCTTAAAATAGAAAAAGTTCGCAGGTTACTTGTATATCATTCTGTAAATTAAAAAAATAGTTTTATAATTTTTAGATTTGCCAGTAATTCTGTGTTCATTGACAAAAATTTAACATGAGCTTTTTGGAACAATTATGACCTCCAACCCTATATTTTTTTTTTGAAACAGTAGATCTATAACTATAATGACAAACTTGCCAGGATCCCGTCTAATTGACATACATCATTAACTTTGCTCGTTACTTTAAATAATTTTTTTACAAAATTCCCATCAATTAAAATATAAACAACAAAACAATTGAAGTTAAATGGCATAATGTTATAAATAAAAATGGTATATCAAATAATGAGGAGTCAAGCTTTTAAAGAGTTCAGTCACATTTAATAGAGTACAAGAGTCCCAATGCACATTAGCAAAGGCACACAATAGGGATAAAAAAAAAAAAATCATAACAGCTCTTGTTTGGGATATAAGTGAGTGACTTGTATCTGCACATGCTTTTCTTGAAAGGAATTAATTTAAATACCTAATCACAAATCATGTTTTATCATTAAAGACTGGCTGAGACACTCACCTCAAAGTTCATAGAGATAGGTGGACGAGTCCATTTTTTGCCTTTATCACTGGTATTAAGTAGCTCAATCTCTGCACTCAGTTGGCATTCTTTCATACCTCCCATACGCTTGATTCTATGAAATGGAATGTTATCAGAGGATCAAATAGAAAATGAATAATATAAGTTGATTTGTAGTAAAATAACAGTATACAGAAGACCTTTTTCTAACAGTCGTGATAAAGCCTATGGAGCTCACGTTTATTCCAATTGTGTAGCATGCATTTGAAACGATGCACATCTATTTTAAAGCACTTCCAACAAGATGTAACAGACCTAGCTATCCGGTAACTGTTGAGTGGATAATGAAGACTGTGCACAATATGTCCTACCAATCTAAGGATATACCGTCAAAGGTGCCTAATCACCTGGCTCTAGCCCTCAGGACAAAATTAGGTTGAGTTGTAAGTCTAAGACAATACCACGACGACACAAAATAGCAGTATTATCAATACAAAATAATTGTTTGTTTTGTTTTGTTTTTGAGGGTTTTGCTTGCAATACATTAAGGTCATATCAGCGCCAGTAAAAAGGGAAAAAATGGGATAGAAAAAAGTTCTAGAATTACAATTAAAGCATCCAAGAATAAGGCAGACAAAGGGGAATTGGTTCAAAAGGGAACAGATGTAGATTTTCCAAGAGCACACTATCAGTGTACTTAAATTGAGATCACCTAAAAGTCTCATCTAGACACAAGCACAGGTCAGCACTAAGAGGAATACACTCAAATGTTTACAAATCATATATAATACATAAATAAAACATAATAGAGTACATAACAGAGAGATGATTAACAAGGAAAAAAAATATCATCTCCCAAAGCTAACTATACATTTGACTGTTTCCCTACCAGCCAAGGTATCCGCCAGGGCCAGGACAAAACCAAGTAAACTATTTCCAAGACAAAGACAGAAAGCATGTTGGAAAACAGACATAGGGGGATAGAAGACATAGTATGTACCTCCCTGCCCGCTATGGGAGGTCAGGATCCCCACCCAGTACAAAATAATTCTCTAAGAAGAAAAAAAAATGATTTCGTTAATCAGAGTATTTTTAAAAAATATGTATATAAAATTTTGAACAGAATAAAATAACAATCCAAGAGAAAACACATATGTTCATTAGTACAAAGGTGAACAGGTTGAAATAAAATAAATAAAAACAATAAGCATGTGAATAAAAATATAAATTTATGGGTTAAAATTCTTGGATCAATCAAATACTCACTTCCAGACTATTGCATTTTCACTGGCTTTGTATTTGGCCTTTCCTTTCATACAAATAACTTGCACACCACTTGTATTTAATGGGGTTGGAATGCGAACCTGAAAATAGTAAAATAATTAATTAATTCATCTTGTAAAATTTCTTTCTTTTACAAATACATCTTAGAAGAGCAAATGACTTACAGGACTAATGCATTACACTTGCAAAGGTCATAAGAAATTGTGGCCTCAACTGTTTTTATCCTTATGATGAAAGCTCTCCATCTATCTCACAATGGTGGAATTGGTTTCATACGCCTTCATTCTATTATCAATACCATAGGGAGACAGATGTGGTGATATTTCCATAAATTCTTGTGTAGCTTTAGATATCTTATCATGCCTATATTTGTATCAAGTTGAGTGTTACGATGAAGAAAATTCGAGTAGAAGCAAGCTCTGTTCCATTACCGTTATAGCTACCACAATAGAAATGGGTGTTGTCAAGTAAGGTTGCTCCATTTATGAATGCCATCTACAACATCCTTAATTGGGATACCACTTAATTGGAAATATTTATAAGAGACATTGTTGTTCCACTAATGTGGTGTCAACTTAATACGTTGCAATTTGTATCTGACTATGAAGACCATCTAGTATTAATATTCTGATATAATTTTACAATATAACATACAAAATTTAACAAATCTACAACTCACAATGAACTGTCGTCAGCTTAAATAATATCACACTAAATGAATTGCTGAAAGCCATTTGAAATCAATTTAAAAAAAACTGATATGACAGAAACAAAGAATGGAAACTAATTTTTTTTAATAAACTCGATCCATATATGATCTATTAGTGATTTTAGCACAGCTAAGATTCATAAAATTATTTAATTGATACCTTTATGTATTCTGTTGCATATACTGTTCCATGGTGTCTGATGATGTTTATGTAAGAATGGAAATTCATGCGTGATGATATCATGATAATCTATCCTGTCCTTGTTGCTTTACAAGCCATTGTTGATTATCTTTTAAAAGTATCGTTTTGTAGTTTTAGTGGCTAAAAATCAACCATAAAATCAGATGTATCAAGCAAGACTTTTTAATTCCCTTCTGGTGTATCTCATACTCATAATTTAAATTATAGTAATGATGACAATTACAATCTTAAACACTGTAAAACGGCTATCAACCTTTTCTTTCAACATCAAATATATGAATTATTGTCTGTATGTCCACTCCTTGAAAAGTTGTATATGGCACATTTTAATATAATCCAAAATACCATTCGAATCAGAAAAATAAATTTCAATATTCAATATCAATGATATCATTTATTTTGCAAGTAAGGAGTTTTTACCTCCACTTTTTGAGCCAGGAGAGAAGGTTTGAAATTTGACTTGACAACTATTTTAACTTCCATCTTTTGTCGGCCAACCTCACGGACAAGGGGAATAACCCTAAAAGGCAGACTTATATCTTTGGTAGTACGGTACCTGAAAAAAAAAAGTAAAATGCTAAATTTAAATCCTGTATCATAACCAAAAAAAAAAAAAAAAAAATTAATTACCACAGTTTATTTCATTCTGCACTGTGCCACTTCTCACACTTTATCCTTTAGTTCATTACTTGAAAACAACGGTAATTACTCAATTTGAAAAAAACAATGCAAGATTTATTAGTCCAATGAGAAATGGCGGAACAAACAAAGAAACAAAGGATGCCCTCAAGCTTCATTGTTTATGCAACAGAGAAAAGGGTGGATAGGAAATAGATCATATAGTGTACTTCACACTTTCCCTCGCTTACACCTCATTTTTGAGACTTACATAACTTTTGGGACTAAGCTGCAATTTGCGGTTTGTGAAATAATCTTTAAAATGGGTAAGTAGAAGAGATATTGATTCAAAATAATATTATGTGTAAAATTTCACCGAAACATGCATATATTCTAATCTAATTTGAATCATTATTTAGCAAAGAAAAAAAAGAAAAGTTAGGCATGTTTGGTATCATTATCTTTGGCGTTATCTTCCCTACACTGTTAACTGTTGTGAACATTAATTATTTTAAAATGATTTCATGTTGACGATTCTGTTATTTTTATGTCATCAAATTATGTAGTTTTAACATTAAAGCTGATTTTCTCAAAATAACAGACCCCAGCTACCTTTAACTAACCATATCTCAAAAACTAGTGAAGATATTGGCAAAATTTAAAGACCGTTATGACCAGGGACGATTGCAGATTGAAAAAAAAAAACAAACAAACCAAAAAACAACAACATAAACTCAACTTCCACAGAGGGCGACATTTGGTATGCTTTCCTATGCCAACACACAAATCATTTTATAGTTTTGTTTGATTTTCAAATCTATCTCTCCACATTCAGGAATGGATGAAGTTGTATATTATTTGCCAACTAAGTAAATTACATTTCATGTCATACCAAACAATGCTTACACAGCAATAGCTGCCAAGCTATAAATATAACTAGACAACAAAACTGAGGAAGAGATGATTTTTCATTGGGTTCCATTCTGGGATGAAGTTAACAATTTTCGATATCCTAAATAGAAAAATTAGATCTGTTTTGTTTTTGAAATGTAAAGAAAAATATATTTGAAATTACATACCTCATTAATTCAAATTCTCCATCAGGCGGTATGAAGCTGATGCTGTGCTCTGTTTCAAATTTACTAAGTTTGACACACTGATGAAACTGACAGTCATCAATGGCAATTGATGTTTTACTTGCTGTACTGCAAGCAGAAGTAAACAAGAAAGACAATAAATTACGAAAGGGGATGGTTTCTAATTCTAAGAGATTTAAAGATGAACATTCCAATGAGTCTTGGTTAAAAGTTGATCACATGAGTTAGTCTTATAATTTCAGAGATTGTGACGTCAAACAATATTTTGTAAGGAGTCATATTTGATATTAGGTGACATTGCCAAGATTACACTTATTTTTCTTTTAAAAAAATAAAACATAAAATTTGAAAAAATGAAAAAAAAATCTGAATTTGGCCAATTACGGCTCCAAAAACTGTACTTGTGATTATGTACAAAATGATGGCAGTATAATTTAGATCTAATTATTAAAAGACTTTGGCTATGATATCTATTTCTTATTATCTCAAAGCTCTGGAAAATAACTTAGGCCAAAAAAGTACCTCATTGACAATATGTTGAACCATCCCAATCATAGTCTAAAATACCCAACTTACCCTCCTCTTGAGCTATCATCTAGACTGCTTTTTCCTTTACTCTCCATCAATACTTTGTCATTGATACCGAACTTGCACTCTGGCATACCACTCAAGTAACTCTTCATCACAATGCGACCGGCCACATGGGCACTCAATACTTGACCTGAAATATTTGTGATAATCATTGGTTGGGAACCATTAAATGGAATTTGCTAATCTATTGTTCCATCAAACATTAAGTATCATTTACATAAAACAAAGCTTATGGCAAGAAATATCTATTAATGAATCATTGCTTTGATCACAAAATGTAAATCCCTCAAAAACATGTGCTATGTAACCTAAGATGTATGATGTAAATTCAAAGATCCTGCCTTTTAACAAGATCACACACAAGCATGGTGTTGATGACACTTTGCTTTTGATTACACCATGCCACCTCAACCACCCGACCTGAATCCATGGATTTCACAATTTGGATTTCTTTGACTGAGAAGTATTATAGTGGACAAGTTTAGGTCATATCAGCGCCAGTAAAAAGGAAGAAAATGGGATGGAAGATTAGATTTTAGATTTACAATTAAAAGCATACAAGAAAAGTAAGACGAAGGGGAATTGGTTCAAATAGGGAACAGATGTAGATTCCAAGAGCATCTACCACCTAAAAGTCTCATTCAGACACAAGCACAAGATCCTACTAAGAGGAATACACTCAAATGCTTACATTCAAATCAAATATAAAAATACATAACAGAGAGATGATTTACAATGAAAAAAATATCATATCCCAAAACTTAAACAATACATCCGTCATTCGACTCTTTCCATCCCAGCCTTGACTGCAACAAGGGAAAGGACAAAACCAAGTAATCACATTCCAAGACAGACAGAAAGCAACTTGGAAAACAGATAAAAGGGTATAAAAAAACACTGTGAGTTCCTCCCTGAAAGGTCAAGAACCCCATGTGAGTGGGCTATATTATAGAGACGATTTCTTACATGATGAAATGCTGAAAATAATGTTTATGGCGACATAATTAATGTTTGCTAAAAATGGCAACAAATGTTAAGATCATCACCATTTTACTCTCCGCAGTGTTGTATCATGTTTCTCTGATATTGTATTTCTGAACAGGTTTTGAAAAAATCACTATCTTTATTGTTTCTCAATTCATATTCATAAAATTTTGATAATCTACGTATACATATTTGCTTTATTTGCATTTTGAATATGAAAGAAATCTAATGAAGAGTCTCAGAGATACAAGCCGACAAAAAGCGGCACATTTTTTTCTGACCACCTGATATATATAATATAATATACTTTTTTTTTTAATGGATAGATTATATATTCCATTCATCTCATGTAAATAATAAAGAATTACCTTGTGGTGACATGAGCAGATTGACAGACTCTAGCACATCAAGGAACAGTTCATTTCTCCTGTACTTGATGCCTTCCCTTCTCCAGCCAATCTGTCCTGTTACTTGAGATGTAATTTGGGCTGTCTCCTCTTTGCTCTACAATAGTAAAATTCAAAGCAAATGACAAATGTTGACTCAAAAAGACCTCCTTGTATCAGGTATATTTAATTAAATGGAAATAAAATAGCTGCAAATCTTAATTATGGTATTTTAAGCATACGTTCAGTCGTGAAAGGCCTTGTGACTCAAGATAAAGTGAATCATCGGGATTTGATAATGATGATGATGATGATGAGAAGCAATAAACTTCTTCAAATCTTAAAAATCAAATGATGTCCTGATCACTCACCTGGGATTTAACACCTTGCTGAGTAATAAATGTTTTCAAAATTCCTGTGTCAGTATTTTGAGGGTAACCAAAATCGAGAATTTCTGAAAAAAAAAAATGCAAATGGACAAGGATCCAATAAAAATAATACTAGTCTCCAATCACAACTAAATCTTTTAACTTCAAAAAAAAAATAGTGGAGATTGTGAAATCAAGAAAACAATAAGTTTCCCACCATCTGTTCTAAGAAAACAATCGATTATTATTTGGACACATAAATTGATCCTTCGTTGGGACAGAAGGTCCTGATTCATATTTTTAACAATATCCCCTTTTAAGAAAGATTTTGGATAAAGAATTGATCCTCAGCTCATTCCACCTTTTGGTATTCCAGGTCCATTGTAACTCTAAATATGGAGACTCAGAAAAAAAATAATTTATATTTTAAAAATCGTTATGGCAAGTGGTAAAATCTGTATATCGGTAGATCAAAATTTTTGCCTATAAAAATTCGGATGATACAGATTAACTGCTATGAACAGCAGATCTGAATCAAACATTTATCAATGGTAAATCAAGAAATATGTTAAAGATACATGATTTAAGGTACAGCTTGGTCACTATAAATGAAACCTATGAAAATGTTTCACATACCATCCAAAATCTCATAGATTAAAACAAAGTTGTTCTTGATGTTCTCTTCTGAAATCTTCCCAAAATATGCAGCCATGACTTCACACATTTTGTGCAGGAATTCAAAAACCATGGCAGCATTGACATTCTGTTTCGTGACAGCAGCCACCCATATATTGGAACGCTTGATGTGGAAAAAACTTGTGCGAGCAATGTTGGTGACTGGAGACCTTACTTGCTGTCTGGCATGGATTACATTGACTCTGAAGGCATCTACTGCATTTCGTCTGAGAAAAAGTAAGAAAACATTGCATAATGTAAAGTCCAACCGGAAAATAAGTTTCAGTTTAAACTAAATAGATTATAAGGAGCTTTAATTTAGAATGAATAGTAAATAGCTGGATGAATTTCTTCCAAACCTCAACTTCCAATACTGTGGTATTTATCTGATTATAAGTACAGACCAAATCATTTCCATCAAGAAAGCAGTATAAGTAAAAGTTATCCGAGTTTATTCCCCCCCCCCCCCCCTCCCCCTCCAAATCACTGCCCTTCCATTGAGAATGGTTAAGGGCATTTTGATACCGGTTTGTAGTGAAAGAACCTTATAATGACTGGACGCTACTCTCTCAAACGTATTTGAGCATTACATTTCAGGACAAATATAACATTAGACTCTACTGCATTGTCTTTCCAAAATTAGTACCACATGATTTTGTACTGTAAAACAACATTCTCTTAATAGAGATGTGGGTTATCATTCCACCTACCCTATATCATCTCTAAAGACTCTAGAGATGAGAACTTCCCCTTTGTGGTTGTAAATGAAAAGTCCACCAATCATTTTGATGCTTGTTGTGCCTTTACCAGGTTAACTTGAGTTCTTTAACTTCCTGTAAGAAAAGAGCATTTGACAGATAAAAAGGATAATAAAATATTCCAAATTGTATTAGTCACTGCAGTTCTCTCGTTAAATTGGCGAGGCACCATCCTTATACAGTGGTTTACATGAATGTGTGCTAGCTGAATACTCCCCATTCCACCCCTATGACTGTTTTGCCTAGGTATTATCATCATAATACTTTCCTTAAAGTGTGCCAGCCTATTAGCTATATTGACGATGACAACAATAATAGAGTTCTATAAGTATAAGTATCTTTATCAATTAATATATATATATATATATATAATATATATATATATATATATATATATATATATATGTGTGTGTGTGTGTTTGTGTATATACATACACACACGCATACATATGCATACACCCCACAAATCTGTATAAACCCCTTAAAGAAACAGACATGTAAATAAATATATAAATATTCCAAAGAAATCAATAAGCCATGGAACAACAAATGAATAGAAACACCTGTGCTGGTAAAAAATTAAAAACTAAAAAAGAAACAAATTCAGGAATCTACAGAGCTTCTTTGTTAGGTTTGTCCTTTCACTTAACAAGTTCTATATATAACAAGTAGAAAAAGCTTAAATGAGATACGAGACCATTTGAAGTATAAAATAAGCTTATATATATGCATAATTCAATGCAAATCTTCAAAAATGGTGTGAAAGGTTTTTAGTGAAAACAAGCGTCTCATAACCAACTGACAAGATAAATATAGTACATAATAATGAAAAAAAATCTTTTTTTTTAATGCGACGCATCAGTGTGTGGCGATGTTGTATGTGTATCATACTGTCATAAAACTTCATTGTAGACAGATACACACGATATACACATACATAACTGTCAATGTCACACTAAATCAACAGTGGTCGAAATCACCCGGCGCATTTAAAAACATTTTAACTAAGTTGTTTTATGTTGGCTGGGTGAAATTAGTTTGAGGAAACTGTGTTCAAGGTAAAAATTAGTTCAATGAAGGAATGGTAAGATAACAAAGAATAATACATAAAAATGTTGGGATATTCGAATGAGTTCGAGGAAACCGTGCTCAAGGAAATCATAATCAAGTTAGTTGTATCAAAGAGATTTGGGAGTTTATCACATGTCCAGTCTAATATTATCAAGATTTGTTTCCCCTTTTTTTGTTTCAGTTTAAGTGGTCAGTTTTAACTTGGATATTAGGTAATAATGATAATGATATTATTATCAACCAAGCAGTTTGACTAGAGTCTGTAGAAAATAAGTACAGCTCACTCCGCTTTATCGCACACTCCCCTTATATGCTACACATTCCTGAAAAATGTAATTTTTTCTATATAATTTCTTCGCTTAATGGCACACCATCTCCGCTTCACCGCTATACCTTGATTGCAGTGACAATCAGCTACATGAAATCAACGATGATATTCCCGTTCCATACAACTATTCGATCAATTCTTTACAATGGACAACAATATACCCATCAGCAGTGAACTGACATCACAGGAGCTACTGAGATCCGTTCACCGCACAAAAGACAACGCCTGGATAATGAAGATGATGATGTATCATCAGAATGTGACAAACCACCCCTGACAAACACTAAAAAACTTGACATGATGGACAAACAACGCCGCTAAATCCAAGAAGAACGCTTGACAGATGATCTACATTGGCGGGATTGGAGACAAGCGTTTATAAACAGTTTGCACAGAATAGAAAACAATCAACGCTTCCTGATTATTGTCCTTACAAACAATATCACATTTTGTTGTCCGTAAAACATGAAAAAGCAAAGAACAAAACAAAGAAAACAAAAGGCAAAGAAAAAAACAAACAAAACAAAAAAGCAAACAAAGAACCAAAAAACAAAAGAAAAAAAAACAACAAAAACAAAAAAAAAACCCCAAAAAAGTTAGAAAACAAACTTTCTAATGAGGCTATGACTTGAATATGACGGTCCTAAGCCCATAGATAACCCAGAGGGGAAGGTCCTACATGAATTGAACATGAAAGCTGGGGCTTAAATGCTATTACTATTATTAGCTTCTCCGCTTGATTGCACACTCTGCTTAATCGACAGACTAAGCCGAATTCACGAGGGTGTGCTATTAATTAAGCAGAGCCGACTGTACTTAGTCTTGCAATAATAACAATCAAATTAAGTAAGCATATCTGCTTTCTCAAATGTGGAAATGAGAGAATAGCAAAGATTGTAAAAAGTGACAAAATAACTTTTTATAATAATCTATGTGATTAAATTACATAGAATTTTTTTGGAAAAAGGAATGAATCTTCAAATTTAAACTTTTTACATTGTTTTTGAGGTAGGAACAGAAAAGTTTTAAATTTGTATGGTACGCTTGTTTTAAGACGGAAATAAAGTTGCTAGGACTAGGAGAGGTGGCCCCCAAGTGATGATCCTTTTCAATTTTTGATCAAAATATGTCTGGTCTCTTCTTAAAGCAGACACTTTTTCCATCTCATCAAAATGGACAATTTTACTTGATTTGTGTAAAATGGTATACATGATGGTGTACTTGTCTGAGGCAGAAATAAAAATAGGGAAGGTGTCTGTTACTGTTACTGTTACGCCCATCTCTTTCAACTTTCACTTGTTTGGGCGTTGGGGGGGGGGGGGGAGTGATGATTAATAATGTGGTCATACTAGAGAGCTGAGCCGGTGTTACCAATACTTAGCTTCTATAACCAGGACAAATCATTCGTTTGGACAGAAAAATAAATAAAAACTTACCGCTTACCGTCAAAAGCAGTTTAGATTTGAAGATGCACTTGTTTTCTATCAAAAAACATTCGGTAATGGACAATCCTTGATGAATTTCAAAAGTTGTGTTGAAATTATATCCTAATTGTTTTCATTTTTAATTCCTCGCGAAATCGTTTTGGCCCCGTTTCTGTTATCAAGGTTCCGCCTAGCCAGGCAGGGTTGCCAGATAATTTTTGAGTAAGAGACCAAACTAGCTATAGCAAGAAGCCAGATTCCTCAGCAGGAGCCCAAATACCACCAAACCCACCTTAGCCTCGCGAAAACTCTTTAGATTTGTTAAACAATTTAGATAGGATAAGAAAAATTCGTATATATAGAAGCATTAGCAAATGCAATCTGTGGCGTTAGCACGTGTTGCATTTAGATATTTAGATTGCCAAATAAAATAAGTTTTACCGGTACCAGAGTAAAACGATATAACGGGGAAAGTCAGAGGAAGCCAAAAAGTTGGTTACAGGAGGCCAAATTTTGGGAGGCCAAATGGCTTGGGAAAAGGCCAAATTTCTCAAATTTGGCCACCAGGAGGCCAAACTAGCAACCCTGGCCCCAGGTTTTTAAAAAAGTTTATTGGGGAAAAGATACGGAACAAAGTGTCCATAGATAGGTATGCAATTTGGTGCATTAGTGCAGTAAAAAGGCCTTTTTTTCTTTTATTCAATAAACTTGACTGCTGGTGGACCCTAGGCCTCTCTACAAGTCCAAGAAATAATACTCACTTTTTCTCTGCTCCAACGAAAATATCTACCCCCTACCGGTCTAATTATTTGTAGCAGACGACAAATTTCTCAAAACGGTCACGTGACACTGTAAAAACAACACAGGAAGTCCATGAAAGCTTATTTACGGCATTTCCTTTGAACCGTGTAAACAACAAAATTTCGTTTTCATTCGACTCAACGGGTCAGATTGGCCGGTATTTTTTAACGAACTAAAGTTCTGAAAAATCAAAATGTTTCTTAGAAAGGTGAAAGATGCTAGTTTTTGAAACAGAGGTAGGTTTTTTAAAAAAATCTTTATATTTTACGTGAATGCATGCTCAAGGCGAGTTGGACGTGCAGCGGAGGTTGGTCGGCCAAAGGCGAGGCTCTCTAGTTCTATACGTTATACATGCTTGTCCGCCGTTCAAACACATTAATCAATACTCGAAATGTTGGTAAACCTAATCTTCGAGGCCGAATATTGGAGGAAGCCTATCATTAGTCAGTAACCGAACCCCAGCCTCGGCAACGGAGTATGAGTATGAGTAAAGTCAAAGATTGAAGTAAGTTGGATGGAACTGAAGAAATATCATATAATATGGCTGGGTTTTCAGTCTTTATCGATTATCTATCCTTCCGTAGGTTAAAGTTTTCTCTTGTGGATATTATTTATGAACCATAAATGAGAAGTATATACTCACACAACTAATTTCTTGACCTCTTGTGACTCGTAAAACATATCAAACATAACCGGTGAAAGTGGGTGTCTCCTCCGCCATCTTACTTCTCACGATTCGATATGCAGGGAACAGGAATGAGCACTAGTTGATATCGGTACTCAGTACTGACTAAGACGCCAGTCTTAGTAAGTACTTGATGAACTTGCTTCTTAATCGATAATTGTTGATACTAGGAAAACTGATTTGTTTAAAATTCAAATTAGTATAAAGCAGGACAGGTGGTATTTGATAACTTGCAATGACTTTTGCAAAAGACTTTTTAAAAGGAGGTCAAATTATCTCTTATCAACGAAAGCTGATTCTTACAAGTTATTTGTCATAATCGAGACACAGAATAAGACTGAAGTGGTGGCTGCTCAGAACACTATATGTATTCATTCGATGTATTATTCTTGTTCTTTTTAAAGGGACCCTAATATTAAATGTTTTAATAATACTCCCCAAAAAAGCATCTTTAATTAATGATAACTCCAAACCAATCAAAACACAGATTTTGGAAGGTCGGGTAAGTTTTCTTTGATGGATTTTATGCTTGGGTGAGTTTCCTGATCAAAAACAACGTCTTTACCAATGTCATTTGCAACATTTACAAAGAAAGAGTTAATATTTTTACAGATATCACCAACACTATTCAATATCTTATCACCATCTTGAAGTACAATCTTTTGTTGATCTTTGTTGTGCTTCTTCGATAAGAATGGTTTGACCGTTGGCTAGAAATCTTTTGACTTCTGTCCTCCGGTGCACCTTTCTAAGAAGTAACGTTTAATTGAACTTCTCTTTAATTTTAATCTTAACACATAATTTCGTTGTTCTTTATTACTTATCCGTGATATTTTTGTTTTTCTTTCAAGTATTTGTTATGAAGCATTTTTTTTTCTATATATAGCTTTTCTTAATTCACAGTTCATGTATTGTACTGGCTTCCTTAATGGGTATCTAGTTTTGAAAGGGGCATGTTTATTTAAGATTAAAATTACTTTATCGATAAATTCTCTATAACAGTATTTACGTCGTTTTCTGAAGTACTGGTTTTGGTTAAAACAGAATGCAAATCTTCCTGATAACTTTTCTCGCAAAAGGTCCTAAAGCTTCTATAACATATTGTGTTTTTCTTAATTTGTGGAACATTATGTTTAATATAAGCTGAAATCACCACTGTGACGGACTCCAGTGTCTCGTTGCTTCTCCGTTCGTGAGCAGATATCTAGAGACCTAAAGTTTGTTTCGAACTCGGACATACTTTTATCAGGAAAGGACAAGAATCAATAATTTCATGAATAGGCTAGACTTTTTCCGGTAGAAAGATGAAGATTTAAAAAACAACTTTTTAAAAATTATGTAAAGCGCCGCAGAGCACGATTAACGTGGATGTTTAGGCTCTATATAAATTCATTATAATTTACGAGTTGACATTTTCACCCACGGGGGTGGGGGGAGGGGGGGTGGGGGTGTCTGTGTTTTGTTTACTTTGTTTTTTTTTTTTAATATATTAATCGACACACGTTCTAGAATGTAACTGTTACCAATTTAAAAACAAAACAAATATAATCCATCTATTATTATGAAACATGCCTTCTCTCAAAAAGTACCAACCACTGCATGAAGCAGACTTGAGTGAAGGAAACGTTCAATCGTTGATTGAAGCTAGTGACTGTTAGTCAAATTACGTAGTGAATGGTAAAGTTGAAAACCAATCAACAAAGCATTCTAAAATTATGCGAGTTAGACATCCAAAGTTAAAGAGCGGAAAGTTATTTCGGGTTAACATTGAACTAAAGCTTTACAATCGATGCAAATTGGATTCCATAGTCTGATATCATATCAGCCCAGCAACGAGCAGCTTGGTTCTAAACAAATAAAATCGATACTTTTTATTCTCCATGCTGGCTAGAACTTTTTCACGTGTCATGTGATCAGAATGTATAAAAGTTTTTAAAAAATGATCAGATTTATAATTTTTTCTCTCCTCTGGATACACTTTTTGCTCGTCGGAGAAGTATTTCATGCGTGCGTCTGCCATTGTTTAGAACCAGTTACAAAGTTACTATGTATCATAACGAGGGAAGTGACATCACGACTGTTGAAGCCTATTACAAACTCAAACACTGAAATTGAAACCGTTTGTATCGTTTAGTTTCGCGTTTGATGCTGGTGATTACGGAACTTTAGAAGCCGGAGAATGTTGCGCACAAAATAGTTCTCCCGTTTATTGTTGATGTTAGATGTTATTTTACATGTCATTACACTTTCAGTGAAAACAAACATACACAAACAAAATGTTTTATTAGTTAAATTAATCAGGTATGGCTAAATTATTCTGAAAATCTGGGTCCTTGTATTATTCACACAAGAGCTTTAATTTTGAACAATTAACTTTACCGTGGTCTAAAAATACATCGACGGTAATTTTGATAAATGTTACCATTTGGTTCATAATAATATATGGAAATCTTGATAGTATTTGATGTGTGATCGAATAATTATGAGTATGTGCTTTTCCTACCAACCGTGTATTTAGTGTATTTATGGTTATTTCCCCCCCCCCCCCACCATTATTTGCTATGGAAAGTGGGCGCCTGGGATAGGAGCATGTGTTTTACCACGAAATGAAGTGAGTAGGAAAATGCCAGAAGACAATAAAGAATAAAAATTTCGCGGCAACGATGGGGGGTCAAACTCGCGACCTTACTGCTACGACAACTCCGCCTGGCCGGAAAGAGCTTGACTCTACCTTATGAGCTATCCACCACTCCAAAAAAAAGTGGTTTCAAAATCTATGTCTATCTTGAGCCGCTCTCCCCACAGTTGTGTTTTCCCACGTGCTGCCAGATAGGATTCAATAGTCGTAGCGTCACTTCCTTCCTAATGACGCATGGTAACTTAGTAACACTGGCTCTAAACTATAGAGCAGTAAAGTTAGGTGCCCCAAACGTAAACAATAACAAGTTGCTAGTGATTTCCGTTAGGGACCGGAATAATTTACGCACAATATAGGTCTCCCAATTTTGTAGTTTGAGTTGTAGGCAATACACTTTCAGTATTGAAAATATGTTTACATAAAATCTAACAGTTGCAGAAATAATAATATTAAGGCTAAATTATTATGAAAATCAGGCTCCGAATAATTCTCGTTTTGTTCACACCAGCGCAATAATTTGCTCTGGTCTAAAAATAGATAGACTGTAACTTTTGATAAATTTTAGAAAATTTTACCTTTTGTTCCATAAAATATCCATATCTAGACATTATTTGATGCACGATCGAGTATTTATGAATATGTGTTTCTTTTGCCACCTAACAGCCAAATTTTAAAGGTTATTTTTTTGTATTATTTACATTGGAACATGAGCTGTCAAGACAGGAACATGTGGTTTGCCACGTGCTTCTCGACCTTTGTTTACGTTTGGGGCACCTAACTTTACTGCTCTATCGGAACAATGGCGGACGCCCTTATGAAATATTCTCTGACGAGCATAAAAGTGTATCCAGAGGAGAAAAACATTATAAATATGATCTTGTTTTGACTTTTATACATTCTGATCATAAGACATGATTTTCTTTGTTTAGAACCAAGATGGCCGCCGTTGCCGGGCGGCGTGACATCAGACTACTGAATCCAATTATGGTTAACTCAAACGATCGGTAGTAATTTTGCTCAGTCGATAGTATCAATACTGCTCAGTATCAATTAGTGCCCATCGCTAGACATTGTACTCGTTGATTCATCTCAATTAGTATCGATATCATCATTTAGATAATTTTAAAAAAAATGTGTTTAGCCCATGAGAAAATGGAGTACATCACTGATTCACTTATCAGTGAATCATGATCTAGCCTAGATAGAAAATTGATTAGGAACAAAATAACCTATTATTTCTAAGAGGATAAAGAAAACAAAAGATTATGTATAATCGTAGATCTAAATACTACTGTACTTGTACTCAAATGCAAAGGGGTTAATAGAGCAGTAAAGTTAGGTGCCCCAAACGTAAACAATAACAAGTTGCTAGTGATTTCCGTTAGGGACCGGAATAATTTACGCACAATATAGGTCTCCCAATTTTGTAGTTTGAGTTGTAGGCAATACACTTTCAGTATTGAAAATATGTTTACATAAAATCTAACAGTTGCAGAAATAATAATATAAGGCTAAATTATTATGAAAATCAGGGTCCGAATAATTCTCGTTTTGTTCACACCAGCGCAATAATTTGCTCTGGTCTAAAAATAGATAGACTGTAACTTTTGATAAATTTTAGAAAATTTTACCTTGTGTTCCATAAAATATCCATATCTAGACATTATTTGATGCATGATCGAGTATTTATGAATATGTGTTTCTTTTGCCACCTAACAGCCAAATTTTAAAGGTTATTTTTTTCTATAATTTACATTGGAACGTGAGCTGTCAAGACAGGAACACGTGGTTTGCCACGTGCTTCTCGACCTTTGTTTACGTTTGGGGCACCTAACTTTACTGCTCTATTACTGGAAAATGCCAGTTTGGCTCATTTCCGTGTTGATTGGAATTAAACTTTAGTGGATGAGAACATAACCACGCCCCTTGACCTGATTCGGACTGTCTAATGGATATGTATAATCAGCGTTTAAGTCAAAATACTCACCTGTTCGTCTGGCCTAACCAATCGTACCACCACACAAAACTATGTATAATATTGTATAACATAAAACGTTAAAGTCAGATTGAGAGAATCAAATGATAAGGAATCCTCCAATTGGCGGTCTATAACAATAAACAATAACAAAAATCAGAGTTACTTCAACTTAATTCATTCCGTTGTTTTTAAACAACCATTTTATTATATTATTTTTGTCCGAGCGGTTTTAGTAAGGTATGTAAAAAACCTCATGTTTTGATCGGACAAAAATATACTGGTAACTCTCTCTCTCTCTCTCTCTCTCTCTCTCTCTCTCTCTCTCTCTCTCTCTCTCTCTCTCCCTCTCTCTCTCTCTCTCTCTCTCTCTCTCTGCGCGTGGTTGTTTGTGTATTATTTGTTTCCAATTTTGCTGCTGTGTTATATCTCAAAATGTTGCAAAAGTTCGGGGCATAGGGGGTGGGGGAGGAAGGGGAGGTATTGAGTTTGTATAAACAGCAACCCAGCATTGCTCAAAGTGTTGATGTCATTCTTATACTCTTTGGTATTGAAACATAGAAGACAATTTATTCTCCCGTTATTTTCAATTTCATTGAATGGTTAAAAAGCGATCGTGTCCATTATTGCCAAATACACGGTATATTTTGTTTTCTGGCCTTTTAAGAGTAAATAAATAATCCATAGGTTTCCGAAAACCATATTTCAATAGTATAAGTTGTGTCTCTACAAAGAGAACTTACATTTATCTCGTCTAATTTAGGCAGCGTTGTTCATGGCCGACCAAAATTTTAAGCAAACTCGGTTCATGCTAAACTTACTCAAGGTATAAACAAATGATTTGTCATTGGACTTTTAAAATAGTAGGTAATATTTAAGCAAGCATAGTATAAATAACACATCAGTCACATATAATAATAAAACGCCAAGGTTCATACAAATATATATCAAGGTAAGAAAATTAAATTTAAAAAAAAAATAGAGATATAGGGGATGCATAATACAGGGTTGCCAACAAACAAATCGACCGACCCCTGTCTGAGTGCTGAAGTCCAGTAAAAAGACATTATGTCCTTACTTTTTCTGTTTAGCAGGTGAATGGACAATATAATGAGAGTTTATAACATACCGAATTCCCTAAGTATAAGAAAAAATTGCAACCTTGATAATAAATTATACTATTGATTATCTGAACAAAAAGAGACGGACCGAAATTGAAACAACTTGATAACACTTCTCCATACCCCCCCCCCCTCCCCCTCCTCTATCTAATCAAAATTATGTCCCCGTTATTCAAATTAAGTAGTTGATAAACTAAGAGAACCACACATAAAATTCACATTGGCTTGCGGTTAAGTCATCAATTCTACCCGTCAGAAATTCATTCGATCTAATGCTAATCTAATATAAATTACCCCCAAAATGGACAGAAAATAAAGTGAGTAAATGTCACTCATATAAAAGGGGACAACACAAAACAAACGTTTCGGCCCCAGGCCTTCGTCAGAAGACACACATCAATACACAAAAATATAAAGTTGTTTGTGTCCTGGCGAAGACCAAGGGCCAGAACGTTGTTTGTTTTGTGTTAGTCCTTTTATTTTAAACACTATTTTCCCTTGCACTTTTCAGTTTAACTTTTCAGAAAAGTGAGTGGAGCAGGCACATGTTGATAACAACTAGAAATGAATGGGCATTGTCTTCTGGCACTTTCCTACTCACTTAATTTCTTGTTGTTATCAACATAAGTGCCTGCTCCACTCACTTTTCTGAATTAAAAAGTCACCCCAAATACCGGAGCATACTCAATGTCTCAATCATATCTATGTTACACGTTTGTGTTGAGAATATTGGCTATTAAGCTTAAATAAATGCTAGCCAACTAACTTCGCGGTGTTTGTGTATGTGTTGTACCCGTGACCTCAAGAAGTCAGGGAGAGAAGGCTTTAATAAAAGACTAAGATTAAACGCGATCTTTTTTGGGATCGTGGATAGCTCATAGGTAAAGTTACGCTCTTCCCGGCCAGGCGGAATTGTCGTACCAGTAAGGTCGCGGGTTCGAGCCCCCATCGCCGCCGCGAAATTTTTATTCTCCATTGTCTCTGCTCACTTCATTTTTAGTTTTCTTTGGTAGTGTTAGTCTCCAGAGTAAATGTTTTGAATCAATTCGAGAAAACTGTTTCCGCTTCAAGAAAAACAAGGAAGTCGGCCACAAAAACATTGAACTCTCGAACTCAACACTGAACACAACGAAGCCATCCACTTTCTAGTATTGGAGAAGAGATGGCATTTTCGGTAAAAAATATATAGAAAAAAAAATCAGTCTAATTTGAGGACCATTATTGTCGGGTCATTAAGTACTTACGTGACATTAGGTTTTCTCATGCTATGGGAATAGTTAGAGAGCGGTAGGGGCTATCACTATCAGGCTATCTCAGGTTCTTCTGGCTTTTGGGACTGGGACTGTGATCCTTACTACGGGTCTTTAACTTTAAAACAAACAAAAAAAATTAATGTAACTCACACACTTGAAACTAATGTCATATGAAAGAGCTAGCAACACTTATTACAAAACAGTTTGAATTTTGTTTCTATCTTGATTACCTAGATATCTATAAATTCTAATTACGGCTACGGCAGTTTCAAGTTCAAAGTCAAAGTCAGAAATTTCAGACTGATTTTTACCCCAAAATTACCACTGGAAAGATGTGACCAAAATCGTATGCCGTTAATGAAAATTGGTTAAAACAGTCAATATGGAGTTCTTATTAGCAGATTGTATACCAAAATGTTAGTCTTATCGAGGACAATTCATTTAAAATTTAAATTAATTTATTAATTAATAAAGAGCAAGACACACATTTCAAAATAACACATCATTAATTATTACATAATATGACGCAAATGATGCATAATTTAAAAATCGGCTAAACATAAGAAACATAATTTGCTATATCACTTTGGATTTATCCACACTATCTCACTGAAACTGACGGGGCATTGAGCTTGGTGCCCAATAACTTTTATGACCTTGACCTCTTTCATTTATCTATGGTTATATAGGCATAAAGTAAGCAGTAGCTGGGCTGCCAGAAGGCAACATGTATGTATAAATTGTTCAAACAGAGAATCTATAGCTTGGCATTAGACACCCATTACCCGATGTCTTGATTTTTAACCCATTAGCCTAGTGAGAGACAAATCCTGTCCCTTTAACTTTAAGACTCAAAGGTGACCACTGCATCTCAAGATCTGGATAGGGTATTCTCTGTTTTGTCATTATAAAGATTAAAAAAAAATGACTTTTAACTTTCTATTTACAGCCCTTGAAATTTCGACTCTTCCTTGGGATTGCTTTGGGCTTTATCTATCTTGCCATAATATTTGTCATTGTTGGTCTGACAACTAATTACTGGCTAGAGATTCGTGATAGCAACATTTATAAGGATGATGTTGAAATGCATTTTGGTCTTCACCGTGTTTGCTGGAGTAGAAGTGACAGATGTAATAATCCAATGGACAATTATGACAAATCAAGTAAGTGTTGTAAAGTAATGTGACAATGGAATATTATAAATTAATCATTTACAATCAAGAGACAGGAAAAATATATTCTATTTTAATTAAAGAGAGATGATCGGGTGAGATTAGGCATTAAGATTTAAGTTCTAATTCCCTTACCCTTTTATACCTACTTTCCTCCATTTTGATTTTGTTTCAGAGAGATAGTTTGATGACTGAAATAAATCTAATTGACAAGCAGTTTTCCATGAGTTAGCCTTCTTTTTATGATTTTTCAAATATTAATTTCAGTGATAAAAATATTGGATTCATTTTATAATGCATTAACAAAGAGCTCAGGTTTTCCTGAAAATAGGCATGTTATTTCAAAAAAAATTTCTTTGTACATTTCTACATTGTTTTTCTTTACTGGTACACACACTTTTTTCCTACTAAAAGTCTCATTAAAAAAAAAGTGAAGATGTTAAAACAGGATATCAGGTCGCATAAATATTTGATGTTAAGACCTTGGTAGACCTGTAAATTCTCAGTCAATTAACTGAACTCATTCAATTTGTCAAATTCAAATATTTAAAAAAAGGAAAGAAAGAAATGAAGAAAGAAAGAATTCACAAATCGTAGTCGAATGACCGTAAAGTAATTAGGAGTGTTCCACAGCGCTCCGCATAGCTCATGGGGGCCGTTTATATTAACGACGGATATATTGCCAAGGCTAAGCGACGCTTTTTATAATTGGCGTGTCTGAACACATCCCAGTTTATTTTCACACAGCCTTCATTAAATTATTGTTTCATTTTCCAAACCTGTCGTGATCCCAACGGTAGCCAATTTTAACTGAGCCGCCGAGTGATAAATTTCACTGTTTCATCTAAGCCAGAATTGACCACATTTACATGGGTTTTTTTTAAAAGAATGAAAAAGTAAAATGAGAAAGCTGGAAGTGCGTTATGTAGACACCTTCAAATCGAAAGTTAGGATAGATTGCTACAAGCACATCTCAATTGCCTCGCGTTGTAAACAAACTGGTTGACCGTTTCTTCACTGATTGGGTACCTAATTGTAAGGAACAATGGTAAGTAGCCTAATTGATTCCCGCGCAAATTAGGACATTTTCTGCCTTTGTTTTGCTCAAGTGAGCTTGCTGTTTACTGTGGCGATTTACCATTCATTTCGACTCTTTGGATTTTTCTGCTACGGCTACGCCTGCCGAAGTTTCTTCATTATGATGATAATTCACCTCTCCTACTTAATGATTCAGTGTATTGGCCAGGAGTCATATTTATTTCATTTTTTTCCCCCTGTCATTAACTGATTGAAAATCAAGTTTGCTCATTGATGCATTATTTTAATTAATGTTCTCCCATTGCCTGAGCTGTTCGTGGATCGCAATTCAGACTTGTCGAGCATCGATAAAGATGTGAGGAATAAATTCAATTGGTCTTGGCACTAGAAGTTAAAGATGATAATGGTGATTATTTTTCTGACTATGTCAGAAAAATTCCAAAGTTTGTGAATTCTTTCTTTGATGAAGTCATCTTTACTTATATGAATGACATGCTTATTTAGCATTCCTTCTACATCAAATCAATGGCAGTCATACTTCCAGTAAGTAATAACACCCACTATTTTAATGTATTGTATTTATCACTCTCCTCACCAATGATGCCCTTATTTTAAAAAAAAAACAAACTTGACTCTTCAGTTTGTCGAAAAGTTTCAGTCAATTTCTATAGAGCTCATTTACAGGTCTGGTCTACCTTTGACACAGAGGTGACCCATTATTATCCAACCCACAGTGTCTTTCTAATCAAATTTGTTTGTCCAAGTGCCTTGTCATTTTTATTTTGCCTACATGCCTTGTACATAAGGAGAAAGGAAATGAACTTGACTATAGTTTATAGTCTGAACAGTGTATAATTATTATCGTTTTTCTTTATCATCATCATTATTATTATTATTATTATTATTATTATTATTATTATTATTATTATTATTATTATTATTATTATTATTATCATCATCATCATCATCATCATAATCATCATTATTATTATTATTATTATCATCATCATCATAACCACCACTAGCAAATGGAATCTGTATAACCCTTTGAAGTAACATATTTTCATACATCTTATTGAGATTAAAACTCAATAATCCTGCATCTCTTTGCCTCGTTTTTTTTCTCAAAGACTGACATTTGGATTAAAGAAACGAAACATTGTCGGAAATATAAATTGTAACTGTGTCATCGTAGTACAAACGTGTAACTTGCCTGAATTATGAATGTTACTTCCTTCACCCCTTTGAAAGAAATGTCAAAACAGCGACTACAATATTACCTGGCATGTTTCACTGACAATACCTCTGTAACCAGTTTTGTCTTAGACATGTGGCTTCAATCTGTTGGAGCCAAGATTGTTGTTGGTCAACATTTACTTTTTGAACATTAGCTTTTGGTCTTTATATATTTACCAATATATATTCATTATATAAATTTCTCAGACTATTTGCCAAAAGTACGAGGGCTAGTGATAACAGGTGCAGTCTTTGGATTGTTTGCAAGTATTGTGGCTCTTGTACATTTCTTCCGTGAAATGCTTGAATGCAGACTCAGAATCACAACTCTAGCTACTATTGCCTTAGCCATTTTGTCTGGTAAGTTTGTGTTTGATTCTTTATTCAATTCCTTAGGCAAATTTAGACAGAAAATGAGTGCACTATTAAAAAGCAAAGCATTGAAACTTTCTTTTCTTTTTGGATCATTGTGATCTCTCCTTTCAGACAGAAAATGAAGGCACTATTAAGCAGAACATTCTAAAATTGTATTGTCTTTCTTTTCATTTTGGGCCATTGTGACTTCTTCTCCTTCTTCCCCCCCCCCCCCCCCCCCCCCCCACACACACACACACACACATACAAACAACACTAATGCTACCCTCATCTCGCATCTGGACATGAAAATTCAGAGCAGATAAAACAGAAAAGAGGAGTTTGAACAATAGTTGTTTTCAATCTTATGTTACAAAAGTTTATCGCATTTATTACCTTCTTTTAAGAAATTACAGTCTTGCATGCAGAATTTGACAACAAAATGAATGAATTCCTGTTATTGCTTAAAGACAGGAATGAGTTAATTATACTTTGATTATTTCAAAGACTTTTCATTAGAAGTTTGGCACATTTTTGTAGATTTGGATGGAAGTGATATTTAACATTCACAGTTTCCTTTTTTATTCTACTATTTATTTATTTCATAAGATCAGTGTGTTTTTTTGGGTTTTTATTTTTTTAAGTTTTTTTCCCCTGAGCACTTAAACAATGCAACACTTTTAAGAGCTACCCTGAATTATCCCCCCAAACACATTTTGCAATTAAAATTAGTGATAGTGGTGAGTATTGAAAAGAAATTTTGCAAATTTGAGTAGATTTTTTTTTTCCTTTCCATTTACAGGTCTTTTCCTCATGATTGGATGTGCTTTGTTTGGTGAGAAAGTGGAGATCAGCCAAGGTTACTCTATTTATGATCGCAACATTTATTTGAGTCACTCATTTGGTTTGACGACTTGTGCTGGTGGTATGATGTGGATTGGGGCTATGTTGGTAGGTTTAGCAGGTTTTTGTGGAAAGGCTGATGATGACGGGAGTCCAGCCCCTCCTCCTTACACCGTTGCGACTCCTGCACCATCTGTTTATGGGCAGTCTTATGCACCATCTTACATATCATAAATGGTTGTAACTAAATTGTGAGTTTGGAAAACTTCGTATGGTTTAATGAAATTTTAATTTCAGGATATAAAAGATACAATGAGTATGCACTATTAACAGGAAATTAAGATTGGCCATACACGTTGCACAAACTGTTCAGGCATTTGGTAATACAATTTTATTACTAGAAGCAACTTATCCTTATACATTCAGTACGAAGAAACAAAATTCATTCACAATATTCACATCTAAATGAACTGGTCGTTCTTTTCTGTTGTGATATTGAATTGTTTATAAACAGTTTGAGAGAGAATAATTATTACTGCCACTGCTCTATCATACACTATCTTGAATTCAACAAATACTTTCTGATCTTTTTATCAATCTAGTGTTTTCAGTTAATTAAAAATCATACTTTTACTTAAAATATGTGAAGAGTGGGATTGGTGTCAATAAAAAGAATAATAATACAAACATTGAAAGACTTAAATGACACCCTGCTTTTCCATTACCATTTTCACTTGACCATATTATTGCCTATAGAGCCTTTGCAATATTTTGATTGCTTTATTAAACCTCATTAGGTTTATAAAGTAATGGGTGAGTTGCGGCTGAAAATGAAATGTTTTTTATTTTTTATATTTTTTAAAAAACTTTGAATTTTTTTATTAGGTGGGGTTGATCATCGTCAATTGTATGTTATCGATTTACCATTGAATAAAATTTCAACCATTTTTATATTCAAGATGTCATTTAACTTAATTTGTGTTGGTTATTTTGATATCTACATTTTTTTCGATTTGTTCAACATTAAAAAAGAAATCTGAAGAGGTTTTTATTCAATTCATTTACTATGAATAAACTCATTTGTTTGAGATATTCAGGATTAGTGTTAGCAACATAATAATCTTGAAAAATCCTTGGCTGGTCGGTCAAAAATGCTGATGATGATTTTTTTATAAAAGCCTGTTATGAATGCCTTTTTAAAGATGCACTGTTTACAAAAAGCACACTTTTAAAATGTGGATAAAACTTAATATTTTCAATCCAACGAATAACAAAAGAAAATTCATGTCATCGGTTGTAAATTCTATAGAATTAGACTTCAAGGCTACATTTTATTAGTAAAGAAATGTGGCACAATTTTTATTTTATCAGGTAGGAATATTGCTTAAAAATTATTTAGTATGGATAACATGCGTTTATTAGTTATCCTGTCATTCTTGTGGCTGATTTTATTTCAAAAAGCCTTAACCATTGAAACATTTCAAATTTGTCTTTATATTTTATGTGATCTAGACATAGGATACAAAGTTTTATGACACTTTATTAAACTTTTATTTGCAACATTTTAAACTCTTATCATGGATTATTGAATATGTGATGCTCTGTAACATTCCATTCATTTTTTTCTTTTTTAATTTTAAGTGCCTATATTTTGAAGCCCATTTTTCTCTCTGGGATAATTTATTCTTTTCCCTCCTTTTTTCATTTATTTATTTATTTTTAAAGATATTTTTTTATTCCCTAATTTGGCAAAGTAGGAATAAGTGCCACATTGAAAACAGGTTCAATTGCTATTTTAAAAATTATCATCATTTCTTTTTAAAATCACTCGAAGATTTTCAGTAGAAGACTAAGAAGTGCTATGAGAACTTTTTAAAGTGTGTGCCAAAATTTTGTCATCTGCAAATTTATGAGGCGGATGAATAATTCGTCTTTGCAGACATAATCCAATTGTGCTAAAGTTTGATTTGTCCTTTAACAAGTAAGTTTTGTTTCATCAGTGGCCAATATTCACTTTTAAAACTTATTCTTAACATCAATCATAATTCCGTTTCCATACAACAATTTGAATGGAGCCGTCCCTGATCAGTGATAACAAAGATAAGTTCGCTCAAGGTATATCTTTTCTCTGTTAACCCCCCCTCCCCCATCTCTCCCTCTCTGTCTGTCTGTCTCTCTCTCTCTCTCTCTCTCTCTCTCTCTCTCTCTCTCTCTCTCTCTCTCTCTCTCTCTCTCTCTCTCTCTCTCTCTCTCTCAGCATTTCATCATCCATTATCATTTGTTTCACTCTATCGATAGTATGCGCTTGGTTAAGAAGCTCACAACATTGCCATCCGGGAATATAACACACCATCACACAAATCTCTGTGTAACCATGAACGTTTATAGTCTGGTTAGTGTAGTTTACTGAGAATTACTCACAAACGCGGATGGCAAAAAACACTTAACAAAGACCTGAGTGACATCAACTTCATTCTATCTATAGATGTATCCATATTTGTATGATGATTTGAAGATTGTTTTAGTTTTTTTTCAATTTGAAATATTAATATTATCTCCTTTTATATATCAGTATGATTACACAAGATCTACATTCCCTATATGTATTCCATATATTTATAAAATAATTGAATTTTACCAGTTATATTACTTATCATACCATTCTTTCATTATTTTAATCTCTATTGTGGGTAGTTTCTCGAGTTTGTCATACAAGGTCAATGAGACAATGTTAACTGCTAACCATGTTGATAACTAGTTTTTTGTTCCATATTAGATGTCTTAGCATCACTTCCCTAAACAATGAAGCTTAATCAGTTTGAAAATTAGATTCTATTTATCAAATTATCAAGAAAAATCTGATGTCAATAATTATTGTGCAGGGCATATTTTGCCGATTAAATCCTTGTTTTGGTTTTTGTCAGTTGATATGAGTTTGTGTATATGGGTCTGTGTGTGCGTGTGTTTGTGATTTGTTACCAAACGGTTTAGAAATATCATTTATTTTATGCCACAAAGGCAAAGATGTGTTAACAATTTTGACCACTCACTAGGGTGATACTGTTCCATTGGGTACAATTTAAGTATATAATATTGGAGAAAAGGTGTTCAAAGTGGAAAATGATATTGTTTCACCTTTTGTTCTGTGTTATTGAGACCGCTATTATAATTCAACCCATGTGTTAAGTATTGTGAGTATTGGTTTATATTTGAAATATGTGTGTCGATTTTGGAGAAAATATATCAGTTAACTAATATTGAGTCTTACGGTACTTTTATTCTACAATCAATTCTTTATGCAAATTTTACTTTTCCATCTTGATTTGATTTTGAGAAATCACATATTTTGTCAGGGAAAGTAGAAAAGTTATTCACGAAAAAAAATAAATAAGAAAATAAAAGAAAGAAACTGATTTACAACAAATTTATTTTATCATATGGCATAAGTTAAGCTTAGCATTTTGTTGAAATGATTAAAATAAACTTAATAGTTGTTGACAGTTTATTTTCAAGTCTAAAACATCGTCAAATCTAAAAGATAAAATAATGTATTCATTGGAAAATCTCAATTTTCATGAAATTGACAATTGATGCGACCTAGCTCAAAAGTTGATACAATGAGCTGTATTCTCACATTTTCACCCATATATTTTTACATTTTGTTCTTATGTATGTATGGATTAAAGATGGTAACGCTTGTAATGACCTTGACTTTTACTCGACCACAATATTTTAGTAAGATGTATTCTGCCACCATGGTTGTTTTTGTTTTTGGTTTGATTTTATTTACATCTTTATTACCATATTGTCATGACTGTTATGTATACATCATATGCGGCATAATTTCATCGTCATAATCATAATTTTTATCAATGTTATTATTGATTTCTTTTAGCTTTTTTTTAAAAATGGTTTTACTATCATGGTCATTTTTCTTTATATCATGATATTATTTATGACATTTTTACAGTCCTTTTGTATATATTTTACTGGTCAAATGAAATGAATAAATTATACGAATATAATCTTTAATTGTTTCAATCTTTATTTTATATGTAAGCATTTGCTTTAATTTGTATTGGCTTGGGGTTCAGCTATACATATCTTATCAAAGCGCTGGCTTCATATAATTCATTTTAAGCGGAGCTGACACATTAAAAATGATCTACAGTGTATTTGTATTTCTTCATAATAATTTTATGAATTTTGTATTAGTGACCTATATTGCCTCAACAATTGATTATGTCGGGGTAAATCGATCTCAATAAGAGATTTTAAAGTTTAAATGTCCTTAACTGTGAAATTGCAATTTTGTCACTCGAGGATAATATATTAATTCTCTTCAATCAAACATAATAGCTTAAAGCAAGTCTCATATCTGTGACTGTAATTTCAATTTTTATCATCTGAACCATCCTCACATAATACCATTTTGAGGTAATGGGTCACATCACAAATAAGTTTATCAGAGTCTAAGGACTGATCTTCGATTTCTTCCTCATTGATTAATGTAGGTTGGAAATGTAATCGTGAACGCTAATATCGGGGGGGGGGGGGGGGGGGGGGGGATTACTTTTTGACCTTATTTTTTCCTCTTGAATATTATTGATGTGTGTGTGTGTGTGGGGGGGGGGGGGGGGGGGGGGGTCTGATATTCAATTGTTTTAGAATATGGTATAGTCGTTTTGTTTCCTCTGACCCCTCTGTCATCCAAGCATCGGTGGGCTAGCTTGGCCTAATATATCTGGCAGAAATTACTGTGTTGTATACTATCTTATCCGATAGGTGTAAGCCACTGCTACTGCTACTGACAGTGGGATAAAATGTAGCTCTATGGACTTAATATTTTCTAAATCTCTAATGGCTTTGAAGGCCTGTGTGCTAAAATTGTTTTAAATGTGCTCCTCTTGGTGGCACTGGCTGGTACTTGGGCCAAGCAACACCACTTCTGTGGATATACTAGAACTCTCTTGAATCTAAATCTGATAATGTTCTTTTAAGTATCCCATCATCTTGCTTTTTACTGATTTTGATTTTACCTAAGAAGTGTCGCAGGTGCTGTTTAGTTCTAATTACAAAGTAACATCAGCCTCGATGATCTTGATTAGTGTTGTGTAACACTTTTATAATTAATTTGAAACAAAGTATTCTTGTTGAAATTGACCATTTTCCCATCTTTCTCAATCAAACAATCATCTCCTTAGATAAAGGCATGCAACCTTGACTCTCAACAAAATATAAATTAGGTCCGAAGTTTCGAGCCATCGATCAGATGACTGGACATTATGCATAAGAAAGTCATTTTGCACACATTTTCCTCTTCCTCTTGGTGGTGGACATTAAATTCAGATGTGTCCGTGGTGTAAAGCTGGGTCGTCTTTGTCCAATCATTGTATTAGTATTATTAGCACCTAACAGACTGCATGTCTTGTATTATGTCTTTAATTAGCCCAGTTCCATGTTACTGATAGCTACGAGAGCTGTCTTATGGAAAAACGGTGTATCTTGAAAACTAGTCTAAATTTATCAATTCTGTTAACGCACACTTGTAGAGCAATCATTTTGGGAATTTTCAATAGAGGACCATGAGCATCGCGCATTACAAACAAACACAGCAGCTCAACAATAATGGCTACCCCTTTGAAAAAGTGGTCAAAGTTAGAGGTAAGATCTGTAACTTGGTCTCTGGCCGCAAAATGTCTGAAACCCTGTGAAATTCACACTGAAATAGTCAGTTTACGTCGAGAAAGCACTGGCGACGTCACAGGTATATGGATGGTGCAGTAAGTTTAATAATAATAAATAATAATACTTTATTGCATCCCAAAAAGGAATTTTTTTGTACAGACGAGTTATAATTTACACAATAAGATAAAAATACAATGGAAATAGGATGTATATATGAAAAAGGAGTAGCTCCATAACCAGAGCTGCGCTTTATAATATGAATAATTTCAACACTGTAAAATAGTCAAAACTGTCACTATAAATTAAAAATTGAAAAGATTGCAAAACAAATAAATTAATAAATTAATATTTACATTTTTTGAAAGTAAAAATGCGAAATAATTATATAAAATGATTATTGCTTGTTGTTATAAAGCCTAATACTGGACGGCAGAAAAGATTTTCGGTGTCTCTCTGTTTTCGTTGAAATAGAGAAAGGGCGACCACTTCTTTCTGACATAATAACTGATGGTCTTAGTGGATAATACTGGTCATTTAATATTTTAGTTATTTTATTTATACAAAATTTCTCGTATAAAAGATCTACATCGTCAACATCATTTATATAGCGTTTAATAGATTTTTTAATATTTGCATTTATTTTGTTCCTTTCCACTGTTAAGCAATTGCCTCCCCAAGCTGTTATACAAAATGACAAAACACTTTCGATTACTGCTCTATAAAATAATGTGCAGAGGGTTTTATCTATTCTAAACTGAGAGAGTTTTGATAAAAAATATGTACGTCTGCACATCTTATGCCTAATTATTTTCAAGTGTTCATCCCACTTGAGCCTGTCATCAATTGTTACACCAAGGTATTTGTAGTGAGGAACTCGCTGGACGAATTGGTCCTTTAATTTTAACGGTTCTATCGGTTCCTTCGGTTTAAAGCCATATCATACAGATGTCCAAGGAAGTTCTGGAGGCCTTCCGAAAGCTCCTTGTACTAAGGGAAACAATCCAAATATTCCCTCAACTAACCCTAAGAAAAAATAAAACCTAGTACCTTAAACTAACCCTAATGGGAAAAACAATCACACTAGTACCTTTACTAAGACATATAACTAACCCTAATAGAAAAAAAAAACAACCAAAAAACTAGGTCTGCTTTGCACTACCTTTCAATCCTTCAAAAATCAAAATGACGGTGGATAACAAAAACAATGGTCATATTATTAGGACATTTTAAACTTTCACAAATCTATCTAGGTTTGTTCTAGAGTTTTTAAAATGCTCCTGTATATTGACAAATTGAATAAATAAATGCCTGACAAAAGATCCACACTGACAATACTAATTGAAAGAGATGCTAGACCGAGGAGCTTTCTGAAGGCCTCCAGCCTCCCCAAAGCGGCTTAAAATCCATGAAATATCAGAATCATTGGATATTTCAAAGTCTACTGACCAAAGAATAATCTTTGATAAATTTGACTATCGATGGGTCCAGAAAGAGCTGTCTGCTGACCACAAGACCGGAAACTTCCAGCAGTATGATGAAGCATTCTTGAGTAGTATTTTTTACAGGTGACGGGACATGGAACATCGCACGACTCCTGAGACAAAGAGGGATTCAATGGCCTGGATGCACACATCTTCACTGCCTCTGAAAAAGTTAAAGGTTTAGTCGTCGGTGAAGATGCCTACAGTTTTCTGGGATGCAAAGGATGTTCTGCTTTTGGGCATTTTAGAACCAGGACGAACTGTCAATTGTCAATGCTACCAGGTACTGCAGGGAGGTTCTACTCCATCCCCCTCACAGTCCTGACTTGGTCCCGTCAGATTACCACCTGTTTGGACCCATGAAACGCCATCTTTCTGGAAAGCAGTTCACTAGCGATGATGACCTTGGGGAAGCTGTGAAAAAGACTGGTTGAAGTCTCTTGTTGAAAATTTCTTAAGGGAGGGTATTTTCTCCCTGGTCAAGCAACTTCTTTTTCTTCTTCTTCTTCTTCTTTTTCTTCTTCTTCTTCTTCTTCTTCTTCTTCTTCTTCTTCTTCTTCTTCTTCTTCTTCTTCTTCTTCTTCTTCTTCTTCTTCTTCTTCTTCTTCTTCTTCTTCTTCTTCTTCTTCTTCTTCTTCTTCTTCTTCTTCTTCTTCTTCTTATCATTATCACTATTATTATTATTATTATTATTATTATTATTATTATTATTATTATTATTATTATTATTATTAGAGAGAGAGAGAGAGAGAGAGAGAGAAGAGGAGAGAGAGAGAGAGAGAGAGAGAGAGAGAGAGAGAGAGAGAGAGAGAGAGAGAGAGAGAGAGAGATCACATTTGTGTGTATCAGAAAGCATCAAAACGCCATAATTTTAGTGATGTTTTTATTTTGTTTTAAATTTGTTTACGATCCTAGGCTTCAGAACTTCATGTGGCTTCTCTTAGAATCGCCCGTGCGTATGCCCTGCCCGCAACACATCCCTCTGCTTGAGAATATTTGACACTGAATAAGTGACACGAAACACTTCTCAATTTAGTCTGTCGCAAGTCAAAACTTGTCTTACTGTAGGAATTTTCAAGAGAACAATTATATTAATTTACACTTTAACGTTTAATTATAAATGTCTTGCATGTACTTTAAAATTGAATTAATGTTAAAATGATAATTAGAAGGATATAGTTTTGAATTGAAAGGAATGTTCGTATCACTTAGTGATTTCTGCTCGGACTGTCCACATAAGATTTACGCGTCCCTGGTTGACAAGCAAGTTACATTTGTTTGAAAATGGCTGCCAGTTTTCTTTCTTGAAACCCAGTGCCACTATGGATGCTTTACGGATATAATATAAGTACACGATCTCCGTTGCTGAAGCAAATATTGCATCACTCAATATTTTGAATGGATGTTACATGAAGTGCTAGTCAGAATTTTCGAGTATGACTTCTAATACACAGGGCCGTCTTTTGGTAAGTTAAACTAATTACAGTTCCAAGTTACAGAGTAACAGTGCAGTCTTGTTTCCTCGGTCCGCAACCAGACACAAATATTGATATTAACCAGGGATCATTTCTCTATAGAATTTCAATTCACGACGACTTTTCACCGATATTATGTTGTTTTGATGTGATGTCAAAATAGCAGTTAACGTTAAAAAATAGACCTCAGCCGAGAATGAGTATTTAGTATTAGTAAATAAGGTGGCACAAGGGTTCTTTTGCCTTTTATAGTTCAAAATTTAACAAAAAATGTGACCTAAATATTTTTCACCAACTGTTTTGTTTGCAAATCTGCTCCTGGAAGCGTTTATACTTTTGATTTTATTGATAATTTATCTTTTGTCCTCTTATCTATCTGGCCTGGGACAGGGAATAATCCATCTGATTCTGATTTTTAATTAAAAGTAAAAATGTCTCCAACACTAATGAATGCTATTTTGACCCTTATTAGCTGCCTGACCGGACGATCCGTCTTAAAAACTCCGTGTCCGGAGTTTTATCTCCAGATTTCCAGAATGCGTTGGAGGAGAGTTTAACAAAAATTTCTTCTTAATTTTTTTTTACATCTGCATTCATAGATTTCAACAGTAGCAATGTTATTTATGGTAGTAATATTGGGACCCGGTTTTTTACGTGTACTATTCTGCGTTGTAGAATCAAAAAATTATATTTGACAAATGATATTGTTTTTAAAAATAATTTTCCACACATGCGGTCACGCTAAACTGATTTTCTTTGGGACCAAGATACAAAAGAAAGAAATGAATGAATAAATAATCATTTTACTTTCATTCTTTTTTTTATGTTGCTGTTGAATGCTGGTAAAGTTTTGAACTCATAACATAACCTAGATTTATTCTTAGAGCTTTAACCGACATTAAGACACCTTGAAGGTGTGTAAAGGAATTTTGCACTTATTTCCTCCCTATTTGGGACATGAACATTGAATGCCAGTAATCCTTCACGTTAAAGTTACAGCAACATAAAAGTGTCTATGACCCAAATTTTTACTCACTCCTAACAGCTGCACATGTAGCGATTTTGTTCTATCAAAGGTTTTAAGGGAGGGGGGGGGGGGGGGGGGAGAAGTGGACATCCTCTAATATAACTTTGAAGCTGTTGGGTGAAATCTATTTTGCTAAGAATACTAAGAATATAAACACTCGTGTGTTTAGTTTTTGTTTCACATATGTTATTATTTTGGTTCTTCAACAAGATTAAGCAAAAGTTGAATAGCGACCTTCATTTTTATCACAAAAGAAATATTAAAAATTTCCACTTAATCAAATCACTTCCAAAGTTATTTAGACTTGGACAAGAATAAAAGGGTTACATGTAAATGACAAATAAGAAGGATGAATGTTGAAATGCATATTTTTACATTCTTCATGAATCTCATAACATTATCTTGTGATGATGGGGAGAAGTGGACCAAGCCAGCCCAGTTCTGAAGCATGGAATGCCTCGTACAACGTTGGCTAGAAACATAGAGAAAGGCAAAAAATATCGGCTCAAACTATAGGCACAATCATATTTCACAGTATTTGGCAACATGCACTCCTTAAGTTCATTCTCATTCTGTAGCCAGAAGTTCCATTAGCCACTCCTGTCAGCTGGGGGGGGGGGGGGGGGGGGGGGGAATCTGGTGACAATGTGTCTCGACATCTCTGAGGCAGGACAGAGCTTGCATTGGGTTTTGTTTTTTTCTCTAAAAAAAAATGAAAGAACCATATTGTGTGCTCAATGGGGCTCCAGAGGAATCACTGGGCCTTGTTAATTAGCCAGGGCGGATGAAGCACAAAATTTGTATTAAAGACATTCAACACTTAACCAAACTCATATCCTAACAATAGCACCTGATTGCTGTCATAATGAATAGCAATGAAAGTTATCTTGGTGCTTGCCAAGAAAAATCATTTTCAAAGAAAGGTATTGTTAAATTTTTATTTGCAAAGGTAACGAAAACCCACAATTTGCATAGGCTGCGGTTGAGGATATAGTATAACAAATATTCGTAAACAATATAAAAACAATATGACACATTCCCCTATTTTAAAGAGAGCAGCTGCTAGGACAAAAAAATTATCAATCTTAGATGTTAATTTTGTTGATATTGATCTGAATAAGCAAAATTGCTCCTCTGTTGATGAGGTATTGTTTCTTTTATATATTTTCAAAACCCTTTTTATGTCTCTATTTTGTTTCAAGTTTTGCTCCATTTTTGCGGGTTTATCATCAATGTTGACATAGTAGATCATTTTAGGGAAAAGTTATCAACGGAAATGTATTCTGACCTAGCTGGCTTCTCCCCATTGTGATGACCCACTTCTGCCCATCGCATGCCCACTTTTCCCCAATTTGAATGCATTGCAAAAGACACATATATAATCGCTTCATTTTTAAATTATGTTTTTGTTTCTAGACTGGTTTTTCTCATTAATAAAAGCTGTATTGACCGGGTAAATAGATGTTATTTATCCCTTTTCTTGGCAGAGAATTTTTTAAATTTTGGCTGGGTGGGGGTTCCTGACCTCCCATAGTGGGCAGGAAGGCACTTACTGTGTCTTCTATCCCCCTTTATCTTCTTTCCAACATGCTTTCTGTCTTTGTCTTGGGATGAGATTACTTGGTTTTGTCCTGGCACTGGCCGGATACCCTAGCTGGGAGGGAAACGGTCAAATGTATCATTAGTTTTGGGAAATTATATTTTTTCAACTTGTAAATCATCTCTCTGTTATGTATTGTATTATGTTTTATTTACATATTATATATTGAGTGTATTCCTCTTCGTGAGGACCTGTGCTTATGTTTGAAAGAGATTTTTGGGTGATCTCAAACTAAGTACTTGAATAGTGTGCTCTTGGAATCTACATCTGTTTCCTATTTGAACCAATTCCTCTTTGTCTTACCTTTTCTTGGGTGCTTTAAGTAATTCTAGAACTTTTAACAAACCCATTTTCTTCCTTTTTACTGGCGCTGATATGACCTTAATGCGTTGCAAGTGCCGTAAAACCCTTAAAAACAAAACATTAAATTTTGGGAAAAAGATTTTGGTTGCCTACTTCTCTTCACTCTCCCAATGTATTATACATGATATTTCAATTCATTTACTTAATTTTCAAAAGAAGCTGTTTAAAAAAATGAAAATCTTAGTATATAAAATTGAACATCATGGAATCTTAAACCACTTTTGGAAAATTTGCTCTGGCTTCCATTCCGCTTTTGAATAGACTACAAATTTCTTTATTTGTTTTCAAATGCCTCAACAATTTAGCCCCTCTTTATCTTTCTGAACATATAAACCTTAAGCCTCGAATCAGAAGCCTTCGATCACCACGAAACACGACTGTATTATCTGTATCAAAAAGTAAGTTAAAATCTTTTAGTGATCGCTCTTTTCAATTGTTATGGCCCCAAACTCTGGAATACCAACCCCAACCCATTAGACAAATCGAGAATATCTCAAACTTCAAATCTGCTTTAAAAGCCCATTTTTTTCAAAATTTATTTTACACCATGCCGATTGTAATGTTTTGTATACTATTATTTAAGCCATTTGTGTTTTGTTTCAATATTTCATTTTGACGATACATATGTTCGTAACATAATTCATTATCTGTAAAGCGCTTTGAGATGTTTGGTTTCATTGAAATCGCTCAACAAGTGGCTTTTTAGAATATTATTATTATTATTATTACTATTATTATTATTATTATTATTATTTATTATTATTATTATTATTATTATTATTATTATTTATTATTATTATTATTATTATTATTATTATTATTATTATTATTATTATTATTTATTATTATTATTATTATTAATTATTATTATTTAATATTATTATTATATTATTATTATTATTATTATTATTATTATTATTTATTATGATTATTATTATTACTATTATTATTATTTTATATTATGATAATAAAAAAAACCTTATCCTTGATGGCAATTTATCTATTTCATTCATGGATGATTGGTGTTTGTGCCTTTTTTGTAATTTTTTGCCTCGGACCAATTTTTTAAAGAATTTTTTGTGCTCTGTATGATTATGAGTAATTGTGTACATGTTTTATAGCATATTTCAATTAATTCACTTTGCTCAATACGCCTCACATTGCTTTATTTATTCCCCTCACTGTATGCCACATGTAACTAAATTTCCATTTCAAATGATTAACCAGTCTCATGTCGTGCGTCCTTATTGTTCTAGTACTCTTTCAAAACTTGACAATGTGATCAACCAGGTACTCATTTGCACCTGAGGGGTGGAGAGAGAGAAAGAGAGAGAGAGAGAGAGAGAGAGAGAGAGAGAGAGAGAGAGAGAGAGAGAGAGAGAGAGAGAGAGAGGAGTGCGGGCGGGCTCATTCCGCTTTTAATAGTTATTCTGATTGCAAAGTACGTTTTGCAACTCCAACAGCTACTCAATCATTGGTGGGTGGAGATAGGTCATGAGAAAAAAACAAACAAAACAAAGCAAAAAATATTGAGCTTTCATATAGCGCAATGTCCATTAAACGTGTTCAAAGGAATCCCTAGCCATCAGCAACAATTAACATGCAGGACGGGACATGACGTCTTTTAGGCGATATTACATTTTTTCGGACAGAGGCAGTGCTGTTATCGGCTAGGTACTCATTTTACACCTGAGTACGGTGTGAGTAAAGAGAAACTCTAATCTTGACTACAGCCAGTGTAATATTGGTCTCATTGCTTGTGAGGCAATTGTTCTAGTGTGTGTATATCAGGATCCCACTACTGTAATTAGAAATAATGAAAATTGATATCTTCATTTCGTTTGACATAAGGCACTGTTGAAAGAAATTTTACGAACCTCTAGTACATTAATTTAGTGATTTTTATTTTACCTTCATACTAGGGTATGTTTTATACTGCAACAAGCGCCCATTCATGTTGATTTTTACTACGGTTTGTAATAGCACTACAATATGGGAATGAAATCTCATACAAACTCTGTATTCGACAGAAATAGGTAGGCTATTCATTAGGTGATTAAATCAGATTATGGGATTAAATATGCCGGAAGCGCTCCCTCCTCCCCCCCCCCCCCCCCCCCCCCCCCCCCCCCCCCCCCCCCCCCCCCCCCCCCCCCCCCCCCCCCCCCCCTCTTCTCACAACATACACGATCATAATCCTTTCTGGAATTAGTTCACAAGGAATTTTTAGTCCGGTCATTGTTTCTTTTGTTTTGTATTGCATACTGATTTACATTGTGAGAACGCGTCTCTTTTCTCTCTCCTTGTAACTATTATGAGGATAGATCCTGGTAGCTCTGTCGGGAGAGCACTCGCTTCACATACGAAGGAACCGGGCTCTATCCCGTTTGAAGTCGCTGAGCAGTGATTGTGTGGCGGGATCTACTGAACTAGTGGAAAATACTTTGCGATAGACTAGCGTCCTATCAAACGGGTAACGATCGATTGCTATTGCTTGTTTAACGCTATATAAAATTGGGATAAACTCAGTCTCCATGGGCCTTATGGCTCTGACAGACTTTTTAAAATTATCTCCATGGGCCTTATGGCTCTGACGGACTTTTTAAAATTATAATTATATAGGCACACTTAAGTATGCATTATGATCAAAGCTGCGCCTGTCTAACACACTAGGTAAGCTCCACTTTTGATTCAGGTGTGAATGAGTACCGGGCTAGACACATCAACCAATGTTAAAAATGACGCATAAGAAGCTACCTCTTGCCTTTTGAAATAAAAATATTGTTTCCCTGTTGCCTACCGGGAAATAAATAAAGCAGAGGCGCTCTAAACATGCTGAATCCTTTGAAATGCACTCTATAACTTCCATTATTTTAAGGGTCACAAGGCCCTTAGCGTATGCGTTTAATGGCAGCAGATGAAACGTAATTTTGCTATATTTTAAGAAGAGGCTAATACCTAAAATATCGTATTCGCGGCCAAACATAATAATTAAAAAAAACAAAAAAAAAAACAAACAAAAAAAAATAAATAAATAAAAAACCCCCCCAAAAAAAACAAACAAAACAAACAAACAAAAAAAAAAAAAAAAAAAAAAAAAAAACAAAAAAAAAAAAAAAACAAAACAAACCAACCCCCCCCCCCCCCAAAAAAAAAAAGAGCAAAAACAAAAAAACAAAACAAAAACAAAACAAACAAACAAAAAAAACCCCAAACAAACAAAGAACAAAACAAAACAAAAACAAACAAACAAGCCTCAAAAAACGAAAACAAAACAAACACACACGCACTCACACAACACACACAACACACACTTAAAACAAAAACAACAACGGTATGCTATATCGTTGAAATGGCGGCTTTATATATTGCTGGGTGAATTGTTTATCTGAGGATAAAAAAAAAAAAAGAAAAAAAAGATATCTAGAATATCTATCAGTATACTGATGTATTTCAGAGCGCAAATTCAATCATTTCTCAAATTTCATATGTGACCTACAGTCTCACACCGGTAATATATCACGATAAACTAAATGCCGAAAAGTGATTTTGAAAGTTGAGAAATATCAGTATATATATTTTGCCACTTTAATTAAGCGTTCATCCAACATTTAAACGTAACCCAAGTGTCCTTCCTTATGTTTACATATCAAAGTGACAAAATAGGCATCTAGCACTGGTATAAGATAAAGATCTGAAAAGGTGTGCACAAACCAGTGCCAGACAAAGAAGAAACAAAAAAAATACAAGAAAAAATGAGCCTGTTTCGGCTGTCTCCCCAGTTCCAGCAGGCTGATTTTTTGGGATGTTTTATTTATTTTTCTTGGATTTTTCTTTCTGCTTTGTGTGGTAGTTTTTTATACACGCCTTTTCAGATTTTATACTTATGTTTATAAAATCACTTTTTAGCATCTAAATCTTTCTGGTGCGGATATGTGGTCTTGTGGTATGACACTCGCCTTGGGATAGGAAGGCCCAGGGTTCGAGTCGCGTTCTGAGCATAATTGAGTCCTTGAAATTTGCTCTTTACTCACATTCTCTCACCGCACTCATGTGTAAACTGCGTATCTTGCCGTCAACATCGTTGTCTCTGTCGGAAAAAAAAGTAATATCGCCTAACAAGCGTCACGTCTCGTTCTACATGTTGAATGTTGCTGTTGGCTGCGGACCTTTTGTAAAGCGCATTGAGCACGTTTTGTGGATATTGCACTTTTAAAATGCTCAACTATTAAAAAAAAACAAAAAAAACAAAACCCCAAAACAACAAAAACAAAAAACAAAACAAAACAAAAACCCACCCTGATATAATGCCGTTATAAAGTGGTAGGACAATAAATATCTCTACTCTAGGCCTACTGTTGTATGAACCCACCGAGACTGACAGCTTGCTCATTTGGTCGATCTGTCAAATTATGTTTGGACCCGTAATCCGAAAGGCAAACGACAGGACTCATAAACTTCGAAACTAGTGATAACGTTTCACCGATAAACCGAATCTCATTGATTTATGTCTATGTGTCTATTGGTTAGAATTATATTATATACTATATTCTATTGTATACTACATTTTATTGTAAATGATCTAGAAATTATTCAATCCTTGTGTTCTAAATCTAGATACTCTTTGAACGGCACTTTACAGATGTCGACCTCTTAAAATATAATCTTGAAATGCGCGCGCGCGTGTAGATACGAGTATATGTATGTTTGTGCGAGTTCATTTTTTGTGATAAAATAATCGGTGTCTTGACAAATCCAATTTGATTCCTCTCACCAGAAGAGTCTATAGGTAATGGCATAATGATTGTCAATGCCATTGCGATCATTTATTAGTAATCTTATACAGACCGCCGAGTGTGTGGTGTATGGTGGCAGATAATGCATTGGACTATGAGGATTGTTTGTCTATATTATATAATGACTTCTTCTTCTTCTTCTTCTTCTTCTTCTTCTTCTTCTTCTTCTTCTTCTTCTTCTTCTTCTTCTTCTTCTTCTTCTTCTTCTTCTCTTCCTCCCCCTCCTCTCCCTACTCCTCCTCCCTCCTCCTATTTTGCACAAGTATCATTTATTTAATATAACTTGCGGTAAAAGGGAACTGGTGCCAGCACACGTGCCAAGCATTGTTATGTGAGACAAATCAGCAACCTATTAAAATAACATAGTGATTGAGACCAATATTCCATTCAGCCCTCCCAGAAAGCCACGAGTTTCTAAAATTATATGAATGTTATTTGGCAGATATTTATTATGAGCATTCGAACATAGGGGGCGACTTACAGTTGGCCCAGCTGTATGAAATGTAAGTTTGATCTCATAATGCATTCCCCGAGATTGGGTAAATAATCGTGAAGTACATTGATGATAGGTCTAAATGCGTGTACATGCTATTTCAAATGTACTCGCGCGCGCACACACACACACACACACACACACACACACACACACTCTCTCTCTCTCTCACACACACACACACACACACACACACTCTCTCTCTCTCAATATAAACAAATGTCAACAATGACAAAAACAATAATGAAAAAGTATAATCAATTCTACATACAACAATGATTTGCTACGACTAAATGTTATATTGCAATTTCGGGAAATAGTAATCATGTTACAGCGTCAATATGAGCATTTTATTTACTTTATTTTTCACTTTTTTTTATATCACAAACAGGAAAGTCCAACTGACGTGTATTCACACATCTCTCATAAGTTATCGGAAGATGGCCTCAATCCAGAATGCACAGATCAGGAAAAGCTCCTGTTTCTTTGGAAATTACATCAACATTTGGAGGTAAGAATATCACGATTAAAGTTTGTCTAGAAACTGATTTATAACATGTTTATTACTCAACTACAGCGGGTACTCTCTCTCTCTCTCTCTCTCTCTCTATCTCTCTCTCTCTCTCTCTCTCTCTCTCTCATGTCAACGGTATTTTATATCCCCAACTATAAAAGCATATCTCAAAGATGAATTGAAGAATTACTTAAGTCACAGTTTTCTTATTTTCAGCTAAACATTATAGTACACTCACCAACTATTTTCATGATAAACATAACCTAAAGTCCTCTATCACAATTCTATAATTTTATAAGTTTTCTTTTTATATACTCTCTGGATATCCAAACTTTAAACTCAATTTCCTCATATCTAAATTCCTGAGTCTTAAATACTTTTATCACTAGACTCTTCAGTTGGAATAGTTTTTATGTATCTCATTTCCAAACGGATGGATGAGGAAGTTGTATCAATGTTTTTATATGGAATATTATATGAAAATGAAAGAGGTTCAGGATCTACTTCAAGTAAACTTTATTTTGCTGGTCTTGTCGACATCATACCTCATTGAGGAGATGATTCACAACTCACTGTCCAACATGGTCTGACCATCATATGTGTTTTTCTCTCTCTTTTTTTTCATTAGGATGACTTACAAAAAGCACGGGAGACAGAAAACAAACTCAAAGAGGCACAGGCTGAGGAGATGAAGGAAGTCGAAAGTTATGTGGAACACATCCGCCATTTGTCTGATGAAAGGGAGGCGTTGATTCAAGACTTGGAGTCGGAGAATGAATCACTCAAGGCACAGGTTGTGGCATTGGAGAAAGGGGATAATGGTGAGATATGAGTGAAATATTTTGCATTAAAAAAAAAAAATTCATAATATGATAGTTGGTAGTTAGGGTTTTAGAAATTAAGCGTCTCATGTGGCAATCATTGTCCTGTTAAAGCAGAGAGATGGGTCGGATGAAATGAATTTAAAGTCAATTTTGAGGAATTACATATTTTATGTTGACTTATTGAAATATTAGGTTGTAAATTGGCTTAGTGGAAAAGTCTAAATATCAATATGCACATCAGAACAGCATTTTGCATTCACTACATTTTATGTACTGGTTAAGGTTTAAAGGATCATGTATCCACTCAATAATAGTCTTGTTTTAAAATGAATTTTATTTCCTGTCTGAATTGAATTGCATATTTTATTGTCGAAAGTATTTGTTTTCTCATGCAAATAAGTTGACATTGAAGAGTTAAAACCCACGATTGAATTGAGTTTATGTCTGAGATATCTGTTTCAAGATCAAGAATGATATATTTGTTTTGATTAGTGGTTTGGTTGCAAGATCTAAATATATCTTATATTCACATCTACAAATTTTATATTCAGTGAATGGTCATTTTTAAAGTAAACCCTTTGTATTATCATGACAGAGGCCGCTCAAGCAGAGATAACAGAAATGCTGACTCAGCAAGGATTAGCCGAGATCTCAGATGCCACCCAGAGTGAACAGATTGCGTTCTTGCTGGTGGAAAGGGCCAGACTGTTGGACGAATTGGAGGAGCAACATAATAACAGCAATAACCAGAGTAGCAGCAACAATAACACGCCAAGTATCGATGGAAGGTCTTCAGAGATGGAACTCAAACAGATTTTGGAACAGGTTAAAAAGGAAAAAAAGAGAAAGAAAAGGAGACAAAGAAAAACAATTTATTACCTTCTATTATATTCAATGTATTTTTTAATAAAACATTTTGTCAATTCGTTACAGAAAACAAAGGAAACAATAAATCTGCTAATAAGATAATAATCTAAAACAACGTGAAAAAAATTGAAGCAGGTAGTGATGTTGTTAATAAGGATGCTGTTGACCATTATTAGGATGATGATGATGATGATGATGATGATGATGATGATGATGATGATGATGATGATGATGATGATGATGATGATGATGATGATAAATATGATAGTTGGTAGTTTGAGTTTTAGAAATTAATCGTCTTATGTGGCAATCATTGTCCTGTTAAAGCAGAGAGATGGGTCGGATGATGATGATGATGATGATGATGATGATGATGATGATGTTATAGTCATATGCTTATATTATCCTATTCCAATATGCATGCGAGTAGGTATACTTTAAGTTTTTGGTTCATTGAAAATAATTTTCACTTTTATTCCTCCCTCTAACTTTTGTCAGGAACGTGGGGATTTTGAAGAAGCTTTGAGTCAGCAAAGGGAAAGTGCCAAAATGATGGGAGATCAGTTGAAACAGGAACACGAAGAAGAGATAAATGCCTTAATGGAAGAAAACAGTAAACTTGAAGAGGACCTTCAACGTGCTGAGATGCAGGTTAGCATCTTGAATTATCTTGTTTTGGGCATGACATTTTCTTTGATGTGATATTTTTTTTTTTAGTTCAATAAACCAGTGTAATTATTTTCTTTTTCCTTTTTATTGTTTGTATAGGTATAGAGTGCAGGGTGCATATATCGACATTTCTGGGATATTGATATGAGCGTTATGTTGATATAATATGGGAACAATAAAAATGTAGGGTAACCAATGATAAATACAAAGATTCATATCAATGTTAAGCAATATTACATGGGAGCTCTATCAGGAGGTCTCCAGTAGAGGCAAGCTGATTTTTTTTTCTTGTATTTTCCTTTTTGCTTTGTCTGGTGTTGCTTTATACACACCTTTTCAGACTTAAATGACATCCATTGGGAATAAGTATTTACAGCTACGATTTACTAGCAACTCTTTAACTCCTTTACTATGCTGATTCTCGACTGACGAACACTGTGCCTTTTCATTCATCAGCCAGTGTCATGAAATGATTAAAACGGATTGTTTTTTACAAGTTGTACTTTGCATTGGGTTGAAGAAATTATATATAGTTAGTAAGGATAAAAGGCTTTGGTCATAGTGTTAAGAGATGCCTGCATTCCAGTAGGTGGTAATGGACTATCTCGGATGCTATTTGATAGTGTCTGCAGAAGTGAGAGTGGTCTTTCGAATTATGTTCTGATATTGGTTTAGTAAGTAATGACCAGTTCTCAGATGAAATTTGCAGCTCTACTGCTCTCAGCTTAATGATTTTTTTCTCTCCCAGTGTTGAATCTGATAGGGCCCAATAGTTGTACATATCCTTTAAGTTTTAAATCATTTCTTTGGCAAGTTTTGGAACTTACAAGTTTTGTTTGACTAATTGGTTAGCTAGTTTGTCTGGTTATATTTACCAGGTTAATGTTTAATCATAGGGGCACTAAATACACACTAAGTTCTAAATTCCAAGGTATGTTATTGTCAAATTTGTAAGTGAATCGAAGCCAGATTAAGATTTTCTAAAGAACAAATATATTTATTTATTCACAGGTCTCTCAGCTGAAGGCAGAACTCAGCAGATATGAAGGGGATGATCAGAATGAACTCAATTCTTCTCTGAACAAGTCATCTTCATTTTCCAACGAAGCAGATAAGAAAAAATTAAAAGAGGAACGAAATCAATTGAATGAGGAAAAAGAAGAATTCGAAAAAGAAATCAATTCATTTGACACCGAGAAACAGCAGTTTCATAGTGAAAAACAGGAGTTTGCAAAACAAAAATCAGAGTTTGAGACAGTGAAGTAAGTTATGATGAAGTATAATGATCTAAATAAATTATAAATTTAAAAAGAAAACAAGAAAACAAATCTTACATCATCATTTACGATCACAAAAACAGCAACAGCAACAATAACAACAACCACAACAACAACAACATCAATAACAATAATAATAATAACAACAACAACAACAACAACAACAACAACAACAACAACAACAACAACAACAACAGCACAAACAACAAAACTGCAACAACAAAATAAATGCAGACATATTCTTACAGTAACTTCTCAAAAATTGATGTTTAATACCAGATAGGTTGAGAAAGGTTATTTAATACAACTTAGATGCTCCTATATAATGACTTATTAATTTGTTATTGAAAAGAAATCATAAGACTAATTTGGTCTTTAATTGATTATACCAACAGAAAAGTAATCAAATTGTTATCAAAACTTTCAGATCGAATTTGAAAAAAGATCAAGCAAAGGTCAATCAAATGAAGTCAGAAATGGAGGTTGAAAGGCAAGAAATAAAACTTACAAAAGAGCGATTGGAGCAGGATAGGAAAAATTTCGAAAAGAAACAGCTAGATCTACAAAACAGAAAAGACGACCTGGAGAATGAAAGAGAGGAGTTCAGTAAAGAGAAAGATGAATGGATGAAAGAGAACAAAGAGAGTAAGTTTTTCCCCAGTTTTTTTGAACAGGAGAAAAAGCTTGAAGCTCAAAGAAGTAAAAAAAAAAAAAAAAAAAAAAAATTAAAAAAAAACAACAAAAAAAAAAAAAAACACTGAAAAAGTAGAAGAGTAGCTTCAATTCAGTTCATTAATTATTATTATTATTATTATTATTATTATTATTATTATTATATTATTATTATTATTATTATTATTATTATTATTATATTATTATTATTATTATTATTATTATTATTTATTATTATTATTATTATTGGAATATTTATTGCTATCATCTTTACTGTTCATTCTTTTGTTTGTTCATTTACATAATCCTACTGCAAGGTCCACAAGCTATGGCTCTCCGAAATCAAAGTCCCTCCAGGTCCTCTAATGATATGGCTTTGCGGAAGATAATTGAGGAAAAGACCAAGATTGAAGGGGAGTTAATGACTATCAAGACCACAATGAGGTCTTTACAGAAGGAGAAGGACACACATGATGATGTGGTATGGTATTTTCAGCTCATTATACCATTTAAATTAAACCCTAAAAAATGACAGAGCAGCCATTTGTGATAAAGGATAGATTTTAAAAAAGTATTTAAATTCTCCAAATACAACATGATTTTTTTGTGTTAATGTTCTTATTGTTTTTATTTTAGAAATTTTATTTGTTTTAGAGAATAAAGAAACAGCTATTCAGTCATTCGAATGAAATAAAAAGAAAAATAATGATACGAATACCCTTTTCAAACAGGTGAACAGATAACGAAATATAATGATAACATAAATGTCATTATCATATAGGTGAGCAAGTTAAAGGGGGATTTGGAGAAGTGCCATGTACAGCAACAGCAATTACAAGTCAAGAACCGCTCCTTAACCCATGAGTTACAAGAACTGGAGATGCAATTGGACGATGCAGAGGTAGGGGTTAATTTTATAAGCAATAGAATTCATGATCCTATCTCTATTTCATGCTGTCAAAAAAGGGTTGAATTCCAGCTAGAAGGACTCTATGGCTTTTGTAAATTTTTTTTTTCCGGAAGCAAAACCGTCATTGGTCCTGAGTGAAATTTCAGATATTTTACCCCTCTGTCCACCCAGCAGTTGAATTTTCTCGATATAGTCAGAAGTACCTTACAAGAAACTAGCATCCTATCCATAGAGCATCAAGCAATTCCCATTGTCTGTTTAATGCTACAAAAAACCGGGATAAACAGCTCCATGGGCCTTTGATGGTTTTCTCATCTTAGTATCATTGTGATAGTGATATATTTATGTTTCAATGTATTAAAACTATCATCACATTGTTGGCCATTTCCTTCCATTATTATTATTATTATTATTATTATTATTATTATTATTATTATTATTATTATTATTATTATTATTATTATTATTATTATTATTATTATTATTATTATATTATTATTATTATTATTATCATTATTATTATTATTATTATTATTATTATTATTATTATTATTATTATTATTATTATTATTATTTATTATTATTATTATTATTATTATTATTATTATTATTATTATTATTATTATTATTATTATTATTATTATTATTATATATTATATATATATATATTTTTTTTTTTTTGGATAGACAAGCATGGATTCAATCACAAAAGAAAAACAAGATCTTTCAGAAAAATTTGATTCATTGAACTCAGAAGTTAAAACTCTACGAGCTGATGCAAAGAAATCATCTACGCTTCAAGACATTGTAGACATCTTGAACATGGACAAGAAACAGTTGTCTGAATCATTGGAATCGCTAAAAAAAGTTTATGAGCAAACAAATTCAGAGAAAGATGAACTAACCAATCAAAACAACCGACTTTCCAAAGAGGAACAGGAAATAGCCAATCAGTTGCAAGCTTGTAAAGAGGAATTACAAAAAACTCAGAAGGAAAGAGACAATTTGGCAAGTGAAAAGAGTGAACTGTTGGCCTTGAAAAAGAAGCAGGAAGAAGTTGAAGCTTTGTTACGTGCTGACCTTGATGAAATGGTTAAGGTAAGATTATTTGTATTTTTATATTTATAAATACAAATTAAACTGTCACTCAAGATCAAAGAGAACTATAAGTAGTTGAATGTCATTATGAAGACCTGCATTAAGCAAAAATTAACTGTAGAACTATCGGTTTTTGGCTCTAACTACAAAAGTACATAAGCATCATGCAATAATATTTGTTGAAAAAAAAAAAAAAGTTCATTTCTTGCTTTGGCAAAACATAAAATGCCATATGTGATTATTGAACCGTGCCCTTCATTTAAGAGTCACAAATGCTTCTAGTACTTCTAGTCATTGATATTTTGTCTTATTGATCGTCTTATTTTCACTTTTAGGTTCAACTCAAAACCTAACGACAGTGATAATTAGTTTAATCCTCTCGTGTTCAGATTATTTTTGGGGGAGTAGATAATGAGTTCCCTATATGGCCATGTCAATCATGTAGACATCCTTTGATGATATAAGCCTACCCTTTGATGTCTGCAGTCGCCTTTTCGTTTTCTACGGTCACTCATGGCCAAACTCCACCCAGAAATGATTTCATAGGTCCGTCCATCACCACATTTCAAACTTTTGTTCTCGTGAGTTCTTAAGTTTTTTGACCGAAGAACGATTGGCTACTGAGCATCTTGACCCTTCAACGATTGGTCGTTCTGACAGCTCACGTGTCAACAGCCGTCAACAATGAATTGAATCATCGTTGAGGCAGTGGAAGACGGCCATGGAATAGTTGCGTCACAATCGCCATGTTGATGAATAAATTACCTAGGCATGGTTGATAGGTAAAAAAGCCAAACTATGTTCTAGTTACATTTGAAAGAAACAAAGTATATCACTGATCTCGTCTCTTTGAGATATAAAGAATGATATAAAAATCAAGAAAATCGGCCGATAAATAAAAAAGTTGCTAAAATAAGCTAAAATAAACAAAAGCAATTTTTAAAATCAAATTTATTTGTAAAACAGTTGGTTTTCAATCGATTTTTCTGAAACAAAGACCAATGTACTTCTTTTTTCAAGCTGATTTCAGCAATGTGACTTTCAAATTCCTCAGAATTATAATTTTTACTTTTAGATTTTAGCTTTTAGGCCTACTCAAAAAGGTGTTATATTCCTTGCATAACAATAGTGTAATACATTGATGGGGAGAAGCGTCTTTGTTTCGGCCAGCTGGATAGATAGCCTGTGATTGGTCGAAGACTTTGAAACGCTTGATTCACAATTCTACACGAATGGACGGTGGCAGTAAATCAAAGAGGTGTAACAAATTTATTTACCGACTATTTTTCTTGGTGCTAAAATTACAAAGTAATAATTTTGCATCAGAAAAAATAACTCTGAAGTTCCTATCTCTTTATTACAATAAAATTGATACCTCGAATGACAAAATCGACACACAAATGAGGGAGTTATAAATTATTCATAATACTTTTTAAAGTTTACAATAATTGTCTTCAAAGTCATTTTTCATCACCAAAGTCGTAATTTTTTACCGATTTTTGCCAAACAAAGTGCAATGTCAATGATTTTCACCCGCAAATAAAATAGGAATTTCTGAAACATATTTTCTTTTCTGTCGGCAAATTTATAAAAATCAAAGCTGAAAACATCCTGTGACAGTGACAGGGCCTGTCATTTCCTTCACAACGATTGGATTTTACTTACTGAGGCCAGTCTTGACTACCCCGCCCATGAATATTATGCCGTTGTCGGATTTTGTCAGGTTGAATCTTAAAGAGTTAATCAAGATCAACTCTAGATTGGTTTAATTTATAATTCTACAATTATATTTTTAAAAAAAGATTAGTTGCATTTATAAAATAAAAATGTGGAAGTTAGGTTGCGAAGAGGGTCTCGGGTTTGGGTCTGCTTCAGTCGCTTTCAGTATTTTCCCCCAATTTGCTTACTTGGACAACATGATTTGTCATGATTTGACATGAACGTTTTTTGATGTTCCTTTATGGATATCAAAGGTGATATCATAAAATCCTGTGCAAATGGACATCATATATAGATACAAATTACTTGATTTATTAATATCATGTAGCCAATAGAATATTTTCTTTTAAAATTTCAGATGAAAGAAAAGTTTGCCAATCAAACAGAAATTCTCAGCAAAGAAAATAAAGAATTGCTGAACAAGCTAGAGAAGACACGAGAGGACTTAGAAGGAGCAAGAATTTCGTTACAAGAACTTGCCAGACAACAGGTAATTTTTCTTGTCTCTACTTTTCTTTATTGGTTTATTAATCAAGTTTAATCCATGTGAACGAGGATAACCATTCTGTTAGAGGCTGCTAATGATAATGGCATACTGTAAGAAATTTAAATATTTTGAAATTACAGTTGATATTCTTTAAAGTTGTTGTAAGTTATTTCTTAGGATCATTTTTATAATGATGTTGAAGTAGTAGGACTAGCATAGACATATCTAAATATTGATTCTTTAAAATCTGGTACCATGACTATTTTCCCGTTGTATTGTATTGAATGTCATGAATATCACACTGCTTCTAGCATTGTCACTTCGTATTGGAGTGACAATTTGAGGAGCAGAAATTGGTGTTAGATAAAGATCAACCTTTCATACGCACTTATTCAGATTGTCACTTCATATTGGTCAAATCATTATTAATCCTCATGTTATATAGTTTCGTATAAATATTAATTTTGTAACCCATCTGAGTATATCCCTTGATGGGATAAATACGCTAGCGAACTGAACTTTTAAGCAACTTCAGACACGAAAAGGGATAGATTGCTCTTGGAATCTACTCAATTCTTTATTTAAACTCATCCTCTTATCATACTTTTTTTTTGCTTGCTTGTGAATGCAGACCAATGGTGTATCGTTTCCCATAAAGCATTATTTTTAAAAACTGACGCTTAAATGACCTTCAAGTTTTACAAGCATCGCTAAAGACAAACCCTTTATTTCATCTCCAACCAGCTTGTGATCGACCACCTAAAAGATCAAAATCAGCAACTTCAAGATCAGATTAGTTCTAGTCATGATGAGCTTGGAAGCTCTAAAAACAGGGAGACGATGCTTATTACTGCACAGGTACTGTAATACATGTTAACAGAATACCAGCTTTAGCAATCCCAGAATAAGAACAGATGCCAGGTGTTTGTCTCTATTGGCATATAAAAAAAGAAAGATTTGTGGGGTTTTTTCGTATACTTAAAACAATGAAATAATTTAACCAGGCATTTTTTGTCCAATGGGAATTCAAAGCGCCTTATGTTTGTAAATCATTTCAAAAGAAATATGCTGTCAGGGTAGTTGTTAGAATCTTTTCCCCTTTTTAAACTAAAGTCAATCAACACGATCTTATCATGGCTTAAAATTGCAGGTTTAAGTGATAGTAGTTCTAGAAATTATCTTAATGTTTGATTCTATTTCTTTACAGCAATCACTCCAAAAGAATTATGAGGATTCTGAAAAAAGGTGAGCGCAATTTGCAGATTTCTCTCTGGCCATCCTGACCTTTTGTTTCTAAGTTGATAAGATGTTATCTGTGAGGGTGCAGTTTAGTAAAATGCTTAACAGCTCTGCCCAGCAAAACATCTATAAATGAATATAAAAAACAAAGAGTTGAGTGATTTCAACTGTATACAATATCTATTGTTAACTTAAGAATATAACTGTTTATTTCTTGAAACGATTAGAATTTTTAAATCCTGCATTTAATCGTACATAATTGCTATATGCTCCACGCAATCCAAGGGTGTTTTTTTTCATTGCTATTTACTGATATTTTCATACATAACATATAATAGACCATGAATGATTATAACATTAATTTTAAGTGATAATTGATTACTGAAGATGTATTTTTTCATTTTTGGTTTCTGATTTAAAAGAAAAGAAAAAAAAACACCATAGGGCTTAAGCACACCAGAATTTAATGACGGAATAGCATACATTTAACACATAGAAAAGGACATGCAGCTTACTTGGCACATGTTCACTTTTTAGACAAAGACAACGATGCATTATCTATGGGGTGCCTCTGAATTTAATCCAATCGGACAAGGAAATGAGGCACCTGCTCACTAGCATGGGCCCTCTGGATTAGATTTTTGTGATTTTGCTGAGTCCAAGATCGTATTGCTACAAATCAGTGGATAAATGAGATGTGATCTTTGTAGTAAAAATTGATGAACTGTTATAACTGTTATTTTGGGTCCCACACTGTTCACATTATAATATTTCGTTTACTGACTTTTTATTAATGCTTACTTTAAAAGTGAGGAACTTGAATTGTAAGTTGACAATTTTTATTTTTAGATTCAAACCTTAGCATGATTTGTGCGATATTGTGTTATTGTTGTTAGAAATGGTTTTCATAAAAACTTTTGAAGATTTTAGAACCATTATGTTTTTCTTTGGGTGATATTATCAAACCCCACAATTCTACAACATAGGTGAGTCTTGCTTTCATTGTACGTTTTTTTTCCCGTGGTGTATCTGTAATATTTCCACAAGGAATGTCTAAGCATTACAGTGCTAATCGACATGGCTAGATTCTCTTTTTAAAATAAATAGTGCATTTTCATGGATTCAGTATGCTCAAATAACTTCACAAAGCTCCATTTCATCTTCAGGTAGGCTATTTTGAACAAAAAATTTATGCCGTCCATTGAACATTATTGTTTCTATTCTAACAATTTTTCAATATCCGTCACTGCCTACAACTAGGTATGCATTCACGCCCAAGATAAGAGAGATAATCTATGGAAAGTGCCCTACCCAAGGACACAGCTCTAGGGCAGAGTTCTGCAATCATTACCATTTTTTCACTAGCATGCTTAACATTACTTGACTTTATTTCAAGACGATGCTGTAGTAACTAGCCTAGTAGTTAGTGCCACTTTTTAATGATGTTTATGTGAAATATTATACATTAAAAAGCAATAACAATATAAGCATTAACCACAGTTCCAGAAAAAAATTACTTTGTTAATGTACCGATAAGTTTACTCCATTAGAATAAAAAATAAATGTCTTATTTCACAATTCATGGATCATATGATTGCCTATGCTAATGTGGATGTTTATTTGGCTTTAAAATATATAATCAGGTTTAGTCAAGACATTGACGACTTGAAGATGAAGTTGGAGCTGTCATTGCAGGAACTAGCTAAAACCAAGAAAGAAGTGGAGGTTCTTAGAAAAGAAAAATCACATCTCATAGACACGCTGTCTAGTAAAGACAATATTCTACAAGACTTTGCTAAAGTCAGGGTATGTATATGATAATAAAAATAATTGCCATAAATGATAATAATAATGATGATAATAATGATGATAATAATGATGATGATGATGATGATGATGATGATGATGATGATGATGATGATGATGATGATGATGATAACGATGATGATGATGATCAGTTACAATTACTTAAAAAGATTTGAAAATTTAGTTGCTTTATAAAAATGTATATACTCTCAAATACAAATAATTTATTGGACAGTAGGTAATGGTGCGTGCTACTTAGAGAATGGACTTTCTATATTACAATATTATTTGTGCTTAAAATATACACTTTTTGGTGTCACTGTTTTTAATTAGCTAATGACCAGCATCCCAACCGGAATGTAGTAAGCAACTATTGTCATAGAACATTTTGTTTCATTAGGAAATTGTAATCGGACGTTTTCAGTGATAGCCAAATTCTTATTGTTCTTTGCTCTCTCATGATTCTATTTCACAGCAAAATCTAGAAGAAGAACAAAAACAGAAAAACAACCTGCAGCTTGATATCAACAAACTTCAGAACCAACTGGCAGAGAAGTCCATCTTAGCGGATAAGTTTGATCTGGAGAGAAAACAAAGGCTGAACTTGGAGTCTCAGATATCCACACTCAGGGATGTTGAAGATAGTCTGAAAGTAAGATATAAAATTGTGGTATATAACTGTATCGGAGTCGGTCTGTTTGTGAATTATTGTTCAGCATAGATTTTACAATTCCTCATGCAGATTTTACATGGACAGACCACTGTATTTCCATCACATATACAACAAAACTCATGTTCTTTAAAGGAGATAGAATGAACCTAAATAATTAATTAACACACGATAGAGGAAAATGAAGGAGGGGGGGGGGGGTGAGTCAAAGAGTAGCTGAAGCATACCTCTTAAATGATTGGAGTGCAGGAAGTTAATTTATTCGAAATTCATATATTTTATTTTTAAAATTTTCATTTCTTATTTCTAGAACAATTTTTTTCATGAGTTAGAACTTTCAAAATGCTTTCCCAGAGTCACATTTTGAGTTTTGAAAAAATGGGATGGGGTTGAATGGGGATGGGTTTTAAGGAGGGGACATGTGTTTAGTCTTAATACCAAAAGAAGACATTCTTAGGATACATCTATATTTGTGCGGCTATGTGGTCTTGTGGTATGAATTCGACTTAGGATGGGATGGTCCAGGGTTTGAGTCTCGCTCTGAGCAGCACATATTTGAGTCTTTGGAAAAGGCTCTTTCTCTCACTGTACTCAGATGTAAAATGAGAACGCTGTTAACAGTGTTGTCTCTGTCGGAAAAATATTGTAATATTGCCTAACAAGCATCATGCCTCGTCCTACATGTGTGTAAATTGTTGCTGTTGGCAAGGGACCCCTTGTAAAGCGATTTGAGCACGTTTAGTGGATTTGTGCTATTTAAATGCTTAAATTAAAAAAAAAAAACACCATAAATAATACTGGCTTGATCAATATATTTAATTTCTAGTGTGATAATCTTATTGGCTTGACCTCGTCTTTTTGAGATAGATTAGTATTACAGAATTAATTTTAGTTGTCTGCTTTGTTCCAGATCTGTAACATAATGACTTAAGATTGAAAGGAATATAAAGTATACAAAATACTGATAGTTTGATATTAAATTTCTTCCATGATGAAAATTGATATTTCAGGTTATGAGTAGAGAATTAGAAAAAGAGAAGAAAATGAGAGAAAGTCTAGAAGATCATACAGAAAGCCTAGAGAAGACATTGACAACTAGAGTCAGCAAAGAAGAATTTACATCTGCCCAAGATACAGCAGACAAGGAGCGGCAAATACGAAATGAACTAGAAGTGCGGGTTAGGGATCTTGAGCATAAACTGAAAGAGACAGAAATTTGTAGTCTCTCTGCAATTGAAAGACTGGAAAACGAGCAAGGGTTGAGGCAAAGCTTGGAAAGCAATGTCAAGGATTTACAAGTAAGTTTCATCGATAGCCCATCAAGTGCTTGGTTTAAAGCTTCATAATATATTGTGTCTGATGGTTTTTAAGATTTTGCAATATATATTTCGTATGAGACAACTTTAATTTTTTGTATTATTTTAAAATAAAGAAATACAAAGGAATTAAAAATAAATAAAAACCTAGCACATTCGGGTATACCATGCTCACTACACTTCACTATGCTTCATTCATTCAGCCATTAGGCCATATGAAACCATATTTTCATTTCATACAGTACAAGTCACTTATTAGTATCATTTTTTGTTCAAACACTCTCACATTATCTGTTACTGCCCATAGGCAGGAACTCATTCATTCTTCAGTTGAGCGATGTAATGCATGTTAGTGCCTTACTCAATGACATAATGTGGGGACCAGAATTTCTAACAATCACTGTTACTTATCCCTGTCATCTTAAGGAAAGAAAAAAAAAAGTTCTTGTACTCATATTATGAAGGAACGTATAGTCTTTTCCCTGAATGCAGCAGGTTTGTTGACTACTATGGTCAACTTTGATTGACTTTTGTGATATTATGAGACACCATATTACTTAGCCACCACAAAATGAAAAACTCCACCAATCTTGCTCTGAAACAAATTCTTCTTTATCATAAGTATATATTTGATTTATTTTTGTAATTCAGGCTGCTTTGAATGATCAAGGCACAGCTGAAGAGTTAATGAGGCTGAGGGAAGAACTCAACAAAGAGAGAGCGGCCTTGAGAGAATTAAGTGACTCTAAGGACGACGTAGAATTGTTGTGTGAAGAATTGGAAAAAGAGAGATCATTGAGGGCTGAACTCACAAGAAAGGTGAGTCTAGTTCTCATTAAATATAATTCGGTGCCTAGATCTGTTTATATATGGAATAGGCGCGGTATAAATGGTTTGCACTATTATTGTTCTTCTTCTTCTTCTTCTTCTTCTTCTTCTTCTTCTTCTTCTTCTTCTTCTTCTTCTTCTTCTTCTTCTTCTTCTTCTTCTTCTTCTTCTTCTTCTTCTCTTCTTCTTCTTCTTCTTCTTCTTCTTCTTCTTCTTCTTCTTCTTCTTCTTCTTCTTCTTCTTCTTCTTCTTCTTATTCTTCTTCTTCTTCTTATTATTATTATTATTATGTAATCTTTGGATCCAAGGTCATATAAAGCATTCTTGGAAATACTTAGGACATTTTGTGACTTTGTTCTAGATCTGTGAATATAATAATAATGTATTTGTTTTTGTTGTTGTTTTTTTTTTTTTTAACTGCAAGTAACTCATATTTCTTGGATTTATCACTTTGACTTCTAATTACAATGTTATAATACCTGAAGAAGGCGAGATGTTGCATATTATTGCAAATGTTCTGTCTGTCGGGAAAAAAATGGTAATATCGCTACATGTTAAGTGTTGCTCTTGGCTAGGGACCCCTTGTTTTGCGCTTTGAGCATGTTTAGTGAATATTGCTCTATATAAATGCTGTGGCAACATGGGATTGGTGCTATATAAATGAATATATTATCAAATGTCATGCACAGATTGCAGAGTTAGAGACTGCAAATGGTGAGTCAGCAACCTCCACATTGAAAGCTACACTCGACGAGTTGGACAGAGAGAGGAGGGCTCGCATGGAATGTGACATGAGACTCCAAGAGGCAGACCAGCTTTTAGAGGAACAAAGAATGGACAGTGACACACTGCATCACAGTATGAGTTCAAAGGTTTGTGGACACCAATTTTAAAGCTTTCAGTGATAAGAAGATGGGAATTGGCCCATTTAGCTAGGTTTTAATCTGTTTTTCTTTAGCATCAATTAGACTGTAACAATTTCTTGCCATCCTTTGGGAAGTTAATTCGTCTATTGCAAAGTTTTTTTTCTTCTGGCAGATTTGAAATTCTACTACTCAATCAATGTTGTATTTAAATAGGGGGTTATTCCTCTCATCCCATCCCCATTGGCTCTATGTGGGGTTGAAATTGGTCAAAAATCTGACGAAACCTTCCAGATGGTAAAATACTGATTTCATGGTATAAAATATTGGTTTGCCAGATGTGGATTTCAAAATCTATCAAAGCGGCAAAAATAATAAATCATCATCTTGATGGCGTAGAAAGAATTCATGAAAAAGCAAGGGGAAATAATTACAAATCATTTGCAATTATCAATAATAAAAAGCATATCTTATCCCATGAATTCAGTCTTTTACCATCTGGAAGAAGCTTCTGTCAGATTAAATGTAGGACTATTTAGTACAAATCAAATTTCGTTCAATCACTAATAAAACTGTTGACTATTTCATATAGTACAACTAAACCACGGAATTACTGGTGCATTAATTAATTAATTAATTAATTAATTAATTAATATATTTATATATTTATTTATGACTTATTGATTATGAAGATAATATTTAATATCAGATACCACAAATATAACAAATTGAAAAGGATTTGAATCTGTCTATGTTGTGTGTGTAAATATGTCCGCACGCATTAGAGAAATAGAGGAAGAGAAATAGAGAGGGTAGGAAGAAGAGACATGTCTTTTGAATATCATAGTTATCATATAACGTTATGCAAGTGTAACTAAATGACAAACTACCATATATATATGAACAGTAAAGATCTATTATTATTATTATTATTATTATTATTATTATTATTATTATTATTATTATTATTATATTATTATTATTATTATTATTATTATTATTATTATTATTATTATTATTATTATTATTATTATTATTTCTTATTTTTTTCTTTTCTTTTCTTCTCTTCTTCTTCTTCTTCTTCTTCTTCTTCTTCTTCTTCTTCTTATTATTATTATTATGATGATGATGATGATGATGATGATGATGATGATGATGATGATGATGATGATGATGATGATGATGATGATGATGATGATGAATATTATTGTTACTATTATTATTTTTATTAAAATTGTATGTGTGTTTTTATGTGTTTGTGCATGTCTGTATCTTTGATGTAAGTGCTTGTTGTGCTTATTTTGATTTTAAAATCTTCCAATTTTACTATGCTTAGATGATGTCCCTGGAAAAGCGTATACAGTCCTTACAAGACGATTTATTTTCAGCCCAAGATGAACTCCAGGCTTTCCAAGAACGCTATGAGGAAGTGAGTGTTGAAAGAATATACAATGACGTTTCAAAGTATAAATTAAAAAATATTAATAGGTTCAATATATGATTTTAAAATTGTTATACCCATGACCATTGCAAAAATTGCTTGCCATCCTGAGATTTAGGCACTTGTCAATCACAAAGTATTCTCTGCCAAATCTACCATACCCAGCTACCCAATTACTACTGGGTGAACAATAAGTCAGACAGAATAAAACATCTCCATTACACCAGAGATTAATACTTTTTCATTTACTTGTGATGCAGTGTTCTACCATGCGATTTGGACCCACATGGTGATGCTTCAATTGTTTCAAAGGCATACAGTTTATAACTGATGGACCACTGTCCAATATGTCACAATAAAAAAAAAACAAACAAACAAAAAAAAAAAACAAGAAATAAACAAAGGAGTCACAAAGTACCTATTCAAAAGTAGATATTATCTATACAAATAATCTTTTAAGAATAAATTTTAAAACAATAGCCAGATCATAATCAAAATGGAAATAAAACTCTCGAAAAAGAAATGCGCTCCTACATTAAACATACCTAATAAGAGCTAGATTAGGGCAATAGGATGCCTTTGGTGCCCTATCACAGTGATAAAAACTGATATATGCATTAGTAAGACATAAAGTACAGGATATCAATTATAAAACAAACATCGAATTCAAACTTAAGATGATCTTATTCCTTATCAACACAGTTCTTAAGTACATTGAGATTTCTCGCAGTTCTAGAAGAGGCATGGAGAGAGTCCAAATATCTACGTTCTGAAAACTAAAGACTGGGCACGTATTGAGGTCAACACCAGTCTCTGAAGATTTTGAAGACACCAGCTCTGTTGACATCAAAACTGCATATTTGAAGAACTCCCTGGAATCCAAGTTGTCAACCTTATGTACAATCTTGTAAATTTGAATTAGATCACCTCTAAGTCTTCTGTACTTTATAGAAGGAAGTGAAAGGCGTTCCAATATTTCCTAATAAGACAGATAATACAATTCAGCGACAGACTTAGTGGCCCTTCGTTGGACATTCTCCACGGCCATGGACTGTGTTTTATACATCGGGCTCCATATGCAATTGGCATACTCCAAAGTGGGTCTCACTAAAGTCTTTAATAATGTTAAAAACATAGTACAATCGAAATGAGAGAAACTTCGTTTTATAATTCCAACCAACTTATTTGCTTTTTTTTATTATGACATTAACACATAGATCAAATTTGAGAGTGGGATCAAATGTAACGCCAACATCCTTCTCTGAAAGCACTTCAAAAAACACTTTAATCAAAGAATTATTATGTTCTTCATCAGTGAAATAGATATTTTTAGGATTATATTCACCATTATGTAAAACGTGACATTTAGATATATCAAAATTCAAATCCCAATCCTTTGACCAAGCAAATAAAGACAGAAGATTGTCTTGTAATGTATAACTGCTATTCGCAGTGTTGTAAATCTTTGTATTGCCTGCAAATAATTTACACGTAGATAATAAGACATCAGGGAGGTCATTGATAAAGATTATAAACCTCAACCTCTAAAAGTATTTATAAAATAGAAGTATATACATAATAAATAAATGCCTCAATTGAGAAATTATCAATATAACATAATGATCAATCTTTCTGGTAAATTGGTATCTCTACAACAACTTTATCCCTTATTTTGATCATGTAATTATATATAAACCAGCCTGTATGAGAAACAATCGATTTATAATTTTCTATCGACAATAAATAGATAAATAAACAAATGAAAGAATAAAAGAATAATGATGGAATGAAATAAGTGAGTAAAATTATTCATTTTATCATGTTTAATGATTAATTATGAAACTTTTAATGAGAGAAAAATGCCTGCTTTGGTAAAACCGTTTTTAATATATTAATTTATGTTGATTTCCAAAGGAGTCTTTAAAATTTGATTTTGAATTTTTCTTATAACTATTGCATGCAAGCTCTGATTTTTTTCTTTTTTTTTCTTGTCTTTTAATTTTTTTTTTACATTGAAATAAATTTCAATACTGTTGGATAAAAACATTATGTGTTTATTCAGTGTTCATCTATGTTTCACTTCTTTTAAAAAAAAATTTAGGCTGTTGCTGAAACTGAAAGCTTGAAGATGGAGAATAAACGTCTAGAGATTCAAAACAGCAACATTCAGCAAAGTCAGACAGCTACCCATCAGTCATTGATGACATCAGCCTCCATAACATCCGTTCATTCAAAACCACCATGGAGAGATGAAGAGGTAAATGCACTATTTTCAACACATGAGAAACGACTAGTTGTGATTTATAAATGGCTCAAGGGGACTGATATTTCCGACATAATAAATCCATTATATTTCAGTTAGATAATATTATAACGAGCAATGGTCATCATTAAAAAAAAAGTTTACCAATATTACTGTGGTCTTGTATCTAATTTATGATATAAAAATAATTTTTTGTTGGTCTGTGCTGATTTTACAAGTTTATCTTCCAAATCTACCTCATAGCACATACAGTTGTGTAACCACATCACTTATATCTTTGGGCTGTACTGTTACGAATAAGATAATATGATAATATAAATTAATATGTTTATTTCAAATCTTTATAGATGACTCAAGACTCTGGCATTAGTTCACAACAATTGCAAGACACTCTAAATGAGCTTAACAATGTAAAGTCACAACTTTGTCGCACGGAGGAGGAATTAAGAGAGAAAGGATCAGATGTCGACAGCTCAAGGTCAGTGATATTTATCTCTTTGTCTGGTTCATTTTTTCTTCTCATTGCTGTGACAGGGGATGACTTACATAATTGTAGTGACACAATGAAATAATATAATATGCGTTAACTAATCAGCCTTTTATCTCAGACATGCATTAAATGAAAATGGAAACTTTTCTTTTGGTCAATTAGTTCCTCACAATTTCACAACAATTTTCTTTTCTTTTTCGATTATACAGACAAGAAGTCAGCTTATTGAAGAGATCTCTAGAGCAAACGACGGCCCAATTGGAAGAAAGCGAAAACGATTTGAGAGGAATTAGGCAGCAACTGATCAACACTCAGGGTCAGTATAGATTAAACCTAGCAGAAAGGGAGAATTAGTTGGGTATTTTTTCAAAGTGAAACTGTCAAAAAGTCATATTTTTTTTCAAATTATTATTTTTGAAATAAACCTTTTCTACCTCTTCCCCTTTTGCTTTTCATAAAATACTTTGTTGTGCCTTTGTGAAATACTTCATTGTGATGGCATATTTTTATTGCTTATTTTTATTTATTATCCCATTAGTCAAGCAAATAATAAGATAATTTTTGTTTTCATTATCTTTGTTCACCAGTTAAGATGTCATTTTGTTCTTTTCATTTTATATAAATCCCTAACCTTGGCAACAACATTTATATCTTGTTCTCGCATATGTCATTTCATGTCATTATATCATGGTTTCATCAAACAGACTTTTGTGAAAATAATTTGTTCAATATTTCTTTTCTGCAGAGTCCCTCTCCCAGACGAAATTCAAATTAGAAGAAAAACAGGCCAGGTTGGAGTCTGTAGTCCAGGAGAGAGACGAGGTCCAGCGAGAATTGGACAATTTGAATGACGAATACCAGCAGAGGGTGACGCCCAGACCACCTGACCCATCCTTCTATGGGGAAGAAGAACGCCAGGAACATGTGGACAGGATTAAAACCATGGAGAAATTGTCTCGTCAGCTTGAGTTGGACAACAGAGAGATGGCAATGAAAGTAGGGCCTGGTGCTTTTCCGTACAAAGACATGTTTAAAAAAAAATATTTAAGTTTAAATTCCTGATTTAATGTTTGTACATTAAAATTACGTATTCAGAAAATAGTTTTATTCTCATATTAAAAGCCATATATGCCTTTTAACTGAGGTACACATTACTTTTAACTATGAAGTACTTTGACTCCATATTTGTGTAATTCTGAAATGAGGACATATTTAATGTTAAACTAAAAGATCATGTCTTGGGTGGCCATGACATCCCTTTCCGCTAGAACTATTAATTTCAATTCACACTAATGTAACATTTTTTTTTATAAAGGAAAAACCTTGATATGTCAATTTTATCCATGTTTTGTCTTGGTAAAGAATAATTATATTATTTGAAGTCATTTCTTCTTTTAATCACAGTAATTTTGAGTAACTTTATAATTTTCGAGCTTTGTGCTTGGCTTTTAATTTTATTTTTATATATTTTTAGCTCTCTGACAGTATTAGCAAGAGAGAAGGAGTAGAAGAACAACTGCAGAGGGAAAAACTAAAGAATACAGGTGAGACTAAAAGATTTGGCCAAATTCCTCCTAATGAGATAAATTCATACTAAGCTGCTCGAAGCTGAGGACTTTAAAATGAACAATGAACAAAAATTAATTATAACAGCTTTGAAATAGAACAAAATACCAGGCACTTAACATTCTGCCCATAACATCAATTTTAACCCATTTGGCGTTTAGTATGCCGGTTGTAATAAAATTGAATTCATGATAAATTTGAGAAGAATTTGAAATGGGACAAGCGGTACATCAAATCTGTAACTCAATAGCTAAATTATTTTTTATTCACAAAACAATTTATTTATTGTATTCTCTATGAACTTGGAGAGGTTTGGTATTTATTGGGACACGAGAGGGGTGAAGGAGAGAGGAAGAAGAGTGGGATGGTGGGGCGGGGGGGGGGGGGGGGGGTTCTTACCCAGGGGTAAGTATTTCTCTATTGATCATGACACTTGAGTTACTTCCCAGCAAATATACTTTGGAGAATACAGTTATCTCATCTGAAGTATTTTAGTGCAGGTGTAGACTCCCGAATATCTCCAATAACTCTAGGGATTTGAACAAAAAGATTTGTGCGGGAATCCGTATTAATCTTGATGTTTCACTATAATTTCATGAAAAGAGCTATGTCTGGTTTTTGATATTGTATAAATGCATAACAAATGCCCGAGATATTTTCCTGTTCACCACCTATTGAGTTTTTTCTTTTTAACTTTAAAATATTACTTTTCAGAGATTCCCACTTTTGCAAGGACATTTGTTTTTACAATTTTCTGTAAAATATTTTTTATTTCTTATCTTAGATCGGTACCAGCAAAGCAGTCGATATACAGATCAGCTGGAGCATGACCTTGACACTGCTAACCAACACATTCGGCAGCTGAGGGAGGAGATGCAGCAACATCAGACAAAGTCTTTTAAGATTGAAGCTGATAATTTAGGACTGGCGGTAAGAATCTGTTTGGTCAAACATAATTTATGGTGTCATGTTAAACCACCTGTTGATATGCATGGAGGGCAACGAATAAAATCCTTTTTAAAGTGTCTGTTTGATATCATTTTACTTCACAAATTTAACATAACACTTTTTGAAATAATCTGAAGTTATTGATGGTTGTATATAAAAGTAATGTCTGTATATCTTTAGAGGGTTAATGTATGTATACAATATTGATACATAAATCAGAGACATTTTTATTGGGTAGATTTAAAAACTATTGTAGATGGAGGAAAAGAAATAGATACACGAATTCTATCTAAAGTACATATTTTTATTTTATTCCTGTTTGTTATCCTATGGGAGAAGATTTATCACAAATGATATACCCATATGTAATGTTACCCTTTACACTGATGTTGAAATAAAATCCTTTTTGCAAATCTATTTCCCGAAGAATAATTATTATATTTCGCTGTATAGATTTCATCTAGGGATATCCATGATAGTGGCCAAGATGGTTGTCCAATCACCTAAATTCTGTCAGCAATTCTTACTAAATCTCAAATTGAAAAGCAAATTTCCTTCCTTCAGAACTAACCACTTAGTCTTGATAGTGATCAATGCATGATATTTTCTCTTCATTTGAACTTGGCCATTACACCTTACTTACTTACTTACCCTCTTGGTCCCTTGGTGGATCATAAGGCGCCATTACACCTACAGTTAGGCAATGAAAGAGTTTCAAATTTATATTTTAATGTGAACATTTGCATAATGACATGATTATGTCATCTTTAAAAAAATTGACGTTAAATTTGTTTGCTCATTAAAATCTACTCTAGTATATTTATTTTTTTCCAAAGTAACAACGTGTGAAGATTTTTATTTATGGAATATCTATCTCTAACCGGTATGCCTTTCTTGGTTTTTAGATTATAAGACGAATATAATACTATCAGTTTATTTATTACAGAAATGCTAACTTCTAAGATGGAGAGAAAAATATAATGTGGATTTCACAAAATTTGATTATTTTTGTCATCATATTCTTTGTCTCTTGATTGTTTCTCACCTTGGACCTAAACGTTGTTTGTATTGTGTTGTCCCCATTCACATGAGTCACATTTACCGACTTTAATTTTCTCTTCATTTTGATTGGCTCATTTTAGACACCTGTAGCCTTTTACCAACTTCTAGCTGTCTATTATTTACTGCAAAACAATCTGTTTTAAAGGCCAAGTATGAATCAACAATATCCAGACTGGAGCAAGAGATCAAGGATATGAAACAGAAACATCGACAAGAACTGGACACGCTGAGCCAGAGAATGGAGATGTCTGGCACTGAGGCCAGGGATCTAAGGGCCAATAAGCGGGAGCTTGATCAAGTAAAAACATAATTTGTTTCGTCATTGGTTTCATAAATATCTTTGATTTGCGTAGCCAACAAAGTTATTGGGATGCCAGGTTTTTAACCAGATTCAGATAAGTTTTAATCAAAAGAGCTAATAGATTAAGTTTTTTGGTTTCAAAAAGTAATCCCTTTGAGTCTTTTGTTCTTGGAGTCGGAGCTTATCCCTGTTTCTGTAGTATTATTTGGACTTTTTGCATAGGGCACCAGTCTATCACAAAGTGCTTTCCACCAGATCTCAAGGAACCAACTACTCAGTTACTGCTCGATGGGCAGGATAATCAGACAAAACTTTGACGCAACTGGGAAACCATTTTCCTTGTCTGTGAATCGAGTGCTCTGGCATTCATGTTACTGGAACCCCCTTTTAATGACAAAATAATCCAAAATTATACAGAGCATGCTTATGATTCAGTATTCAGTTCAGTCATTCATTTTTCTTCTTTTGGACATCAGGAGTGGTTGGATCTGAAATAAGCTAAAGACGCAGCATGGCTCCACCAATTTCTCACTGTCACCTCTTCATGTCCTTATTTTTTTGTTTGTTTTCTTTTAGTTTGTTTAAAAAAAAAAAAAAAATTATTTGATTTCATATGGGGGATTTACATATTGTTTTTGTTTTATATTTTTTCTTTGACTCTACTACATAATATATACCAGCAACACAGAGAGCTTTAGTCAAATTTATAAGAGTTGTTCAACAGTAAAATCTCTTCTAAAATATAGGAATAACTTGAACTTTGATTTCATATTAGTGCATTGTGACCCCTTGCCCCTGTTTTGAATTAGGGTGGAATGAGTCACCAATATTATTGTGTTATAATGAAATTTCGGTCATTGTTCTAACTTGCATGTAACCCTGTATTGAGCAATCAAGACAATGTGTGTGTCTGTTTTATTGTTAGATAATGTCACAACACTTTCACATAATGTACAGGAGAGCCAAAACAACAACTAAAAAAGCCTTTTTAGACTTGTTCCAGTTGAAAAAAAAAACTCTAGCAACGTTGTTTACCACGATTTAGACTCTGGATTTACTTAGATTGCGAGATGTCTTTTGTTTGAATCAACGTGACGATGGCAATAAATCATTTTTGAGAAAATGTGTGGTAACGGTTGAAAATAAAAATCAAATCCAGATAGATGTTTACCAGGTTTATATATTTCTGCAAACATGTTTTCGATGATTTTGTTTTTTTTCTTTCTTTTTCCAGTTCCCTCATCTTTTTTTTTTCAATCTGTTTTTAGGAAGTTTCTCAATTGCGTCTTGAAGTTTCACGTTTGAAAGGCAACAAAGAGCGTTTGGAGCTACTTCTACAAACAGAAACAAAACAAAGACAAGACCTTGAGAACAGGAATTCTGTTATTGATAGCGAAATGACAAAGGTAAATTAAGATGTATAGTTTCAGGAAAAATTAGTTATGCAAATTGTGTAGTCATTGCATCCCCTTCACAGAAGATCTAAAATTGCTCGACGTTTTACTGGTCTATTGTCAAAAGGTTTCCATATTTGAAATATTGTGAAAGTGAAGCAACAAAAATTACAAATTCTTTTATCTTATTGTAGATAACAATAGGAAATGAAAAAGGAAGCTGCAATATCAATGAAGTCAAGATTAATAAATTGAAGCTTCCATGTCATTTCCTATTGTAATCTATTTCTTCGAGCTTCAATAGGAACATTAAAAAAATCTTTTGGGAAATCACCTTAAATATATTCCTAATTTGACTAAGGGATGATTCATTATCTGACCATGCTGAAGTGTAGGCAGAATTCTTCTTCAGGAAGTTTTACGGCAAATATACTCTACATAGAATATGACATGCTGGGGTTGTGATTGTAACACAATGAATTATATTGAGTGAGATGAGGACTATGACATAGCTATTTAAATTTTAATTTTTACATTTTCACCTAATTTCTGTCTAATAATCTGTGATGTTTACAACCTGTCTTTTGAACTCGTTATTATGTAGGTATGGGGTCAAGTTCGAAATCTAATGGAAAAGAATGCAGAGTTAGAGGCTTCCAATAGAAACCAGGACCAGGAACTCTCAATGGTAAGTTTGACTTTCTTACTGAACTTTAGCCCATAAACCTAGTCAGAGCATAGGTCATCAATAATGATTCGCCACGCAAGTCTTTTCTGGGCCTTTGCTTCTAGTTGCCTCCGTATGTATCCAGCCCTCTTAGTTTCCTCAAATGTTATTCCATGCCAATTATTTCTTAGTCTCCCTGGTCTTCTTCTTCCTTGGGGATTCCACAAGAGAGCCTGTTTTGTGATGCTGGAGGCAAGCTTTCTAAGTGTATCGCCTATCCATCGGCACTTCCTCCTTTTGATTTATATGCTTATACGTTGCTGACTGGTAGCTTTCCACAGATCTTTATTCCTGATTTTATCTGTCTACTTGATGCCCAAAATTATCGGTAGTCTAACTTTGTGGGGAAGCTTTTATTCTGCTCCAAGTTTCCGATCAAAAAATGATTATCTTCGTCTATATAATCGGTCAGTTGGTCTTTCAATTGTAAGATGATGTCACTCAAGTAAATATTAATACCTATGGAAAAGAAAGAAAACGTTTTCTTATCCACATATTTCTGAGTCATCACCTTCAAGGCAACTTATGTATCATAAACAAATAATGCCGTTCAGTGATTTCCTATCAGAGCAAGGTTATGCTTTATATAAATGCTATGTATTCTTTTACTTCTTCTTCTTCTTCTTCTTCTTCTTCTTCTTCTTCTTCTTCTTCTTCTTCTTCTTCTTCTTCTTCCTCTTCCTTCTTCTTCTTCTTCTTCTTCTTCTTCTTCTTCTTCTTCTTCTTCTTCTTCTTCTTCTTCTTCTTCTTCTTCTTCTTCTTCTTCTTCTTCTTCTTCTTCTTCTTCTTCTTCTTCTTCTATTGTTATTATTATTATTATTATTATTATTATTATTATTATTATTATTATTATTATTATTATTATTATTAATTATCATTATCATCATCATCATCATCATCATCATCATCATCATCATCATCATCATCATCATCATCATGATCATCATCATCATCATTAGTGATCATTAAAATAAAATGTTATTCATTGTGACGATCAATGACCCTTATTTGATTTCTGCAAATTTGTATATTTTGCAATTTTAATTGTTTTTGTTTTTTTTTAGTTTTGTTCTAAATATTTAGTGCACATGTTGCTTTCTATCCTATTTCTTAATAGAAAATGAGTGCCATGCGACAAATTGAAGCAACATTATCTCAAAAGGAATCAAGTTTTGAAACCACAAACAAAGCACTAACAGCTAGAGCAGAGTTAGCAGAGAAAAAGGTGAGAAGTTCTGGTTATTTTTCAAAATAAAATTAAACAAAAAAGTTCCGTTGTTGGTTACCATAACTAATATAAAACTGAGTGTTAAAATTTTCCTTTAGGTGCATTCCCAGTGATTAGAGAATATTAGCATTTTATTGCTTGTTGTATAATTCTATATTCAGGTAATAAATGATGATTCTTAAAATCAGTATTCTCAAAATGTTGTATCGTTCTCATAGAAAAATTGATTTCTATTGAATTATTTTAAAACTGTTTATGCACACCAAGCCAGGCATAACCACCACGACTAAGCTTATAACTATACCAGTCGATTTTTCTAAGAAATTGAGAATATTGAATTTATACTAGTCACATCTGTTATGTTTCTCTTATTAGCTTTTTTGTTAAAGTCAATAACTTAAGCTTTCTAGGCATGGCATTTAAGCTTCGTAAAAACTAATTTTGTTCCTTCTCTCCATTTTAAAATTTTCTTTTAATAATTTTAAAATTTACAAATTGTCTATGTAGATTTAAAGGACACAAACAGTCGATTATAATGTAACTTTAAATTCTGTCGTGTTCATATAGAGCCAGAGAATGATTTGATCAAATTTTAGGGATATAAAATCATATATGTCGTTACCACAAATAGTTATTAGTTTTTAACTGATGGAGAAATTTTGTAGTGATGATGAGGAGGAGGAGGAAGAGGAGGAGGAGAAAAGGAAGAGGATGAGAATAAGTTTGTCGACTTGGCATGTAAGCTGACAAGTTTTGTACTGGTCAATTTATTACCACTGAAAGTAGAACTAACATTCAAGATTATCTTAGTTCTCTCACATAACAATATGGTCGTCTCCCATGGTCGTGCTTTTTATAACAGAGGGCAAAAATCTTAAATATGTATAGAGCAGCAACTACAAAAAAGGGAGAGAGAGAGAGAGAGAGAGAGAGAGAGAGAGAGAGAGAGAGAGAGAGAGAGAGAGAGAGAGAGAGAGAGAGAGAGAGAGAGAGAGGAGAGGGAGGAGGGAGGAGGGAGAGGAGAGAGAGAGAGAGAGAGAGAGAGAGAGAGAGAGAGAGAGAGAGAGAGAGAGAGAGAGAGAGAGAGGAGTTAAATTCATCAAAATAATGAGTATAATTTTCGTAGATACTTATACAGCGAATAAAATTTGAACGAATTTATTACACCATTAAAGTCATCCAAAGGTTAGGCTTAGTAAGTTTGATATAGAATGAAATATGAAATTCCACTGGTTTTGATGGACCAATGAGCAGTTTGCCCGTATATTAATGAATAAACATTTTTCTAGGTACCTGAAGATCTGACATTATACCTGAACTTGTTGAATAAGAATATTTTGAGAGGACACAAATAAAAGCTATGAACAAATGATGAATGTTTTGGGGACAACGCCTTCCTTAATAAAACGTTATAACCGTCTTCAGTAACAAAACCTTTAAAGGATATGTTTTTAGATTAAGAAGTAGAATTGATGTGATATTATAGCTAAAGGCCTGATACGAAAATTCAATCATATCCTTTATATTTGTAGAATTCTATCCTGGCATGCCTAAGACTGCCCCTCTTTTGCTGTACATATTTATAAATTATTGTAAATTTTGTCATCTGGCTGTTGCCAAAATCTGTATTGGAGATAGATTGAAACAAATTACAGCAATATATTATGTATCTATTATTTCATTGCTTGAACCTCCCAATGTTTAATGAGTAATGTCCCTTTGTTATTTCTCTTCTCATGCAATGAATTTTCTTTTATGACATTAATATGCTTACCATATGCTTAGTATAACACAATCCTCGATTAATAATATTTATGAATGATCTTTACGTCATAATTAGCTCAATAAGTTTGTCTCCTTTCTATTTATTATTATCTCCTATCTAAACGTAGCCTAAATCAATTTTATTTGTGATGATTACATATTTTCGTTTCGTTTTCTCCTTTTATTTTTATAACAGTCCACTCTGGATAATTGCAATTCGGTTAATCACAACTTTTGGTTAATCACAACATTTCCCAAGTAACGAAATTAATCCTATATAAAAGTCACTGGTTAATTTCAACAAACTTCGGTTAATCGCAACAAATTTTCGCCCTAAAAAAGTGGTAAATTCAAGAAATTAATCAAACAAAATATCATGATTAAATTTCATCATAGAAGAAAGCGTGACAGTTTGAAAAATCGAGAGTGAGCGGGATTTATTGCTTCCATAGTGTGTCATCATTTTATTAGAGATAAAAGAGGGCGGGGCTTTGCAGTATGGGTTTGAGATGTCATCTGCGACTATTAAATAGGAGGTGAAGGGGCTGGGCATAGTTTTTACAAAAGGTAGACAATGACAGTTGTAAAGAGAGACTGTGCGATATCCTTTGTTTTGGGATTGACAACTGTGCATTGTGACAAACGAGTTTGGCAAGAGCTTATTATCTCTCATCACGGCTAATCTCTTTGACTCTTACAAATGTTAAGAACAAAAGTGTGAAAGTTAAACTAATTAGAATAAGATGTGGACTTGCACCAAAGCCTCTTTTGCTTGTCAAAATCTACACAGGGATGCCATATGGTTTTTGTTTCAATAAAATTGCTATGTCTGTGGTGGACTAAGAACAATGTTTACAACAACTTGTTTGAGTTTAGCATATATATGTGTGTAAAATGTTGCAATCACGTCAGGAAACTCAACTTCGATTAATTGCAACTTCGATTAATCGCAACACCTTGGGATCAGCAAAAATCCGGAGTGGACTGTATTTTATTTCAGTTCTGATTATATCAAGCTTTTTTTTTATATTTGGGATTGCTCTTTGTTATTGTCTTTTGCACTATACACTCTATAATCTTACATTTTTATTTCACTTTATTTATTTATTTATTTGATATTTTTTTATGATATGTAAGACAACAATATCCCCCCAAAATGATTTTACTCCTTTGTGTTTGCATCAAGGATTGGAGAGTGTTCTGTGTAAGTCTTTAATTTTTCCCCCCGAAATTTTGATGTTCTGTCATTCTCAACGTGTATTGTGTATTTCTACTGTCTAAGAGACACAGTACAATTGGTATGAGAATGGTAGACTATACTTCTGAAATATTTCAAACACATATCATGTATGTTACAATCATAAACCACGCTTTCTTAAACCGACTAATGATTTGGATATGGTTAATATATCATAATCATAATTGTCATCATCAATTTTATAAACTTAATATATACTTTCTGACTGCACATTGTAGTTGAATATAAAAAGATTTCATTTTGTTTTACTTCGCTATTCATAAACACGAAATATTTTTATATAGGTATTTTTCATATTAATCTTTCTAGAACTTATAAGATATTTGACATTTTACCCATTGTTGCACTTTTTTAAAATAACTTTTTTTTTTACTCTTAATCTGTAAAGCTAAAACTGCCTTGATATTTCCTTTGCTTCCAATGAAATCATACAGTGTAATACAGGGTCTCCATTTATAAGCACTCCAGCTACAAGCAAGATGCGGCTATAGGCACGCTCTAGGTGTGAGACATAATTTTTAGTATATAAATTTAGCCCTTTATAAAAGCACACTCACTAAAAAGGTCTCCGCTTATAAACGCACTCAGTTTATTGACCATTACTTAAAAATTACAAAAACAGAAGACTATAAATAAATCACTAAAGATTGACAAAATGGGGTAATACGAACCACCAATTTGCTCTGTGAGTAATGTATGATTCATACCTCACTATTCTATCATTACTTCCCTTGCACAAAACAATTGACACCTCAGTAATGAAACGGACATTGCATGTTCGCCATACAATCTTAAGTGATAACATTAGGCAGGTTTGGTAGCTCATTGAGATGGTATGGGAGAGGGCGGAATTCGGGATGGGCACATATTCCACTTTTGGTGTCGTTGACATGGTGCTGGAAGTGGGGTAAGAGTTCAGACTGTCACCGGACTGTCACCATAATCAATCTATCAAGACACTCATTTTGATGACCACAGTTTGTTTACAGAGGTGCTTAGTGTGCTTACAGTGCGGGGTATGTAGACAAAGATCACACTTGTACTCTTTGTCTGTGACTTTCTTGATTTCACTCACACGTCTGTTGACAAGTCTAAATACCTGCACTCTGCACCAACGATTTCTGCAGCAACAACCTCAAGCGATTAAAACCATCAGACTTTATCTTCAACCAAATGGTCAGAACAGAGTCTGAACCAGTTCACAGAAAAAGAAGATGACATAAGCAGGTGAATTTGACAAATGTCAACAAGCAACAATCACATGCTTATTTACCTCTCGTCCCACAATTATGGAGTAATATTGTGGCAAGAAAAGAGACAGTTTATTTATCCTTTAAAAAAATTAGCTTTAAAAGGAATAAAGAAATAAAACATGACTTTTAAATAGGCAATTCCAAACCTGAATCTTGGTGCATACCATTATGTATAAATTTGGAAACCAAAATGAAAAACATTATAGCTAAGTAATATATCTGAATTGGCTTAGATCGAAGCATGATCCGGCTATAAGCATGCTCTGTTGGATTCCCGAGGAATGTGCTTATAAACTGGGACCACTGTAAAAACAAATCCAATTTTAGTACTTCTCAGGTCACTGACAGAATTTTTGACAAACAAAATGTTTTATTTTTTCAGAAATGAATTTGTCTTCTAAAGTTAAATTTTTATGTCGTAATGTTTTTCTTTTTCTTTTTTTTTTTTCAAATGGTGGTTTGGTTTACTGTATGAAGATTTTGCATGATTGTTTAATGATTCCCTAGTTGTAGCCTCGTGGCAATATATTGCTTTATGTCGATTTATCGGTTTTGGGTCGTAACAATGCATGTTGTCTTATTCCTAATTTTTCCTTGGAAACAAAAAACAAAACAAAACAAAAACAAAAACAAAACAAATAAAATACAACAACACCCCAAACAAATAAAGAAAAAATACCAAAACCAAAATAAACAAATAAACACATTAAAAAAAAACAAAACAACAAAAAAAACCCAACAAAAACAAACAAACAAACAACAACACAATGTTACGTTCTAAAACTCTTTTGCATGAAAGTAACTATCATAAGGAAACCATTCTTTAACCCTTAACAGCAAGACTGAGTTTCTGTCGAATCTTATTTCTCTCGCTATTTACATGATTACAACTGCAGACCTAACTGTTTTCTCCAAGAAAGCAATAGCATTGATTCGACTATAGCTTTTCATTGCTCTCTTGCTGAAAATGGTCATATTTGATGTAAAAAATATAATTGAACTCTGCAATCAAAAATTATCAACTGACCCGATGTTCCTTATATTCTTCGTTTTCTTTGCATGGACGGTACTGCCAAAAAGAAATTATTACTTAATGTACTCTCTATGGTTTTAAGGGTGGTTAGTTTAGATCAAGACACTTATAATAATGACCTCTGTTTTTATCTCCTTTAGAATTTCCTCAAAAATGGCCAGGGTAATGTTTATTTGTTTCTTTTTAAAAATCTTATCAACTCATTACAAACACACCAGAAAGGCATGTTTACCTACATATTGACTGCTGTTTCACAAAAAAAAATCACGGGAAATTGCTTCTGAGCTTTAGATTATTATTTCGTTATCAGAGAATAATATTGCATCTTATTAGATGTCCCAATTTATTTGTTGTGTTTATCATTTTGTTTCAATTGAAGACATAAGTTTTGACAATTTTCTTTTAATTTTTCAAGTCAATGAGGTTTATCTACACTTCCTTTCATGAATGAGATTCTTCATTTTGGAATGGTTTGTCGTGGATAATCTTGGTGAAAAATGCCAAGGAGAATTAGAATTAGAATAACGGCATAATTTCAAATTATGGTAAAGAAAAAATAATCATCCCTAATTTCCAAAGCTGAGACATGGGCATCGTAAACTATTTCATTTATTCCGAAACGTGGCATAGTGATAACTCCATACTTTGATTAAAACTCCGGATGACGGAGGCGAAGTGAGAGAGGCTTATTGACTTGATATTGTGTTTTGCTCATATTTATTTACACTATTATGATATTTCAATTGGATATTTAGTTTTATTATTTAAGTCTGAATGCAATCATTGATGTATTTTAACATTGGGGTTTAACATTTTATAGAATTGAAAAAAGGAATGTCACAATAATGTTAAGCATGCAGTTACATATATCTTTGTATTTATAACATTTTGTATTACAGAAGATTAATTTTGAAGGTTATGGTTTGGTTATTGTGCTATGAAACATAATCCTGTTTTGACCAGGCCAAGTCTAAAAGAATCTTTAAAGGATTAAATTTTTAAAAATAAACATTTATAATATAGCTCATTTCCCGAGTTTATTATGCTCAACAAGCTTCACACTGTTTCATTTATTTCCCCAGAAGGCCATATGGAACCATAATATTTCCATTTCACACTGTACCAGTCACCTGTGATGCATGCTTTTTCACCAACACTCTTACAATGTCCGTCACTGCCTACTTCCAAGTACTCACTCGCACTTGATTCGAGTGGGGTAATGGTGTAAAGTGCCTTACGCATGTCTGGAAAAAATATTTTGATGATCATTGTCACCTGTTTGACCATTGGCCTTGCTTATTAAGCTTGACTTTTGTGAAACGATGAGATGCTGTAATTTTGAGCTACAAACGCCACCATAGTTAAGGTTTCACTACAAAAGGAAGAAACACCAGAATTTCGAGTGCAATATTTTCTAAGTTTGTTAAAAAAAATAAATGGGGTAAATATGAAAACCATGAGTAGATAATGATGTGAGAGGGTAGAAACACCCACACTCATTCGCATACCCCCCCCCCCCCAACACACGCACACACACACACACACACGCACACACACACACACACACACACACACAATATCTGAAAGCCTTTTGGCCCAAGGTTCATATATGAAGCTCTTACATCCGAACACACTTATGGGCCTAGTTTAACATTATTGTAATGGACAATATTTTGCATAATCTTTTTGAGATTTCCATTACAACAATTAGAATAAGGATTTGGGATATCAGACGTGCGATGTCAGTTAAAGATAAATGGGCCACAAGTCTAGTTTATGTATCTTAATTGGGTCGCGATATAAAAAAATTGGAGCACAGTGTCCGATTGGATTTGCGTCAGGGCTTTTATCTCCAACTCCTCTGGAATCCTGATATAGCCAACACCACCGGACCAAAAGATTGGTTTTAAAGCAAGGCTGACTTTATCCATCATCAATGGAACACACTAAGATGAAGGACAGAAAATTTGGGACCAACAAGAGATGTTGACTTTAAGCAGACGTCGACTTTGAGAGTGATGACTTTATGCGGATTCCTTTATGTGTCTGTTGTAATTGTAAATTGCAATAGACTAGCATCATGTAAAAAAAAAATATTAGCGTAATATTCACTAAATGTGCTCAAAGTGCTTTCCAAAGAATCCCTGACCAACAGCAACATGTAAGTTATAGAACGAAAGATGACGCCTGTTAGGCGATATTACAATTTTTCTGACAGAGACAACGTTGTTGATTGCCAAGTACTCATTTTACACCTGAATACGGTGAGAGAATGTGAGTAAAGAGTTTTTTCCAAGGACTCATCTATGCGCTGAGCGAAGCTCGAACCCAGGACCTTCCGATCTGAAAGCAAGTGTCATACCACAAGACCACATAGCCACACACGTAAAGGATAACAAGCAGTTGTAACTGTCCATTAATAGGTATAAATCTAGGAATTCCAAGGCTCAATAGGCCTTATGAAATTTAAGGACTATAATTGTATATCCACACAACACAGATCAATGCATTTCCTCAGGGGTTAGAATAGAGGTCCACTTAGGACTTAATTTTACAGTGATCTTTGTAAATATTGTTTTCTTAAAATTAGGGTGATATGTATTGAACCCTGAAAAAATATTTTAAATACTCTAGAGAAAGAGTCACTTATCTTCAGCTTTACTAATATAAATTTGTTAAAGATGCGTGAAAATAGTATTCATGTCTTCGCTACGCCTCTCATTTAATTCACTAATAATATGAATATTTGCAATAGTGTACTCGTGATCCCTCATGTCAATCTGATCTGGTACCTGTCGGAATGTTCTGGATGATGGAAAACGAGTTTAAAGTCAAAATGGTCAGAATGAGGAAGTTTGAGTGTGTAGAGGAATAAGAAATTAACCTCATTCTCCTCAATGAAAGCATTTATTTCAACTCAAATTTTATAATTTATAAGTTAAATCTTACCAGCCATTTACAGAATTTCTTCCCAAAACTTCACATACAACCAACACAAAAATATATTTTTTTTCACCCAAAACAAAATACAGTAAGTTTTTGCTATACGTAATTTTTTTTAGTAAAACAAATACGACAACAAAGTGTAACATTTTTATAATTGTATTTTAAAAACCCCCCAAACCTTTTGAGTATAGTTGTGACATTGCTTGATGCAGTCATTATATGGAATAATTCAATATGCATGAAATGTTTCTATTTTTCCCGAGTTGTGAAGTCTTGTTCACCCTGGAAATCCTCATGAAATAGTTTCACTGCCTCATTATCTTCCAGTAGCAATTGTTTGTTTTATGAATGCTATCCTAGCCTTCACACATTGTAGAATTTCGATTTCTTGTACGCTGCAAAATAAGGCTGCGCAAATAGGTATGCTTGTGACTTCACAAGCTTTCATACTTCAAATATAATATACTTAAAGTTTGAAGGTAGAGCCATATTTATTTTTCATGATTGTTAAGTGAAACCATGTTAATGTTTATTTTAACATTACATCAAAGTAGATAGCACTAATATTATCATTTACTTTTTAAAAATATGTTTTTTCTTCATTTGAAAATTTTGACCATTGTAAATATAATACAGGAATGTTTGCGTGCTTTAAAATGTATATTTGTTAAAGATTAGCACTTACTTTAGGCATTGAATTTGCTATTCATAAATTTATTTCTCATAACTTAGTTTTTTATTTGTTGTGTTTTGTAAGTTGTACCCATATTTTGTGCAAACCCATTAACATAAAAAAAAAGAAAGAAAAAAAAAAAAGATATAAGACATTAATAAGTGTATTGTATTCGTTCATTTGAAGCTCTGTTTAAAACTACGCCCTTTTGGGACAATGTTTAATTTTGTACATATATATATATATATATATATATATATATATATATATATATATATATATATATATATATATATATATATAATATATATATATATATATATATATATAATATATATATATATATATATATATATATATATATATATATATATCTCACAATTATTTTATTATATCTCCCATTTTTTATGAATAAAGGCAAAGGATTTACAAAGAGACGTGGATGAAATAACACAGAAGTTGTTAAATGTGGAGAAGCAACTGGTGGCTTCAGATACAGGCAAAATCCAGCTGGAGGATACAAAAGACAGACTGGCTACTCTTAGGAACCAAATGGAAGGAGAGAAACTGCAAAGGTTTGCCTGAATCAATGTTAGAGTTGACGATAGATTTACTTTTGAAAAAGAGAGAAAAACAAACAAACCTCAGACTTGTTAAAATGTGTATCTGTTACCCGCTGCATCAATTTGGTATCATTTCAGGATGAACCAGTTGGAGGGAAATGGATTTCAAATCAAAACACAGTTTACTCTCTTTTCCGACGGTATTAAATGCAACTCTAATCTTAATTTTATCATTAAAACTTTGAATTCAACTTTCAACACAAGACACGCCTTGACTATACGGGATTTAGAAACATGTTACACTGTTTCATGCACACACATTTCAGATTTCATCTTTCAACAGTGCCTGATCCTTATTTTAGAATGAAAAAGTAGAATATTCTCTCATGTCTTCCATCCTCATCCATTCATTGTTTATTTGTTGTGATTCAGGAAAAAGTAGAATATTCTCTCATGTCTTCATCCTCATCCATTCATTGTTTATTTGTTGTGATTCAGGAAAAAGTAGAATATTCTCTCATGTCTTCATCCTCATCCATTCATTGTTTATTTGTTGTGATTCAGGAAAAAGTAGAATATTCTCTCATGTCTTCATCCTCATCCATTCATTGTTTATTTGTTGTGATTCAGGAAAAAGTAGAATATTCTCTCATGTCTTCCATCCTCATCCATTCATTGTTTATTTGTTGTGATTCAGGAAAAAGTTCATAGTGGAAAATAGTACTCTCGTAAATAATATAGACATTAAATTATCCCAACTATCGGGTACTTCGGTGGTATAATGATTGCATGTTTGACTCATAATCAGGAGGCCTATGGTTCGATCCCCAATCAAGGCAAGCTGATTTCTTGAGATGAGAGATTTTCTTGTAATTCTTCTTTCTGCTTTCTCTGTCATTGTTTCATACACGCCATTTTAGTTTTCATTTCACACCAGTTCCTGCTGTCACACTTTGTCTAATATTGGCGACATATTGACCCTGCTGAAACCAATGCAAAGAGTTGCTGCGCTCATTTTGAAGGCAAATCAACATTCTATCAACAAAAGTTGATTTCCTTCAAATTATAAATTCCTCCATTGTTATTTCAAGTTGTATCCATAACTTAGTAGTCTTTACCAATATCACAATTGCAATGGCAAAAGGTGTGTATAAAACGGTGCCAACTATAGCAGACAGAAAATGAAAATAACAAACCACCTAGGGATCTAACCTCCGGTCAAAGATCAACCTGCAGCCTGTACTTCTGGGTCTTCTAACCTTCTACATCTGTTTTTCAATTTCTTTCTGTCTTTGTCTTGGAATGGGATTACTTGTTTTTGTCCTGACCCTGACCGGAGTCTTTGGCTGGGAGGGAAACAGTCAAATGTACAGTTAAACGTTTCGGAAGATGATATTTTTTCCCTTGTAAATCATCTGTTATGTATTGTTATATATGTGTTGTTTTGAATGTATAATGTAAGCATTTGAGTGTATTCCTCTTAGTGGGATTCTGTGCTGGTGTCTGGATGAGACTTAGGTAATCTCAAATAAGTACATTGATGGTATGCTCTTGGAATCTATATCTGTTCCCTATTTGAACCATTCTCCTTTATCTTGTGTGCTATTAAATTTTAATCTAGAATTTTTTTTCGACTATCCCATTTCCTCCTTTTTTACTGGCACTGAAATGGTCTAAATGTGTTGCAAGCACCGTAAAACCCTTAAATAAGACATAATAATATAAGATCCGCCTGCCTCGACTGGAGAATGAATATGATTTATGGGATGGTTTTTTTTTCTTGTATTTTTCTTTATGTCTTGCCTGGCACTGTTTTATACGTACCTTTTCAGATTTTTATTTAACACCAATGCCTGCTTCCTAATTTGTCACTTTGGTTCTTGCAATGGGGCAACTCTGATTTCAATTGCCCGATTGACATTGTTGTTAACCCTCTTTTGGAGAAAATGGTCATATATGATTATGGCTATTAGAAAAAATTAGTTCATCAGAGCCATAAGGTACATGGAGCTGGAGATTATTCTGGCTTCTATTCTGTTAAATGGACATGAATGTGATTTTTAAGGGGAAAAAAATAGAAGTTCAATAAACGGCTTGAGTGAAATTTCAAAAATTCTTTTGATTTGATTTTGTCTTATTCTATATTATTGGTCAATAGTAAATTCATAAACAAGCATGTTTAATAATATACTAGTAGTTAGTGTCAAACTCTAAGAATCATATTAGTATTAGATTTTTTAAAATTGTTCTTGAGCGTTTTATCCATGTGACGTCATCATAATATCAGAAGTGATTGCATGTAAAAAAAAAAAAAGATAAAAAAGAAATTCATCTTTCCATAAAAAAGAAATTATCTCTCTTTCCTTTAGAACACTTCTTGATCAGACAGTTGCAGAATTGAAGCACCAGGTGGCGCTGTTAAAGCAAAGGGAATCCAAACTGTCGATAGAGAACAAGGATTTCCAGCACACCATTCTTGATCTGGAATCCAAACTGGAGCAATTCCAGGATAATATCACGCTTGGTTATGACAAGGTAAGGGACATGCAGAGGATTTCGTCATGTTACAACGATTTAATGGCTGATATAAGATATTTTAATTATCAAACTTTTCAATTATTCTCTATTTCTTTAAATCTGTCCGTTTATTGTCCTCCTTTTCTCTTTCCAATTACTCTTACTCCTCCTCCTGCCATCCTCTCGTATAATATGAATTGCTGTCATGATGATAATGATGATGGTGGTGATGATGATGATGATGATGATGATGATGATGATGATGATGATGGCTCTGATGATGATGATGCTGATGATGATGATGATGCTGATGATGATGATGATGATGCTGATGATTACGATGATGATGATGATGATGATTATGATGATGACGAAGGTGTCATTACAATTAATGATAACACAGAAGAAAAGGAATAAGCTCTGTTCCTCACTGTTAACTACGGAAACATCAAAATCTTATTCTGTTTTTCAGCATTCTACCCATCAACAAAATATGTCTGAGGTAGGCAAACGGTCTCTCATGGACCAGATAACACGCCTTCAGCACGAGGTCAAAGAGTTACAATATGAATTGTTCACTGTTAGTGAGAGACGTGATGTAGACGTGAAGAGATACGAGGAGAGAAAGTTGAGGACAAAAGCTAAGCTTATGAAAGCCAGGTAGACACATTTTTTTCACAGTTCAGATGTCTTTGATGAGGTCTTGTGTTTGTCGGTTTATTTTTCATAAATTGAAAAGATGGTGAAAATTGAAATTATTTCTTTTCTTTGATCTAAGAATGAGTACTAAGACAACTTAGTCTGAGCTACGTGTAGATTGTGGCGTTTTAAATCTAGGGCATATGTACTAATAATGTTAATGTAAAGTAGTTCCTTAGAATGTTGGAGAAGTAATGATAATGATGTTGATAATGATGATGACGATGATGATGGTGATGATGATGATGATGATGATGATGATGATGATGATGATGATGATGATGATGATGATGATGATGATGATGATGATGATGATGATGATAATGATGATTTATTGTTTTGCAGTCAGTGTTACCCATTTGTTCACTGACAAGAAAACAACATGACTCTTTATAACTAGACTCTTGGCAACTGCTGACAAACACACATTGTTAACTTCTCTAAAACATTTTCTTTTCAACTTTTTTTTTCACGAAAAGAGGTGATTGATATGAGCATTATAAACGGCCATTTTAATTTCCAAACCATTTTAGGGATTTCTACACAACCGAGCGTACCAAGTACTCAGAACATATGAAGCATCTAGAGGACGACTTGAGACTTACTAGGGCAACATTGTCCAAAGAAGTTGAATGGCGGGATAAAATGGATGACAGTTACAAGCAGTTGTTGAGAGAAAAAAGAGATCTCATCACTCAGTAAGGTTCATTTTTAAGTTTGCATTTTGCGAATGAGAAAAAGATGCCCTTTAATCTTAGGCTATGATTTTCTGCAATATTCTGATATCTTTGTTTTTCACTTGTTGTATTCTTGCATTGTATGTGGCATATCATGATGGTTTGTCAGGGAAGGCATTAAAAGACCAGGCCCAAATGTTAAAAGTGTATTTGCTTATTAAGCACACAATACTATTCTTATATGCGTAGTAACCGCTGATCAGGAAACTGTTATTAAGGAACAAACACAGTAGTTGACAAGAGGAATAGCTCTTAAAACACTTATTATCTGTAGAGAAGATTAACGTATTGCGTGAAACCAAACAGACATATTTACTTTAATCAATCAGCATCAGCAGAGGCATAAAAGAATCTAGGCAATGGGACACTTTAAACGTCATTTATTTTATGTTAATTTTTTATCATGTCATGACACCATTACCCACTGATGAAGGTCTTGTAAAAAAGATAATGTGAAATCAGTAATGTATACAGCCCTTGTGAATGCAAATTTGTTGTGATTTGGAGCACTTTGCATTTAACTAGATATTTGATTAGGAACTATTTTATTTTGATTATAGAGATTAGAAGATGTATTTGATTTCTTAACTATCTCATATATTGTAAGGGCTCTGAGCACTTCACCTTGATTAATGAAGTGCTCAATTAAGATAATTTATGATACATTCTGTAACGGGCTTTCTCTTGAATTAACCCAATTAGTTTCCGGTTTAGCTGGTCAGTAGATTGATTTATGGTTCCGCCCTTCAAACAAATCCATTTTGCTCTTCAAAAGTGACAGCCACAGAAGTTGCTTATAAAACTATCAGAATGTGTCACATTGCAATATTATCCTCTACACACATGACATTCCTGTTTTCATTTGTCACACATATTCTTTTAACTAATGGAAATTATTTAGAAAAATATTTTTATTGACTATTTAGAAAAAAAAATAATTTTATTGTTGCAGTATGCAATTATGCACCTTGCGTTCTTCTGCCAGTGTAATATTTATTTATTTAAAGATATATATATATATATATATATATATATATATATATATATATATATATATATATATATATATATATATATATATATAACATTTCAAGTATAATTATGATCTTCTACAATGTTGTATATATATTATTTCATTACGTGACAAGGACTTAGAAAGGTTGATGAGAACAAATATAATATTTTATGTACAACCGATTTGATTTCCATCTGTCTTGTTTTCATTTTTTATTTGTTTCAATGATTTTATTTTTCATTTTGAAATTGGAAGTCTGTTATTGTCGAACATTTAAAGGTTGAAATCTCTGTTATAAAATCACTTTTGTTTTGTTCTAACATTTCATTTTAAAAATCGCATTGTGTCTACTTTCTGTCATCTTGATTTTTTTTTTTCATAAAAACTTTTCCTCTTTAATATTATTTTCAAGCTGTTCAAATGAAATGTAATCATCCAATTCAAAGTCCAATGCGATAAAGCTTTTTTTTAAAATGAGACTTTAAAGAGTTGTTGTTTTCTGTAATATATAAAATAAACAATCCTGCATTGACAAGTCAATGTGCAGTATATAGCAAGGCCTCGCGTACAATGAGAAAAAAAAATGATTGTAATTCAAATAGCATTGATTTTAAAATCTCTATCTCTTTAATCAATGGGAAGGGGTTTTTGTGTTTTACTTCTGGTTGCTTTTCTCCCAGTTGAGTACCATCATTCTTGTTCAACTCTAATTTGAGAATGAGTTTTCGTCTCCATTCTTTTTAGGTGATTCAACTATCCTCCTTTTATTCTTCTACCTTCACTCTTGACACTTTTTTTTTCTCAAATTCCCTTTTACCTGTTTCACAGACTTTTGATGGAAAAAAAGAATCTCTTGACCATTTCTCAGAGTCCATATTTATATTATCATTAGTTATAATTTTTTATTGAGTTATATAACATTTCATAACAAAAGATTAAGCGATAAACAACTCTACTTTTGTTGTAGTATTAGTCTTGCATGCAGAGTGTTTTAGAATAGAAACGTATAACAAAGTGTATATTATGTATTATTAACTCGTATATGCTGAAATTTAAGACACGTGATTTCTTAACTCATCTCCTGTTTTCAGAAAAACTACTTTTTTTTTTTGCAATTACTATTACATTCACTTTTTTTAATATGGTCATTTTTTAAGTCATAAAAAAAAAAAATTATGATAGAGCATTGCTGTGGTATTATTGTTGTTATTATTATTATTATTATTATTATTATTATTATTATTATTATTATTATTATTATATTATTATTATTATTATTATTATTATTATTATTATTATTATTATTATATTATTATTATTATTATTATTATTATTATTATTATTATTATTATTATTATTATTATTATTATTATTATTATTATTATTTATTATTATTATTATTATTATTATTATTATTATTATTATTATTTATTATTATATTATTATTATTATTATTATTATTTATTATTATTATTATTATTATTATTATTATTATTATTATTATTATTATTATTATTATTATTATTATTATTATTATTATTATTATTAAGTACTGGTTAAAAAAAATATTTTTGAGAAATAGTCTATTGCTTTTTCAATTTAACCCTCCTTATTTTATCTCCTTTTTCCCCCATTCATTTTGTCAAATCTGTATGTATCCAATCCATGTGATCTCTGCTTCCAACTCATGGCTATAATTATTCAAGGTAAGATTTCACTAACAATACACAACTAACACTAATTCACTTTCTGTAGAATGTGTCAATTTAGATGAACGGTAAAGGTCTTAATATGTTATGTCTTTATGATTATCGTCCACTGTCACACACTTTGGTTCTAGAATGAAATCGTGTTGAGGAGCACATATTTGCAGGTCTGATAATCGAAAACAATTTAACATTGTTGCAATGGGCCATGTTTTGCGTTGGTTTGAGAGTATTTCCAGTACAACAATGAGCCCATAACAATTTGGATTATCAGACCTGAAAATAAATACCCATCGCATCGTATATTGTATTTCCCATTTGTAATTAGAGAATAGGTCATCATTAAAAAAAAGTGACCCTAGTAGTGAAAATTAGACGTTAAAATGCGAGAGGGGGGGGGGGGGGGGGGAGAGGGAGGGGAGGAAATTCTTTCTATTGAAAACTTTTAAAGTAAATAAGGATAAACACGTGACTCACCCCTTCAAAGCTGAATTATTTCAGGGTGACAGGATGGCAAAAAATTTTTTTGAATCTGAAATGACCGAAAGTAACGGCGTTCATTGCCCTCAATCAATAATACAAACTTAAATCAAGTTTCTCATACTTTGTTAATGAAATTGTTATTGCTTGAAGCTTGGAGAAATAATTAAAAATAGGAAATGAAATGGAAGCTCACTTTATTAAACGAAGACAGATAATGTGGACATTTCGGATTTCCTCTTTATCAACAAAACACAATGAATGAAACACTAAGGACAAATGAGAGATGTGAGAATGGTGTAGATAAGGGAATATCCACATTAACTACGCCATTCTCACATCTCTTATTCATCTTTAATGTTTTATTCATATAAATTGAAAAGCTGAAACGTCCACTTATTTGTTTTTGTTTGATAAATTGTAGCTTCCTGTTGATATTTATTTCATACTTTGCTATAAATTCAATTTCGAGCATCCCAGTCATCCTGACATAATTTCGTTAGGAGAGAAATCACCAATATTAACTAAGATTTCTCTAAATGAAATTCACCATTCATTTTAATTGATTTTCGGGTTTGGAAAAAAATATTTGTGGTCTTATATTTCTCTAACCCAAACTTTTAGCCAGTTTACACAGATATGGATTTGTACTTAAATTATATTGTAGAATAGGCAAATGTGATTACAAATTTGCCTGATTGGGTCTGTCATTATTTGGTTCTGTTGTTTTAAAGAAAAACAAAATTAAAACGGTCGACAAAATTATAAATAAATCAAATAGGATTGTATAGGGGTATGATTTAAAAATGATAAAATAATTATGTTGATGTCACGTTTGACAGCTTTAATTTTTAGATTTTACATTTTATGGATTATGAAGTGTATCTAATGATCTTTCCTTTTTTTGCAAACCGTGTCCTTAATTTTTTAACATTTTTTATTTGGCATACGTCTCAATTGTTTTAGATCTAAAATATGTATTGGGTTCTTGTGGTCTCACAACATAGTCAGGAACAATTATCTTTCTTAGTCATGCTTACAAAAAAAAAACAAAAAAAAAAAAAAACAAACTAAGGAGATATATCGCTTTCCAAACCTTTATATTATGACTCATTGAAGGTGCATTTATGTGATTATGCGTTATTAATGATTCATAATTTTCTATTAGTATACATTTTCCCATGCAATGTTCAGTAAAGGAATAGAGTTCCATTTGTCATGATTTTATACAATTCTTTTTGTCCTTATTTATATCAACAATTCATTCATTTCTAGATTTTGTTCTGATTGTATCCTAGTATTCTCTTTTTCTGCTTGAATTCTTCGACATTTACCTCTCATCTTTGTCAATATGGTTTCTATTAACCTGGAGTAGGCATTGTCACTGATGGAAGATAACCATTATTTAAATTATCATACACAACTTTTCTTATTTTGTTATAGATGAGGATGATCAAATAATAAATCTCTCTCAGTGCAAAGGAATAAAGCTATAAGCTTTTATTTACAACCTTTTTTATTTCTATATATAATCCCCATTAAAAAAAAGCCCCTTCTATTGTCCCGGACCTAGAGAAGTCTAAAAAAAAAGTAGAAATCTTTGGGTTTTGCTTTATGCAAGACTTTTGCTTTATTAGAGAAGTCTGCTTCATCTCAAGAAGTCTTGTTTCATTACTCTCTTAATCTCATGAACAATTGTAAACCACCTGACGGGGTTAGGTCAGGAAAGCGAATGGGGTGAAGTAGAATTTGATACCAGCTGCCTGATTAGAAAACGTCTTCGCCAAACTTTCCATATGACTCTGATAAACCAAAACAATTTCTCTGGTCAAAAATAATAATTCAATCAACGATCATACATTGTTGATCTTTTAATCGGTGATAAGGTTTTAAAAGTGACATGTATGAAACTGATGTGTCATATTGATATGATTACTTTATTTAACTTTCTAACCAAAACTATATTACCACAATGTATGATGGACACCGGTATATATTTTAAAAGTCTCTTAATAGATTTCAGTTCAACGCTTCCCTTGACTGGTATTTAATTAAGAAACTAGGGAGAAGGCACCGGGGAATAAGATAAAGATCTGAAAAAGTGTGTATGAAAGTTTCCAGACATAGCAAGAAAGAAAAATACAAGAAAAAAGAAAAAAAACCCATCCCAAAAAATCAGTCTACCTCGACTGGGGATCGAACCTCAGACCTTCTGATTACCGGTCAGACGTCCTGCCATTACACCACAGAGGTTCCCGATAGATAGTTGGGACGATTTTAATACACACCTATACTCTTCACATTTTTCTTGTATTTTTCTTTCTTGCTTTGTTTGGCACCTGTCATACACACTTGTTCAGATATTTATCTTACTGGCAGTTAAGCACTGTGTTAATCTCAATGTTCTCTTGGTTCAAACTTTTCATTGAACTCAATTTGTTAATTGGTTTCTATGTTTGGTGAAAGATGGTGCACGGAATAATTTTTTCAATTTTTCTTTGCCCACCTTGAAATGAATTCATTGTTCCCAAAAGTTGGTTTTTCTTTCTTTTTTTTTATTCCCTGTATATAGGGATATTTATAGTTGATAACCCAGCGTCCCGATCATGTTCAATAATAACGAACTATTGGAGATGGCAAATCAAAACCAATATCCATTTCTCTCTTTATGCTTATCAATCCTCGTCCGATTGGCATAGATAACCATGAGCTCTCGACCTAAAATAATTAAATAATTGGGGTTTATATAGTGCAATATCCACTAAACGTACTCAAAGTCCTTTTCAAGGGGTCGCTGGCCAACAGCAACACTTAACATATGGGACGTGACATGACGCCTGTTAGGCAATATTACAATTTTGTTTTTGGACAGAGACAACGCTGTTAATGGCCAGGTACTCATTTTGAACTTGAGTAAGGTGAGAGAATATGAGTAAAGAGCCTTTTCCAAGGACTCAGCTATGCGCTGAGCGAGGCTCGAACCAACGACCTTTCGATCGGAAAGTGAGTGTTATACCACAAGATCACATAGCCGCACTTAGAGCTTGCAAAAATATTCATGCAATGATTACTGATGACAATGTAGTTCCTCAAGATTTTTTGCGCCGTCCTTTGCTCTTTTCTAGTACTCGTGTAATGTGTAACAATGTAATGTTTGGATTTATCTGTAAGCGTTTGTGATAGAGTTGCTTAAATTCAGAAATAGACAAGGACCTTGGTGTCTAGATTTCCTGAAGTCTTAGACCCTTACAACATTCAGCAAAAGTGCATATAGTAAATTTATTCAGAAAATGTATCAAAATATGTAATAAGCAATGATTTGAGTACAAATGTTTCTCCAGCCAACAAAAAAGCATTATCAAATGGTGATAAAAAATCAAACCAAAAAAAAAAAAAAAAAAAAAAATACCAACAAACAAACAAACAAAAAAATCCAAACCAAAACAAAGAAATATAACAAAACAAAAACACCCCCCCCCCTGAACTATTATATTGCGCAATATCCACTAAACATGCTCAAAGTGCTCTACAAAGGGGTCCCTAGTCAACAAAAGCACTAAACATGTAGGATGAGACATGACGCTTGTTAGGTGATAACCATTTATTTTCCAACAGAGACATTACTGTTAATGGCCAGTCTTCAGAAGACTTGTTCCGGAAGGCTTATTTTTTATGAAATAGATATTGCTTAGATTTTGTTTCTGTACATGCTTATTATGTAGTGTCATGATTTTTATTTTTGTTTTGTTTTTGTTTTTTAAACATTTTTATTATGTAAAGTGCCGCAGAGCACGATTAACATGGATGTTTAGGCGCTATATAAGTTCATTATTTATTATTATTTATTACTCGTATTACACCTGAGTATGGTGACAAAATGTGAGTAAAGAGCCTTTTCTAAGGACTCAACCGTGTACCGCTCAGAGTGGGACTCGAACCCAGGACCTTCCGGTCTGAAGGCGAGTGTCATAACACAAGACCACATAGGGATACGATATGTAAAATCATCAACCATAGAAGATAAATTCATGTGAGCACGTCTATGATTATGAACACCTTTCTGTTTTTCATATACTTCATTGGAATGAGTTTATATTATCAATATTCTATGAGTTTTCGACTTAATTTTGGCAATTATTTCTTTCCCTGCTTTCAAAATGATTGGTGTGTCATCTCATGTGTGTTTATCTTAGTTAATCTTACATTTCCTTTCCTTCCACTTTTTGTGTTAAAAAATAGCCAAAGCTTTGAGACGATATTACTTTCATTTGGCTTTCTTTACACCCTATTTTATTATCCATATTATGATTGATTAAATGAGGGCACATTGTATTGGATCTGTCATCATTAATTGTCACTTCTTAGTTGGGGTTCCTGACCTACCATAGTGGGAAGGAAGGCACTTACTGTGTCTTCTGTCCCCGTATATCTGTTTTCCAACATACTTTCTGTCTTTGTTTTGGAATGAGATTACTTGGTTTTTGTCCTGGCCCTGGCCGGATACCCTAGTTGGGAGGGAAATATTATATATAATTAGTAAACATTTGAGTGAATTCCCCTTAGTGGGGACCTGTGCTTGTGTCAGGATGAGACATTTAGGTGACCTCACACTAAGTACACTGACAGTGCTCTTAAAATGTACATCTGTTCCCTATTTGAAGCAATTCCCCGTTGTCTTACATTTTCTTGGGTGCCTTATTTCTAATTTTCTTCCTTTTTACTGGCGCTGATATGACCCTAAGTGTTACAGGCGCGTAAAACCCTTAAAAAAACAAAAACAAACAAAAATAAAAACAAAAAACCCCCAAAAAACACACCAACAAAAAACAATTGTCACTTCCTGCCAACACTTAAAGAATTGTTTTATATGAGTATTTTCTTATTATTTAATTTTCTCTCTCTGTTTTTTAATTTGTTGCTGCACACATTAAACACTGTCTATCCTATTCATACGTTGCACCTTTTTATTCTGTGATCGATAAAAGATATAAGAATAAACATATATATATATATATATATATATATATATATATATATATATATATATATATATATATATAGAGTCAAAATGAACAGATTTGCGAAATTTAAGTGTTTTCTTCCTTTTTGGGAAACTGCATTTTACTATAGAATCAAGTTCACACCGACATTTAACTGGATTGAGATAATTGGTCACTTATAAACTCTGATAGATGTTTTTTTAAAGTTTAGATTCTTCCTCACAACCACAAAACTAGTGACAAAGACTGAGAGACCTAGAATGATGTCTTATTGTTTTGTTTTGTTTTTAAAACTGTGCTATTACTTCTATTATTACTAGTACTACTACTACTACTAGTACTACTACTACTACTACTACTACTACTACTACTACTACTACTACTACTACTACTACTACTACTACTACTACTACTATTACTACTACTATTACTACTACTACTACTACTACTACTACTACTACTACTACTACTACTACTACTACTACTACTACTACTACTACTACTACTACTACTACTACTACTACTACTACTACTACTACTACTACTACTACTACTACTACTACTACTACTACTACTACTACTACTACTACTACTGCCACTGCTACTACTACTACAATTACTATTACTATCATCATGATACATATTAATTTGTGTTGTTTTGGATGGTCAAAAGAACATATATTTCTTATCATAATATAGAATGAGATTTTATATTATGTACATGTCAATAACTATGTAGTTTGTTACTGTTTTGCGTAGACCCCCCCCCCAAAAAAAAAACAAATAAAAAAAAACAAAGAAAAGAAAAAGCTCTCCACCTGCAATTGTAACATTTATTCTCTGACAATAGGCTGTGACGCATGTTGCTAGCTTGTTTACACTAAAGGATGCTAACATACGACTTATACTATATTCAGTATAAATTTGTGTTGCATATTTTCTCAACCTAGATTTTAAATGCACCATTGTGAACCACATTCAGAAATGATTTAAGTCAATTGCACGATAAGTAACAATCTATATATATATATAATATTTGGCTAAATGCATCTTACATAATTTGCCTATTGTGGTATCTTATTGGTAGTAAATGAATGCTCATATAGGCACATATTTTTAAAAGAACAAACCAACAGAAGATTGTACATATTTTAAAGCGGTTTACTTCAAACAATTGTCACATATCGTACAATCGTTAATTCTATTGTTGTAAAAATACCTTATGGTCCACTTTACTTTTTTACCTTCATTTTACATAGCCAAATCTGTACCTACACTGCCATACTCTGGAAAAACACATAAAAAATTTTTTTTGCCAGAAAACTCGTCCTTCAAATATCGATTGATTATAAAAACGACTCTCATTTTGTAAAAAAAAACTGTCAAACCTGAAATTTCAAAGATTCTTCAAGGAAGTCCCAGGTTTGAGAGTTTTGACAAGCTGATAGCCATATCAATCGATCGATATTTGAAGGATATGAGATTTTTGGTCAGAATTTTTAAAATGTTTTTTTTTTCCATAGCCCGGCAATACAGTAATCTCTCGTGGAAGTAAAAATTAAGGGTAATGTGTCTCACATAAAGAAATTCGCTAACTGTAAGGCATTTCTTCATCTCCCTGAACTAGTGAGGAAGTCTTCCAATAACTATTGAAAGATTTTAAGACTTCTCCCGACCACCTTCCATCTTATCTCTTCCATTTCAGCCACCAACCTTGGAATTACTTTCAGGTTGTCGGAGGTGGAGGAGAATATGAGGGACAAGGCACGTCTGCTTTCAATGGCTCAAGTGAAGACCAAGTACTTAGAGGAAGAGAATGGTCGTCTTCAAGAGCGGGTGCAGAATTTGACACAACAGAAACAACATTTGGATAAGCTTTTGAGAGATTTTGGAAAGAGAGAGGTGAGTGAGGTTTTTAATCGTTATCACAAACCACAGGACAGTTTCTAATTTAGCTGGAAAACAAAATATACCTTTATTAAAGCTGGATAGGACTTGGTATAAAATAGAAACTTTACTGCAGCTCTTTTAAATGTCAAAGCGAGAGAAATTTGATGAAGACCAAGCCCCAAAATAATGCTGTGAGTTGCCATAAAAAACCCAACACAATATATATAATTATCCAAATTTATTGAGTTAATTCTTCTTGAAAGGTAATGAAGGTCTTATGATATTTTATCTCCATTTTCTCTCATGTGAGTGGCAGAACTGCGGAGTGAAATAATTGAAAGTAAAATCCACTTGCATTGCAATAAATCATAACACTGTATTTCCATCGTATCCTCTTCATTTCTCTTTCCATTTCAATTGGTCAGGAACAGGCGGCTTTAGTACCAGTGTTATTGCGCATTCCGCAAACCCAACAACAACCTTATTTTCCTCATCATCCTTACTCGTACAAACAACAACCTCAGCATCCTCTACACTCATAACCCGCCGATGTTTTGATGGTATAATTGTAGAACTTATCCCTGTCTAACAATTCACTGACATGTTTTAAAGAAGGAAGAAATATTTGTTCTCTTTCTGAACTTCCCCATTCCCAAAGGTGCCATCAATAAAAACCTTATCTCATTTCATATTGTTTTTCATATAACAAGTGTAGGATGGACCTCAGCAGAAGATATCACCTTTTTGTTTCAGTTGATGTAATTGAAATTGATTGAATTCATATTTTGATCTTCAATTAATCGAAGATAATATATAATGACAAACTTTTTACGTCAATCAAAAACAAACACCACAAGTTACAAAACAAGTTATTTTATAATAAAACACTATAACCCATAATGTTTTATTGCTAGCATTGTATTAAAATAAATACGCAAACCCTTTTTAGGCATAAGTGTTGAACTTAGTTCTTGTTATATTGTATCAGAAACACTCGAGATTTTTTTGTGAATCTTTGAAGTCATTCAAAATCATTCGTCTGCAAAGCCTGATCATATAAAATTTGATTTTAGAATAAAACTTGGATTGTTAATGATTCACTATCATATCATATTGTTTAAGAGCTAATAGGTTAAAAACCTTTAAATACTCTCTGTAACTTTTATACATAGGTACAATTTGTCATAAATAGTATTCAATATCAATTAAGTGATAATATGGAGAATTAAATATCTAATAGATAAATAAGTGTCATATTCAATATTCGTAGTATAATTAACTCTATTTACATTCATTTGGCATGTACATTCGAAAGTTTTAAATAATTAATATACAAAATACAATAATATCCCATTTCATGTTATATTATTATATTAGAATGTTTTGTCTAAAACTTAAGATTATTCCAAATTGTCACAGTTCTTTGAATCAGGTTATTTTTCCTTATAGACGAATTTACATTTTTCAACAAATATCTTAAATTTATCTCCTCTAGTGTTTATAACATGCGAATAATTTTTAAAATCATTATAATCTATATTGTAAGAACCATGTACGAGTCTATACATATAAATCTGACCAACTTTTATTCTACGATATTTTAGTGAAGGCAAATTTAGACACTTTAGTCTTTCTAAATAGGATAGATGTCGAATGTCAAGAAAAAGTCTTGTTGCGCGTCTTTGTAAGTTCTCAATTACTCCGTTAGGTTATGTCCTTCTGACATAAAACAATATATGAAAATTTAAGAGTCTTGTTTATGAAAAGACATACATCGCACACAATTTAACGTTGTCATTTAACAGTTTGTAATATTTCGTCTCTTCCTTCTTTAAGATGTGTTATTTTTGATGTATGGCATATTTGAAATTTACATGATCAATTACTGATTCACCTCTCAAACATTTAATGGTTGGATTAATTTTACTGTTTGTATTTTATCATTTAAGAGCTGATAGGTTCTTAAAAACCTTTTAATGATCTGTGTTCCTTTCATGCACAAATATTTGCAACGTTATTGAAGAGATACCGGTCTGCCTAAATATGTGGAAGTACATAATAATGATAATGAAATAACTTAAAAGAAGATCACATTACGTAAATATGATTTTTTTTCTCACTCCTTAAACATTCTTCAGCTAACAACAAAAATAATATCAATGGAAATAAGATTTAAATATCTTGAGTGATGAGATCATATCATTTTCTCTATGACAATAAATACGATTCCTATTGTTCTCTATGTGGCTATTCTATGGATGAAGTCCGGGCTATTCGAGTAATTTTTTAAAGAATGGTATTTTAAACTCAGATTTTCTCAGGGGTTGAAAGGAGACAGTTATGTTTTCTGTTGAATTTTGTGAACAGCATACCCTACTAAAGAAACTACTTTGTATCCGTCATTTGTAATCATTATCATCATCATCATCATCATCATCATCATCATCATCATCATCATCATCATCATCATCATCATCATCATCATCATCATCATATCACGTCATCGGTCCCTCTTATTGTCTCGTCTGTCGTCTTCTTCTTCTTCTTCTTCTTCTTCTTCTTCTTTCTTCTTCTTCTTCTTCTTCTTCTTCTTCTTCTTCTTCTTCTCTTCTTCTTCTTCTTCTTCTTCTTCTTCTTCTTCTTCTTCTTCTTCTTCTTCTTCTTCTTCTTCTTCTTCTTCTTCTTCTTCTTCTTCTCTTCTTTCTTCTTCTTTCTTCTTCTTCTTCTTCTTCTTCTTCTTCCTTCTTCTTCTTCTTCTTCTTCTTTTCTTCTTCTTCTTCTTCTTCTTCTTCTTCTTCTTCTTCTTCTTCTTCTTCTTCATCTTCCTCTTCTTTGTCTTATTCTTTACTTATTGTTTTACCCGTAGAACTCAAGACGATTGCGGTCGAAACAGATATAAAATGAAAAATGAAAACAGCAACAGAAAAAAAGAACATAATTAATCACCCCCGCTCCCAGAAAACAAACAAAGCAAACACCATCCCCCTTCCCCGAATAAATCTTAATCCTTCTCTCTTGATAATGAAAGTCTGTTTTGCTTATTTTAAAATTAAAGGCCTCAAAATTGCTTAGAAACTTCATATCAGTGGGTATGGCTCTTACGTGAACGGAATGTATGTAGTGAAATAATGTGGAGAAAGAGATTAACTTTGGATTTTAAAAAATGTTATCCTACTGCTTATTTTATAATTTTGTTTGAACAGATTTCGTATTGATCTATTTATATCACTTCGAGACCTTTTAATCCTTCAGATACGTTGCTGTTTAAGCCCTAGATCGTGTTTAATGATGTTGTAACTATCCTAGCTTTTTTGTATGGACATCTACCCTAAATAATAAGTTGTCATTTTAAACCGAATTACTCGATTTAATGAAAAAATAATAAAGTTTTCTGTTTGTCATGTTATATGCAGGATGAACCTGATTAAGGACAACTGTCCTCGAATCACCATAGCCCTAAAACACAAGAGACATGTCTTCTCACTGGATACGTGATAAAATTGTATTTTTATTTTCGTTGCCTTATTGTTTATTATTGGCTCCTTTTTTGTTCATACATTAAGGAATCGAATTTAAATAATAGAATCAACATTTTACTTCAACGTATTATCTGAATCAGAAAATGCTACATAGTTAATACTAACAGTCAATCGATAATAATTATTTTATTTTTCATTTATTCCTAGGAATTCTCAATTTTATAGAGAAAACTATCTTACCTCTCGTAAAGACTACCCCCTCCCCCTCCCCGTTTCTTTAGTGTTTTACATATGTTTTTGCGGTAGATACTGCATTTGACAGGGCATCATTGTGAAAAAGAATCACAAGTACAGTTTGGATGATAAATTGAAAAAAACCCACACCCTATAATTGTTTTCAGTTAAATTTCAGTTCTTAAAATAGCACATTTCCTTACATAAAGGTATTAGCTTGTGACGTTAACTTTATGAGTAACATCTCCCTCCCCTCATCACGCATAATTGTTACAAGTTAGATTTTAGTGCCAGTGATACATCAATGCTTAGGGATTTTATATCAAACGTATGTCCCTATTATTAGCATGGGACATTCTGATAGTTAATATTAGCTTTAGCCATACAATGCATAAGAGAAATGCAGATTTGAATTCGCATTTTTTTTTAACCCAATGTGTGAAAAAATAGAAATTGATTTCTGCTTATTACCTAGAACTAACAGGTTGTCATGTGCAAGTATTTTCTCATAGTTTGGCTTTTTTGTTTGTTTAACACTAAGAGTATTCTATTATGTTAGCTGAAATATTGTACTTGTAAAGGTTGATGATAGATAACGCATCATGTCTTGAATTAAACTCGTTATTATTATTATCGATACAATGAATCTATAATGTATTTTTCGGATTTCTTGTAGTCAATGTTAATACTATTATTATCATTGTCATAAGGCCTTTTTGAACTCTTTTTCATAAAAACTTGTGCAAATATAATTTCAAAATATTGACTACAAATACTACTAGGTAATAACAGGACTTGTAACACTTTGTCTCACTCAAAACGAAAATTAAGACAAAAAATTGTAACCACACGTCCTTTCCCTTCCTCCCATCCATTTTCTTTTTCTTTAGAAAACTCGGCCAATGTCCCCAGCAGACCATACCGTTGGAACTAGTGGCCTTGGCAACAGCTTAGACTCCGCCTGGGACCCCAACGACATGGGGGTGTCTTGGTCGTCTCATATGGAGCCAGGAATAAAGAACAGAAACAACAATGCGAACAATAATATGATGAGTTCTTACAGCGGTATTGACAGTGCAGAGGAAGACGACATGCCCCCACCACTGCCTCCGCATGCAAAGAAGTTCCATCATTTGAGTAACAACAATAACAATAGCAATAACGCTGGTACACATAATGTAAATTTAAATGGTAGGGGTAGTTTGCCCAAAGCTACAGGAGCCTATACATTGTATAGAGATGATAATGACAACATTAATGATTATGATGTATAGCCAACCAAACTGTAGTTGAATTTATATTTTAAAAGTGTCCTTGTATTATAACATATGGCTTTATATATATATATATTTTTTTTTTTTTTTTTTTTTTTAATTTTTATATAGGTATTGAAAAGATCTGCATTGTTTTCTCAGGTGATTTCGTGGTGATGAGTCCAAACTACAATAACCTGACTGCTAGTTCATATTGCTGGTTTATAAACTTTGGTAGTAAGCCCTTTGAGAAGGCATTTTACATGGATTTTTACGTATACTTTTGGATATTGACGTAATGCTGGGATAACCTCCAACATCAAATTTCGTTGTCAAAGTCCAAACAATTTGTCTCAACCAATAATGTGCCAAAGGTCCATTTTCTATCAAGGGAAGTAAACATTGTAAAGAACTAAAATAGCGTGGTTGGTGAAATACTTAGATTAGGGGAATGCGTTTGTCACTGATAGTGCCCCTTTGTTGTGTCCAGCACAGGGAAGAACATGGTGAGGACACGTCTCATGTAAACAATATTTCAAAGGGCTCAACGATTGATTCATACGAGTAAATAAAACCCCCAAATCACACAAACACAAAGAGAACAATAAGCCTCAACACTGAGATCCCAGTCTCATATGGCGAACCCATATAATTATTACACAGTCACTAATCAGGGGATTGAAGCAGGTAGCAAACGCACGTATGTGCAGTATTTATTTGTTTTTACTGAATTTAGGTGTAAGTCTTAGTAAACTTAACAAAATTGAGTCAGTAAATGTAAATCAGTGAGTAGGTTTGCCTGCTCTTATGTATTGTTGTTATATAGATTTCTTTTCCATTACCTTGATGTGACTAATAAATACGATGAACTTCAAGTATCATTATGAGTTTCCTTTTCATATGATATGTTTTTTGAAACATTAGTACGCTTCTGTTTGGAAACCATAGCATTTTATGTTTATTTTTTTTGTCAAATTATAATAAGACAATCAAATAATTTTCTTGTAGTTATTAATGAAATACGAGGTAATAATAGCATTAAAATAGTCTACTGTGCTATTCCTATTAAGTGCACCATGCACTTAGAAAATTGAATCAAATGGGTATGTTTATTTGCTGAATACACATTGAATAAACATGAAAAATGAATTGAAACAAGCCTTTGGCCTTGATCCTGCCATCAACAATCATCATGAAGACAACAAAGTGCATAATTCAACATAAGAGTCAAAGTATAAAAAACGTTTTGACAGATAATACTAATTCTCTATGACCAAATGTATAGCGGTGTTTTAGTATTAGTAGTATCGCCAATAATATCTGCATGCAGTGCCTTGCCACGCACAATGGTTAAAATAGAGGAGTTCTCAACTTGGTCGAGGCAGTTAATTAAATGTATGTCTTATATTAATTTGCATAAAAAAAGACATTTTAATAGGGTTGGGGTCACGGGAAGGGGTGCGCTTAATTGGAGTAAAGCTGAACCGCTCAATTGAAAGGGCTCAAATGCATGGAAAAGTAATTCTCAGAGTTCTTATTCAATTATTATTAGTAATTCATCATCGTATGAAGTTTGTTTTTTATGTAATAACTAAATATTCTATGTTTTATTATTTCCAATAAGTACATATAGCCCATGTTGTAAATCCATTGTAACATTTCACGTAATCATTATGCCTCCACTGATTGCCAACAATCAACTCTTTGTGTCAGTCTGAAATTAATAGTTTTCCATATGATTATGTTGTTAAGTTTACATTTTTCAAATAAAAATAAAAGGAAACTAAAACAAATAAACAAACAAATGAACGAACAAAACCAAAACACTCTAAAAAACAGGAAACTTTCTTTTTTATAAACCTCTTACAGTTCCTTTTAATAAAGTATACGATGCAATTTTAGTATTACACAATTTAAGAATGATCAAATAAAAAACAAAGAAAAAGAAAAAACAAACATCCATCAATCACCCATGAAATAGTATATATATATATATATATATATATATATATATATATATATATATATATATATATATATATATATATATATATATATTCATCAGGGATTTAACAAACGGAATTATCAAAAATTAGAAATTATTAAAACTGTTCTCTGGTTAGCTCTCAGAACAGGTTTATTGTTGATTTCCAAATGTTTTATTTAGTTGGATAATTGCATTTTGTATAAGCCAATTTCGCATTTTCGAGCAGGTTATACAGAATGTGGCTATAATTACAATTTCAACCAACTGGTTTGTCTTGTGTTAACTCCACTACTTTTTTTTTTGTTTTCGAGATGAGATGAGTAGGGGAACTATGAATTAATTATGATATTTCTTGTCCAATAATTGATTGGAACTATGACTGTTGTGTTGCTTGTGTTTGAATTTCTCCAAGCCTGTCTTAGGTCTTGACCTAAAACTACTCAGATCAGCTCATGTTTGATACCATGTCCGCTTTGACTAAGTTTTCATGCTGAGTTAGAATCGACCCAATAAAGCACACTGTCAATGATTTACACAGCTACCATTAAGTCCTTTACAATGTCTTGTTTGTGGTGGGGAAATACTAGTCAAGACTAATATAGTGGACGGAAACTTCAAAACTCAACAGAGGATCAATTTTCAAATAGAATCCTATATATCGTTGAAGAAGAGGTGTGATTATTGTTGTTGAGAAAGAATATGTTTTAAAAAAAACGCAATAAAAGAAAGGCAACAACAAACAAATCAAGAAAGCTAAGTTTACTCACTAAATTGGAAATCTCGATGGATCTGAGCTTGTTGAATCTGGGTTACACTTTGACTTTGATTATTGCATTTCAAAAATGCAAACAGGGGTGCAATGTATGAATCTGATGCTCATTTTACTCATCATAAAAGAAGTATTCAGACATCCTAAACTGATCGTCTGCTTCTTTTTAAGAATAAATACCTGATGTTATATTATTATTACTTTAAATTAGATGAAACTTGGCCAAGATCATGACTAAAGCAATTTTACTGTATTTTGTCAATAAATGTCATTTGAATAGGTGACTCACTGCCTCCATTTTGTATCGTTTTGTGGTGAAAAAGTAAAAGCCATAGATAATATAACATTAAAATAATCTAAGTTCTGAAATTTACTTATATTTTTATTGACCAAAACAAATAAATGTTTTTAAAAAAATATAATTTTAGCCATAGTCATTTAGTCATCAAAAGTTTTATCAGTTTGATGTGGCATGCGGCAAAAGATTTTTACATAAAATGGAGTGCATAGCCATGATGTTAGATTTCATGGCATGGTAAACTGTCTCATAATATTGAATGATTTTATTTCTATTTCATAATGTCATTAACTGCTGGTGGTTATTTCTAAAATGTATTTTCTTTCTAAACTGGAATATTGAAAAAAAAATGTTGGCTTACGGGTAAGGCCAACATTTTTTCTATGTTACTGTTGTCATAATAATTTGACCATTATTTTGATACATTTAATAACTTAATATATTTTGTGTTTTTACACATGTATCCTAAGGGAGAATTTAAGTCTTCCAATGCAAATGAATCAATTAAAAACTGTGTTTATGGATCAACAAAATATTGTCATATTGTACCAGGAAAGAAGCAGAAGAAGAACAAGAAAAAGAACAAGAAGAGGAAGAAGGAGGAGAAGGAGGAGGAGGAGGCTAAGTGGGGAATATCTGTGATGGTTAATCGTAGTGATTTGTGTGATGACATAACTGAAAAAAGGATGAATTTAAAAGCTTTTAGTGAGATCAAAATGTTCTGAAGACATTTAACCCCCCCCCCCCCCGCCCCTTAAAAATATTTGTATTTTCATTTTATAATTTGTACATACAAAGCATATACAAAGAATTTCATAAAGTATACAATTTACACGACACAGTTTTATTTTCAGCAAATATTCCTTGTGAGTTTGTAATATTTTGTCGGTACAGAACTACATTGTTGATGTCATTTATTTTTTATTCGCTTTTTGATTCAATTCTGCCATCTTTTTAATTAATTTTTATGATAAACAAGATGATATTAAATTTGTATTGTTAATTTCCATGAGTCAAAGTGTTATGTTAATAGTTTAAACATATCTATCTCTGGGCAGTCTGGACTTTCACATCTAATTGTGGAATGTCTTGTTTGGCAAAGCATGGAGTGGAAGACAATAATTCAATATTTTTAGATTATGAAATCGACGTCATAACCAACTGGCATGTTTATATTTTGTCACAATAGCCTCTCTTTGCAAATAATTCCGTCCAAACATATCTTCAGTATTTTCTCGTGCATTATGTTTTTTAAATTAAAAAACAACTCTATTTCATAATATTTATCATGTTGAATTCACTTGTGATAACACAAATAATCCTTCCACCTTTTAAAAAGTTTGATTTGTTTTTACATTTTGTTGAAATAATCATCCATTGAATAATCATATTCAATTCACATAATTTAAACTAATATAATTTTTATAAATGTATACACATTTTGTGCTGTGATAAATAAACACTGTTTACATATTGTGTAGCACAAAGACACAAACGTTATGAAGATATTACAATCATCTGTGATTTTATCTCTGAAGAGTGTTTTATGTGACCTGATGCATTTTATATGTAAAGTATTTCATTATTTTATACATTTTACTGTGTTGGTGAGATAAAATCATCTATGCATACATACGAGTTTACTTATGAAGATCACCAATACAAAGAAACCAGTATAGATGTGGGCAAATAACATCACTGGGGACACAATACAGACCTGCCTACTTAAAAATGTAAAAACTCGTAATTTTTAGGAGATCAAAATTGTTGTCACTTTAGTTAACTTTAAGAATCAACAGCAACAATTTACCTTCACAAGGATCAGAAAACACTTCAAAATCCTTAAAGTCTGGCATAATTATTTTGTTTTAATAAGTTTGAAAGACTTGAAGGTGCTCGTGAACTTCTGAAATCGGAGCTAAATTCATAATTTTACAAAATGTTCGTAATTAGTAGGCAGATCTGACAATATATACTCATTTTAAGACTTCATTCATCCATACCGCAAACCAAGACTAGGTGACTCTTTAAAAGTAAACCGAAACTTTATATACACTATTTAATTGATACTGTATTTAATCATTACTACAGAAAAAATATGATATCTCATCATTTAAAAGATTCGTCTTGGATAAAACTAAAATATATTATCCGTTTTTGTTTTGTTTGTGTTTTTCAAATTTTGAGTTCGTAAATTAAATATGTTTTGAATTAGTTGTTGCTGTGGATAAAAATGTTCTTGAATTAAATTAAAAGTAAACTGTGAAGGTATCAAAACAAACTGTTTCATATCTAGTTATTTCACGTTCATATTATTGTACAGTACATTTAATTTTGTGGTATCTTGGATGGTCATACCATCTGTCAAAGTGATGACGACACGGCAATATAAGTGTTAAACAGTCTCTGACAGTGAAGGAATCATTATTTATATTTACTCCTCATATCGAATATTTGTCCACTGGAAGATATCGATTTAAGAACAATATATCAATGTTTCAAAATTAATATTTCATATGTATCTATATAAAACATGTGAGCATTGTGCATGAGATAAATGTTTTGTTTAAGTAGCAATGAATGCAAGTCAGATGTGTGTATTTGTTAAAAAAGTTAATAGAAATAAAAAAATATACAGATATTATTTTCTGTTTTCGAGTTGTATTTACATTATATACTAGCTGTTTCAAAATGGTATCAAAGCGGAGTGAACTACAGTGCTGTTCGCATTCCTCATCCTCTCATTCCTCGTTTTCACAGATTCAATCTATTAATTTTAATATCTGAAATTTTTTAATTTCCTTATTTTCTTTGTACAATTTTCACTTATTTCTCGACTTAAATATTTTGTCAGAGCAAGGACGAAGAATACGTGTTGCACTGTATATGCTAAAAATGGGTTTGAATAAAACATTACCAAAATTCACAAATTTACTTTATGTAAATCACAAAATAGCAACATTAATTTTTTTTAAATTAAGCATTTTAATCTGGATAAAGACTCATAATTTAGATTTAAAATCTACTTTTTTCCTTCTTGTTTATGCCAACGTCATACCCTTGTTTTATACTTCATCTCGACTTCATCGTTAATACAGTATGTTATGTTATCAATTGTTCACTGGGCCACTGGAGCTGTTCTAAGCATCAAAATAAGGCAGCCCATACCTCGGAAACTCTAGCTTTTGTATCTATCCAGTCACAACAAAGCTGAAACTGTGTGGGGTTCCTGACATCCTATAGTGGGCAGGGAGACACTTACTGTGTCTTCTGTCCCCCTCTATCTGTTTTCCAACATGCTTTCTAAATTTGTCTTGGAATGAGATTACTTGGTTTTGTCCTGGCCCTGGCCAGATACCCTGCCTGCAAGGAAAACAGTCAAATGTATAGTTAGTTTTGGGAGATTATACTTTTCGTCTTGTAAATCATCTCTCTGTTATGCACTGCATTATTTTTGTTTAACATATGTAATGATTTGTAAACATTTGAGTGTCTTCCTCTTAGTGGGGACATGTGCTTGTGTCAGGATAAGACATTTTGATGATCTCAAACTAGGTACACAGATAGTGTGCTCTTGGAATCAACATCTGTTCCCTATTTGAACCAATTCCCCTTTGTCTCACTTTTCTTGGGTGCTTTAATTGTAATTCTCGAACTTTATACTATCCAATTTTCTTCTTTTTTACTGGCGCTGATATAACCCATTCAAGCGTCGTAAAACACTTTAATAAAAAAAACAAACAAACAAAGCTGAAAGACAGCCCACATATGTTTACCTAAGTTGCTTTCTTGATACAAGAAAGACAAATAAAGTTTGGAGTGTTGGATTGTTCATATATAACAACGAGCTTTTTATAGCTTAATATACACTTAGTGCGCTCAAATTGATTTACCCCCCAAAAATAATTAAAAAAAATAAACTAATAGAAAATAACCTAACAAAGAAGAACAACAAATATAATAAAAGCCTCATCAAAATAAACAAAGCAAAGATATATAATAACAAGGAAGAAAAAAAATCAACATAACGCAATGATGATACTAGGTAATAATATACGAACATCCGAATAGCATTAGTTTATTACATAATGTAAAACTAATAAATAGAGGTGTAATATGACTAAAGGCTAAAATTAGTAAGCGTCTCTAAATGCCGAAAACAAATTAAGTCTGGAATAATAATAATAATAATAATAATAATAATAATAATAATAATAATAATAATAATGATGATGATGATGATGATGATGATGATGATGATGATGATGATGATGATGATGATGATGATGATGATGATGATGATGATGATAATAATAATAATGACAATAATAACAATAATAATAATGACAATAATAACAATAATAATAATAATAATAATAATAATAATAATAATAATAACAAATTTAATAATGAGATAGATACAAACGCGAGTAATGCTTTGGGTACACACCTTGTCAGCAGAACGGAGATGATTCAACTTTAATAAAGGGACGATGGAACAATGAACAAAATTACATTACAGACTAGAATTGATGTCTTACAGTGTAGCATTTAAAGATCGGAGTTTCTAGTCGTACTTAGAGTACTAGTTACTTAACCGCAACCATCAATATCTCCAACCTCTTCCTGAGGTAAACTGGAAGAAAAGGAGGCCCATGGTTAAATCTACATGTGTAGTGTGCATTGTGCATAGGTGGTATTCATTCATCACTCTCTCACTATGCTGTTGAATGGGTAGCATCCAGGGCACTCACACCCTGTGTGTTAGTAACAACAAGATATGAAGTGAGTAGAAAAGTGCCAGAAGACAATAGAGAATAAAAATTTTTCGCGGCGGTGGTGGGGTTTGAACCTGCGACCTTATTGGTACGACAACTCCGCCTGGCAGGTGAGAGCGTGGCTCTACCGTGTGAGCTATCCACGAACACAAAATATTCGTTTCAAACCCAAGTCATTTCTAGATCCCTCTCTCACCCACTTCTTGAGACCGCCGATTCGTTCGCACACCACCATCGCGAAGTAATTTTGACCAGCAGTTAAGCTTAATAGCCAATATTCTCAACACAAACATATAACATAGAAACGATTGAGACATTGAGTATGCTCCGGTGTATGGGGTGAATTTTTAATGTTGTTACCAACATAAGTGCCTGCTCCACTCACTTTCCTGTGTGTTAGCCTTGGTAGCATCGTAAGAGGAAAATTCCCTCTCAAGGGACACTCAGACACTCTCTCTTACTTTTTTCTCTCTTTCTTTCTTCTCCCTCTTCTTCGTCTTCGTACTGGTGCTGCAGTTTCTTCCCCTCCCCCTCTTCCTCCTAATCCTTCTCGATCACCACCAGCACTAGATTCTTCTTCAACTTCTTCCCCCTGCTGCTCCCTCTCCTCCCCTTTCACCACATCCACCACAACCACCACCACAACCTCCTCCTCCTTCTTCCTCTTTTCTTGTTGTCGTTGTTATTGTTGTGATTCTTCTTCTTCTTCTTCTTCTTCTTCTTCTTCTTCTTCTTCTTCTTCTTCTTCTTCTTCTTCTTCTTCTTCTTCTTCTTCTTCTTCTTCTTCTTCTTCTTCTTCTTCTTCTTCTTCTTCTTCTTCTTCTTCTTCTTCTTCTTCTTCTTCTTCTTCTTCTTTTTCTTCTTCTTCTTCTACTACTACTACTACTACTACTACTACTACTACTACTACTACTACTACTACTACTACTACTACTACTACTACGATTACTACTACTATTACTACTACTACTACTACTCTTACTACTACTACTACTACTACTACTACTACTACTACTACTACTACTACTACTACTACTTCTTCTTTTTCTTTTTCTTCTCGTCCTTCTCTTTCTCATCGTCCTACTGCTGCTGCTTTTCTTCATCCTCATCGTCATCCTCCTCATCTTCCTCCTTCTACTCCGCTTTCTTTTGTTTTTGAGGTTAATCAGGTAAATAAACATTGTAATAGCAGACAGACAAACATGCATATATGCAATTTGATTTCTTCTTCATTCTCCTCCTCCTCCTCCTCCTCCTCCGCCTCCTCCTCCTCCTCCTCCTCCTTCTTCTTCTTCTTCTTCTTCTTCTTCTTCTTCTTCTTCTTCTTCTTTTTCTTCAATACCCTCAATTTTATTTCTTTATCCCCCCCCCTCATCCCCCGTCCATTTTCAAAATCACCTAAATTGTTTAGTGGAATTGGCAAATTGAATTAAAACACTTAAACAAGGCCAATCTTCTTCTTCTTCAATTAAGCCCAATGTCAATATAAAAATGTTCCCTAGTCCGCTTAAGGGTGTAAAAGCATGAAATGGTCAAGATATCGCAGATTTACCCATTGTTAACTGAACGTTAATTCTTACCCCTCGCTATTCGCTTAGGGCATTATCCACCTATTCAGTTATCTGCATATCTCCTGTTAATTTTATTCTTTCTCTCATCTTAACAAAACAAGACAAGCCAATTGCAATTAGTAATCCGATAATTTTGAGCCCTACCCATTGGCTATTCAGAAATGTCCATTCTTTCTTATTGACTATTCCAATAATTGTTTCGCAAGCAAACGTTAACAAAACTGATATCCCTCAGAATAAACAGGTACACACGCTAAATCACCCAGAGTAGTACCAGCTCTCAAATTTCAAACTTGTAATAATTTTTAGCTACATCTCGGCAGAACAGCCTTTGCCACCCCAGAAAAAGTAATTGCTTTTAAAGAAGGTGAGACAGAGCCAGAGCCAACCCTTGACCGTACACAAGACGCAAGTCCGGTCTCAATCACGGAACCAAACATAATCAAGCAAGCTCTGACTTGAAAGACCCCGGCAAGAACAGTTGAACGAAAGATAAGCCAATCAGGCTAGTACCATTTTCAAATTTTCAAGCTAGTGACACATAATATGATCCCAATTAAATAAAATAAATAAATAAATAAATAAAATAAATAATACATAAATAAATCATGACTTAGATCCACTCGATTAGGGCCATTCGTCGATTGAGCTTTTATATAGCGCAATATCCACTAAACGTGCCCAAAGCGCTTTACAAAGGGTCCCTGGCCAACAGCAACATTTAACATGTAGGACGGGACATGACGTCTGTTATGCGATATTACAATTTTTTTCGGACAGGGACAACGCTGTTAACGGCCAGGTACTCATTTTGCACCTGCTTACAGTGAGATAATGTGAGTAAAGAGCCTTCTCCAAGGACTCAACTATGCGCTGAGCGGGGTTCGAACCCAGGACCTTCCGATCCGAAAGCGAGTGTTATACCACTAGACCACATGGCCGCATTCTTCCTGTGATCATATAACTACAGGATTAATAGTTAAAAGTGTTAAAATATACATCATCCATAATCTTCATTCTACCTTCAACTTACTCTCTCTATCTTCTCCTGTAACAGCATAATTAAAATTTTGTATAGAATTTTTATTATTGTATTTGATTTTACTTTTGTCTTGACTCACTTGCTATTATTACAATTAGTCTTAAGGGACCGTGAGGTTATTCTTAATCACCCCTACATTAAACCTGAGCCGTTTGTGGTGTAGGTTGAGTGGGGCAGCTGGTAACGAGAGCCATAGCGCGCGTACTTACTAGATTCGGACCAAGACCATTGAGTTTATCATTTGGATACGAGCACACAGCAATCCCAAAACCCAGCACAGGACAAGTGTCCAAAACAGTCGTTATCTTGCCTCAATTGGATTCAATAGTCTGATGTCACGTCGTCCAGCAACGGCGGCCATCGTGGTTCTAAACAAAGATAATCGGTACTTTTTATTCTTCATGCTGGCTAGAACTTTTCATATGTCTTGTGATCAGAATGTGTAAAAGTCAAATCATGATCAGAGTTATTTTGTTGTTTTTTTTTCGCCTCTTGATACACTTTTATGCTCGTCGGAGAAATATTTCATAAGGGTGTCCGCCATTGTTCCGATAGTTTAGAGCCATTTACTAAGTTACCATGCGTCATTACGAGGGAAGTGACGTTACGACTGTTGAAGCGTATTTCTGTGGCACATCGAATACTTAAGATTTGTTAAAGCCGTTTTCTTTGACCATAGCAGAGAAAATTATCTTCAAGGTGTTGAGTGGTAATAGTGACCTCATCTGCAATATTCTATGAAAGTCATAAAACAAGAATTTAACATTAATGTTTATAAGCTGATCCATGGACAAAGAGCTGTCTAGAATGACACTCACATTTTAGCCTTTTCAGAAACAGAAATATTACAATCAGGTATGATAAGTGTCAGAGTTGAGAAGTGGATATAATTTAGTCTTTGTTGAATTCCAATCAAAACAACTTCAATTTTATCTTATTTAAGAATAGCTTATTTTTCTAGCATCATACCTTTGATGGATTTACAATAAATTTCTAAGAGAGGGGACAGATCATGAAGATATGCAGCTTTTTTAGCTGCTCGTCGTCAGCATAAATGTTGTAGCTAAACGATTGCGATTTTATTACATTTTATTGCCTAATGATAAAGTATATTGAGTATAAAGGGTAGAACCCAAAACCAATCCTTGTGATATTGTATAATCTTTAAAAATTACCCTTCCGGCATGGCATCAATAAAACAGGTCACCTAGGCATTCCATGAAGGAATATAGATAATCCATCAAACAAGACGTCTGATGTCAACATACATCACCCATGTTTTCCAAAGTAAACAAATTGGGGGTTAAATAATCTTGCCCAAGGAAAAAAAATTAAAGCGCATGAAACGGGGCTCGAAACCGGGACCTTCCAAGTCAAAGTACAATGCCTTAACCAGTCGGCTACTTCACCTATTATTATATAATTACATCGTCAGAAATTTTCCCATTTTCACTCACTGTCTGAGACCTATTGGTGAGGTGTGATTTAAAACCACGATAGAGCAGTGCTAGAAATGCTAACATCAGAACAAAGTCTGCCACATAGGATTCCGTGAACTATTATTATGTCGAATGCCGCTGATAGATCTAATAACAAAAGGATGGATAACTCTTCATCATCACTTGCTATCAGCAGATCATTCACGGTATTTGTTTTGTTGTTTTAATTTGTTTGTAAGGGTTTTAAGGCGCTTGCAACACATTTTGGTCATATCAGCGCCAGTAAAAAGGAAACAATAGGATAGTAAAAAAAATATTACAGAATTACAATTGAAAGAACACGAGACAAAATAAAACACAAGGCGAAAGGTTCAAATAGGGAAATTGTGTAGACTCCAAGCGTATACTATCAGTGTTCTTAATTTGAGATCACCTAACAGTCTCATCCAGACACAAGCACAGGTCCCCACTAAGAGGAACACGCTCAATTGTTTGCAAATCATTATATATCTAAAAGAAAAAAATAATGCAGTACAGAACAGAGATATGATTTACAAGGGAAAAAATATCATCTCCCAAAACTAACTATACATTTGACTGTTTCCCTCCCAGTCACGGTCAGGACAAAACCAAGACAAAGACAAAAAACAAGTTGGAAAACAGATTTAGGGGACAGAAGACACAGTAAGTACCTCCCTGCCACGATGGGAGAGATATGTTTTGTTTGTTTGTTTTTAAGGGTTTTACGGCGCTTGCAACACATTTAGGTCATATCGGCCCCCCAAAAAGGGAAGAAAATGGGATAGTAAAAAGTTATAGAATTACGATTTAAGTGTCCAAGAAAAAGGAAGAGAAAAGGAAATTAGTTCAAACAGGGAAAAGATGTAGATTCCAAGAGCACATTATCTGTGTACTTAGTTTGAGATCACTTTAATATCTCATCCTGGCATAGGCACAGGTCCCTACTAAGAGGAACACACTCAAATGTTTACAAATCACATATAATATGTAAAACAATAATAATACAATGCATAACAGAGATGATTTACAAGAAAAAAAATATCATCTCCCAAAACTCTATACATTTGACTGTTTCCCTCCCACCCAGGGTATCCGGCTAGGGTCAGGACAAAACCAAGTAATCTCATCCCAAGAAAATAACAGAAGACATGTTGAAAAACAGATATAGGGGGATAGAAGACACAGTAAGTGCCTCCTTGCCTATAATGGGAGGTCAAGAACCCCACCCATGTTAACGATGCTTAAAAGAGCGGTTTCAATGCTATAATTCTTAAGTTATTTGTATTAAGGTGATTCGTTGGCTGCCTTAACATAAAAAATAATATTGTATATGATGGGTCCACACACTCCTTAAACAATCGATTTTATCAAAGTTTCTGTCTACAATATCCTGCAAATTGGACCCGCCTCTCTTTATATCAATATGATGTGTCCAAAGTATCTAGACCATGCCTAAATTCGGAACCATATTAACTTACTATATTACTTGTATCTTGCCATATTACGAGTTATATTGGCAATTGCCTAAAATAAACCTTTGAATTGAATTGAATTGAATTGTATCTTGCCATATTACACTGTTTATTCCAAAAGTGATTAAAATGAAATATTTGAATCAGAAAAAAATATACACATATGATGATAATATATAATTTATTCATGATAAAGCAACATTGTATTTTATGAGTTGTGCACATTATACAAGCAGCAAAGTAAAACCCTTTGCTTATTCATTAAACAATGGTCAGGTTTTATATTTTCCAATTAATTCATACAAATACAATATATAAATCAATATAAATCTAAACCAATTATGATACATAATGCAATCAGCTTACATCGACATAGCTTGGACCGCATAATTATTTCAATGTCATTCAAAATTTAGAGCAGCCATAAAAGGGGGCGGGGTGGATAGAATATGGAACAATAATAAATAGTAATAAAAAGAAACATCTCATTATCAATTGACAATTCAATCTAGATTTTAAAAGCAAAAGGTCAATATGTATCAAATATTTATTATAATCAATTCATGAGAACAAACTGAGACTTTGATGTGCATGTTTTCAAGCTGGATGTCGATATATGCGAGCTGCACTGTGCATAATTCAGTTCCATTTATTTACAACGCATTTCACGCCATTCAGATGGTGGCCCTTCCGTATTCAGGTCTGTCTTTGCACGACAGATTTCCAAACGCTCGAGGATCTGAGAAATATACAATCGTGTCTCTCTTGTCAGTATTGAAATATTCCACTCCGCCAATAGTTTCAAACCTATGTACATTTCTGCCGTAATCTGGAAAAAACCAATATTTTAAAATTTGGCCAGAAAACTCGCCCTTCAAATATCGATCGATTTAAATGACCCTCGTCGTGGCAAAAAACTCTCAAACCCGGGACTTCGCTTTAAAATATGGGTTTTTCCAGAGTAGGGCAGATTTGTTATGACCATTTGAAGAAAAAAAAAGATTGCCAAACTCGCACTGGTTTTATTTAGTTTTCTATTCCATGTTTGTTTTTGTTCTTTCATACATATTATTATTTAGCGATTAGTATCCTCTCATTCCCCGTCTGTCCCACTCTCCAAAGGAATAATTTAAACCACCTTTCTATGCTTAGACTTGCTTGCAACTGTGATATTTATTTTGTTATATTGTAAAAAATACACACTGAATATAATAATTGCCATTTACATAAACCAACAAATGTTGTACACGCAACACATATTCTCAATGAGGTCAGAGACAAAAGCCGGTAAATAGTATCACTCAAGGTAATGCCCTGTACAGATATTAATGATAGGCCTTAAAGCCTGTAGATTAGAATCAAATTAATATCAGTGCTTCCAGGTTCCTTTAAAAACGCGTTTTGCAAACACAACATTATATTTATCTAAGATATCTATGTCAACATATGACAGACGACAGACTCGCGTCTAATTTGCGCAGGCGGATCTTGATGTCCAGAATTATTATATTATGCCTAGAAATAGAGCGCAAATAAAAAATGTTGCGACAATAATAATTTAAGTGACAATATGGAGCAATAGTTAAATATTTGAGGGGTTCATTTCCAAAACCAGCTACTTCACACTCACATAACAGTAAATGAATCAACACTCCAAGGTAATCTATTGGACGCCATAGAACCCCAAGAGAAAAACTGAATCCCGTTTAAAACACTCAGGTTATTGCTCTCTGAGGAAACAAGACAAGTATTCCCCCGCCCACCTAAAAAACCATTAAATATATGAGCATTTATATAGCGTATTATCCACTAAACCTGCTCAAATCGCTTTACAAAGGGTCCTTGGCCAACAGCAACACGTAACATGTAGAACGAGACATGATCCCTGTTACTCGATATTACCATTTTTTCCCCGACAGAGACAACACTGTTAACGATCAGGTACTCATTTTACGCCTTAGTAAGATGAGAAACTTGTGATTAAAGAGCCTTTTTACAAGGACTGAACTATGCCCTGAACGAGGCTAGAACCTAGGACCTTCCGATCCGAAAGCGAGTGTCATACCATTAGGCCACATAGCCGCACCTTGCGATGCGTTCGATGACTAAATAATGGACAAAACAGCAGTTTTCTCTGAATGGTGACAATGCAACTTAACAGGTCTTGAAAGGCGTATCCTAATTTGGAACGCCAGTATAGTTGGAAGAAATGTGAATTGTCGTCTCAAAACGGTATTATATCCACATAAATCTGATTTTTAAAATTGAATTTTAAGCTAAACTGATAAACTTTGAAATAAGATAAATGCTTTTATTGAACGGAGTGAATTTTCTTTCTTAATTTCAAAATATTTAATTTCAGGACATTGATAATTTTAACACTAAACTACATATTTTATTTCATCCGAATCATTTGATATAGTACCGGATTATTGTGTTGGGTTGCAAATTTAAAATTTACAAGTTACCTAACCTGAACCAGAATACAGAAAATTGTATATTTAGCTGGTAGAAACTGTGGACCGTAAAAAGAAATGTAGAAAAATGAAATTATTAGCTTCAAAAAAGGAACAAAATATCAAACACGGAAGGTTTCTGCCCGAAATCATTCATCAACCAAAATACTAATGATGATGATGATAATAATAATAATAATAATAATAATAATAATAATAATAATAATAATAATAATAATAATGATAATAACAACAACAATAATAATAATAATAATAATAATAATAATAATAATAATAATAATAATAATAATAATAATGATGATGATAATAATAATAATAATATAACATTTCTACAGTGCATTGCCAGAACGATGTCGTGCTCTATGCGCTTGACATTGGCAATGATTTTATGACACTAAATCAAACATTTGTAACAATAATCTATTAACACACTTACTGTTATTTGTGACATACAAATAAAACATATGATACATTACAACAAAAGGTTCTATGCAATATATTTCTCATGAAATATATGATGTTTCAATCTATATTTAAAAATGCATAATACACCACTTTAAATCCAGACGCACATTTGAAAATTCTTCAGCACGCCAGGTTGACAAATACGATGTCGAAATGTAAACAAGTCCTTGGGACCGAAACGTTCTGTATTTGTTAACTTGTTCTTTTTTTATTTAAAGATGTGATATTCTTTTTTTACACCATCCAATACAGAAAACAATACATAACATAATAGGAAATTAATGATATATATATAATATATATATATATATATATATATATATATATATATATATATATATATATATATATATATATATATATATATATAGGCAATCGTAAAAGATATATGTGTGTAGTTGCCTAACAGGCAAGACGTGTTTTTGTTGTTGTGACATTTCTCTTCAATTTTTACCGATTTCAAGGATTTACACGTCTTATTTCAATTCAATTTTTATTCAAGGATTTTTGTACAACACGTAAGATACCATTGTGATATTGCTTTAATTATATTTTATACGGTTTTGACATCATTTTTATCGAAATTGTTTCGGACTATTTTACAATGTTTCACCAAGACCCCGCCATTTTTACTCGTTCTCACAACCAATTTTTACTGTCGGCTGTCGTTGGACTTTTATTCACCCTGCGCTTTTATTGTTTACAAATTGAAAACACACATTCCGACCTCAAACGTGAACACCATTACAATCAACAAAAGATTGTCTGTAAACGTGGTGGTCGACGTAAACAACATGTAATTGAAACAACAGTCCCGCGACGTCCAGTGAACTGTCATCGTTCAACTCGACCACCACAGACGTTAACAAAAATATTGACAAATGACACAAGACCAAGTCATGGAAATCATAACATTTGTATTGGCCATATTAACGCACAGTCATCGAGAAACAAGACATTCGATATAATCGATGTCATAGATCAACACGATATCGATATTCTATATATAACTGAATCATGGTTGCGTCAGTTCGGTGATGAACCTATAATGAAAGAAATGACACCTCCCGGCTACAAGATGGAATCGTTCCCAAGAAATGGACGATCAGGAGGGGGGATCGCCATCATATACAAACACGCTCTTTCGTCTAAAATACAAAACAGGCCAATTTCGTTCAAAAGTTTCGAGTGTGTCCAAACCACATTGACCTACGCTCAAATTTCATTTTTAATCACTTGTATCTACAGACCACCCCCAAGCAAAAAGAACAAACTGAGACAGAATGATTTTGCTGACGAATTTTCAGATTTTGTATCAAAAGACACATCAAATAAGCGAAAAATTTATATCGGCGATTTTAATATTCAGTTTGATGTTGATCAGAATAGTCTCGTTAAAATTATAAAAAATATGCTGAATGAACATGGCCTCACTCAGTTAGTGACCTCTCCAACTCAAAGATTGGGGCACATCTTGGACTGGTACATCATTGACACACCCTCGCTTGTTGAATCAATTAAAAATATCAAAAAAGAAATTTCAGACCACAATCTGATTCTGGCAACTCTCAAATGCATCAAAGAGAAAGCAAAGAAAGTCAAGATAGTGTCTAGGGATACCAAAAAAATAGACATTAGTTCCTTCAAAAACAATCTGTCAGAGGAACTAGGAAGAATGGATATACCATCAGCACAGAAAACAGACGAGGTACTGCGCAACGTCATTGACAGGCATGCGCCAAAGACAACTAGAATAATAAATTCCAGGAAACCGTCTCCGTGGTTTAACCAGAGTGAAAAAACTGCCAAAAGGGAAAAAAGGAATGCAGAGGCATCGTGGAGAAAATCGGGCCTTGAGATTGACCGGCTGATATATATAGCAAAAAAGCATAAGTATAAAACCACCTGCAAAAGAGCAAAAAGAAACTATTATAACACAAAACTGTCATCAGTGAGGGACACTAAGGAATTTTTCTCTGTTTCAAAGGAACTTTTAGGGGAAGAAAAGGGCATGTGTCTACCCACTAATATCCCGGTAGAAAAGCAGCCGGATGCATTTTCAGATTTCTTTTCGGGAAAAATATCGAAAATTCGGAACAATTTGGACCTCGTGCAAAATGAAGATATAAATTTCCACCCTTTTTCGGGTTCACAGGGATTCTCTTGTTTTAAAGAAACAACTGAAGAAGAAATTTCTAAAATAATTTTTTCATCTTCCTCGAAGTCATGTGATTTAGATCCTTTACCAACTAATATTTTGAAATTATGTCTTCCTGAATTGTTACCTTGCATAACTTATATTATAAATCAGTCACTTATCTCAGGACAAGTCCCAGATATCTATAAACATGCAATTGTAAAGCCTCTCATAAAAAAGCAAAATCTCAATGTAAATGACCTTAGTAACTACCGTCCCGTCTCAAATCTGCCATTTCTTTCTAAAATCCTTGAAAAAGTTGTACTCAGACGTCTTTCACAACATCTCCATGAAAACAATCTATGGGAAAAATTTCAGTCAGCTTATCGTTCTTACCACAGCACAGAAACTGCTCTGTGCTGTGTTGCGAGTGATTTGCTTGATGTTTTAGATAAAGGTTCTGTTTCTCTTCTGACATTGTTAGACCTTTCGGCGGCGTTTGATACTATTGATCACGGTATTCTCATTAAACGACTTAATATAACCTTTGGCTTGTCTGGGACTGTCTTGCAGTGGTTTGAATCTTATTTAGATGGCAGAAAGCAACAGGTTATGATTTTAGATAAACTTTCTCGTCAACATACATTGTCTTTTGGTGTTCCTCAAGGCTCTGTTTTGGGTCCAATTCTTTTTGTTTTGTATACTTCTCCATTATCTAATGTCATCACTGGTCATGGGCTGCGCTATCATCTCTATGCAGATGATACGCAACTTTATGCTACTGATAAAACTAAAAATCTCGAAAATATTGTGAAACGTGTGGAAGAATGTGTGACGGATGTGAAAGAGTGGATGGATGCAAACAAGTTGAAAATGAATGAGTCAAAAACAGAAGTGATGATTGTGGGAAATAGAGGGCAGTTGAAGGTGAATGATGGTCTTGAGGTGTTGATTGGGGGTGAAAAGATCAAAGTTTCAAAGACTGTGAAAAATTTGGGTGTCTATTTTGATTCAGAAATGAAAATGTCAGCTCACATTTCTGCTCTCTGTAAATCTTTATACTTTCAATTGAAGAAAATCAGTTCGATCCGTCAGTATATTGCAATTGGAACATGTAAAACATTGGTTGTTTCCCTCATTTTTTCGAAACTAGACTATTGTAACTCGCTGCTTGTCAACTTGCCTCAGGCTTCTATTAAACAATTGCAACTACTGCAAAACAGTGCAGCAAGATTAGTTTTTGGCAAAAAAAAATTTGATCATGCAACCCCTTTGTTGGCCTCTCTCCACTGGTTGCCCATTGACAAGCGCACATATTACAAAGCAGCGTGTCTTGTTTATAAGTGTTTGGCTGGTATAGCACCGGCATATCTCACAGATCACGTGGTCATGTGTAAATTTGAAAATTACACTTTAAGATCATGTAATGACCAAACGAAAATTTCGGAAAAAAGATCAAGAACAAAATTTGGTGATAGATCGTTTGCTTGTTTCGGCCCCAAGATTTGGAATGAACTACCACGTGGTCTGAGGGAGTGCAAGTCTTTACCTACTTTTAAAAAGAATCTCAAGACACATTTTTACTGTATTTGTTTTTCTTGACTCTATATGAATCCTTGATTTGGCTATGAATTGTTATTGTTGTTATTGTTTTATTTTTTTATTTTTTCACTTAAAATTGATATTTATATTGTAAAGTGCCCAGAGCTTGTGTTTTACACGAGAATGAGCGCTATATAAATGTGTATTATTATTATTATTATTATTATTATAAAGGAATTATCGGAAAAAAAACCTTCTCTTTTTAAGGTATGACCTTGATGCAATTGATAAAAACATGATGATTTTGGATTTTGAAACTTATGGGGGGGGGGGGGGGGGGGGGATTATAATAATAAATCGTGTTGACTACCTCGTCGTTTATTGTAATTATTCCTTTGAAAACACTAGACGCCTACAAATATATAGATTAAAACAAACACATCTACACAAACACACACACACACACACACACACACACACACATACACACACATGAGTCATTCAAATGCGTATTGATTTTATAATAGTCGAAACGTTATACACATCTCACATTGTTAAATTGCGTGTTTCGTTTCTTCTCTGTCTGCTTTCAAGAATTAAATAGCGTGTTGACACAATCACGTCAATTTGTGCCTGAAAAAAGAAAAGTATCGCAAAAAAACAAAACAAAACAAACAAAAAACCCAGCAAAAAAAAAACCCAACACATATATAACGCATATCTGCGTTTAAATTCAGGAGACTAATTAAAAGAAATCAATCTAGGTGTAGATTAAGGTGCCTGGTCAGTTTTAAAGAGTTTTACTAAAATGTGGGAGATATAAGAATATCAATATTGCTCAAAAGCATAAGACGGAATACATGCATTGCATAACAGAGAGATGATTTACAAAATCTCATGTCTGTCATAAAGAAACATAGAATACAACAATGCCATAATAAGAAAAGCATAGGATTATTTTTTTAAATGCCAAATGAAAAGCAAACATAAAATTAATAAATTACGAGAGTGATATGAACGAATTTCAATCAATCACATAAATCGATTACAGTTGTGCTTAAGACAATCGACTTAGTATGAACATTATTATGATATATCGTTGTTAAAATAAGGATTGCAATTAAAATGTTTTTATAAAAATTGTTACACCATAAGAATTCAACCATGAGTCTAACCCAAATAGGCAAAATCATTGGTATATTTTGGGTACACAGTTTCAATTCGATTGTTTTTAGAGCAAATATGTGTAGGATTATAAGAACCAAAGGCAAAATGGGCCATAGTTCATCAAGGTATCTCTGGAGAGAAATAAGACAATTACTTGCTACCTTCTTGATAGAATGCTAATCTATCAATAAATTGTATCTGCGCAATCTGGATAATTAAATCATCAAAAACCTTGATTATTATGTGCGTCTCAGTAAATGCCTGGACTCTTAGTACTATAGTTGCTCTCAAAACCCTGTGTTTGCGTTTAAAGACTCCAAGGTCTTCATCTTTATTGGTCTGAGAAAAAAAAATCGAAAATAATATTCATTTTGATAAAATACCAGATTTTATCCAGTCCCACAAGTATCTTTACCTTAACTTATATGGATAACCTTGATTTCAGCTTTTTTTGTCTGCTTTAGGTTATTCAAGGGTCTTGATGGAAAAAAATAATAAAATGTGGGATGGGGGGGGGGGGGGGGGGGGGGGGGAAGGGGGGATTTTTTCATACATAATTTAGTGTTGAAGAAAATTAGATCATCTGTCTAAAATCAGAAGTTCAAACGAACGCTGACGAGAGTCTGGAACTCTATCAACTTAATAAATATTTCTGTTTACCGTGGCAAACAATATAAACAGCCATGAATAATGATACAAAAAAAACCCCCAAAAACCTCCAAAAAACAAAAGAAAACACGACAATATAGTAGATATTATTATGCAACTGTATGCAGATATAAATAATGATATATTCATTTACGGGACTTGCATGAAAGTTTAAAGGGAATGGGCTAAAGCTTGATTATGATGCACAAGTCATGACATTTTGGCCAAGGCTTGTCAGTTGTATGCTCTTTTAAAAAATATAAAAATAACCTTTTTATTTTCAGCAGAGAGTTTTCTCTACTTTAAATTCCCGCATCTAGTCTAAACCAATTGGCAATTAACTTATATTTACGGGTTATTTGAATGGGATATGAGATATGAACACTTTGTATTTCATTATCTGCTACTTTCAGGGGTTTGAATTGCGTCGAAATCGGGGGGTGTATACAAACATAATATGTACGCTTTCTGTCTTTCAAATAAATACACGTTTGAATTGAATTCCAGTCTAATAATAGAAAGCAATTGTTTTAACATTTTGTTATAGAGAATGTTTTGCTTTGGCTAGAAAGTATTTACATTACAATGAGACCATAACAATTTGTAAAACACTTAGGTTCCTCCCCCCAATATCCTCTGAACTGCAAAAAAAAAAAAAAAAAACCCAAAAAACAAAACATTCCGTTTCATACCATCCAAAAGAAACTTGTCTTTTTGTTTCTTATTATTAATGAAAAAAAAAACCAACACAAGCGTCTTTTACAGAGCGGTACCGCGATGTGTGTTACAAAGGTTTTGCTTTGATTTGCCCTTATAATTTGAAAAAAGAACATACAAAACACGTTGCCAAAAGCATGACTGGGAAACCCAACTCTCCGGGTGCTTGTGCAAAGCCCTATCTTGTTCGCCGACTCTCTCTCATTCTCTGTCGCTGTCAGTAATAAATACATAACATATGAAATGAAGCATTTGAGAGCAGACCACCGGTGTAAGATAAAAGTAGACAATGTTTGATACGATTATTACAACTTATATCTTCACTTCAAATGTTTTTCAAGAAACTCGTGTTTAATTTTAAAATCAATCCTGTTGGAATTACATTGACTTGATTTTCTTATCACTTTAAAAAATCGGACAGAAATATTTGTAAAAAATCCCTTAATTTTAGTAGAAAAAAACATTTCTTTATGACAATGTAAGAGTACACAAAGTTTCATTCAATAATACCACAATGGCGATACTTAATAAATCTTTAAAAATATATCATATCTCTCAATTGGTTGCTACATTTTCACTTAGAAGCGACAGGGATACAGCTTGAAACCCCTGACTCGTATCTTTGTAACTACTCTCTTAGTGGCAACAACAAGATATGCTTACAGGTTAGTTTAAAATCCAGCATCATTTAAAATCAACAAAAATAAATCAAAAACCTTGCAGTGCACCTACAATGATTAAGTCAGTAAATGATTAAAACTCCCAAGATGTTAAGAGGCGATAATATTATGTTTTAGCCACATATATAGAGCAAGTATCACTGCATGTCATTTCATGCATCAGTATCACACGACAAGCTACTTATGAAAGAGTAGTTTTTGGTGTGTATGTGTATGAGTGTATCTGTTTTTTAAAATGATTTGTTTTGGGTGTCGCGTTGTAAACAAAAAAAAAAATGTATGTGGTCAGTGTAAAAGAAATCTTTTCAGAAACTTAAATGACTTTCATAAGGGTGAATACTATCATAAGCCAGGTCATTGCATATCTAAGAAAAATCGAGACCACTGCCATATTCACATTCAATGAAAATACTGTTAATTTCTAATAAAAAGTTATAGTAAAGCTATAAACTGTGGAATGGGATGACTAAAGCTTGTTGGGGTGACTAAGACAAGACCATAAATCCCCCTCCTCCCATAGTAAACAAATAACAAATATGATGTTCATTTTACCATATTTGTTTATTAATTTTAAGTCCCGGGAGCACATTCGAGGGTTGATCTTAGTCGCCCCACTGGCCTTGGTCATCCAATCCCGTTATTTATCACTTATCTCATAGTATTACTCAAACAGCTAATCATAAAAGGAGTCTTTCTTGTGTAAACCAATCATAAGTCTTCTATAATTAGACATTCGTGTATAATAGATAGATGGTACGTGATAATTACAGTTTAAATATAACTTTCTTTCCAAACATTTAAAATGATCCACCAGTATCATTATAGCGTATCGTTGTGTTTGGCTAAATCTGCATTGGTAAGGCAATGTTTAAAGACGCCATGATTTATACTGTTGTCATAATAGTAAATGCAGTTGTAATTATAGAAATCAGGAATTGATGCTATATAAAATATTGAAAAGTGTGTTTAATGCAATGCCAGACACAGTGCAAAATACAGTCAAGAATGAATTATCCCAAATATCTTCACTGTATTGTAGAAAGACGAATACAATACCTTCCATTTGGTGGACTCATTCCAATGCTACGAACTAACATTATATCATAGACATCTTTTCAGTTGTTGATTTTCAAAGGTGGATTGGTTTTTAATTTCCTGCTCTGTGGTTATGGTGTCCGTAGATATTTTACCATACAGAGCATTTTTTCTTGGGGTTCATCATCGATGAGGAAGGACACTGGAACGCCCGGCTAAAGTCCTCGGAGTTTTGGGTTGAGCCGATCACTCTAAATAATATGAAAGAGAAAAGAAAACGAAATTTAGGCAGGGGTAATAAGCAAATTGAATTTTAGTTCTTTAGGTTGTTTTGGTTTAGCATAGCTTTTTAATGCAATGCAATAACTACTTTATGCAGGGGATCCCGTGCCAACGGTCTCTTATCATATAGACATGACGCCGGGAAGACGCTGCACTATGTTTAATTTTTCTCAACAGAGTTAACACTGTTATCTGCTAGGAAAAATAAATAAATAACAATATGAACTTGAATGCAAGCTTTAAGTTAATATACGAAAACAGATAAAATGGACGTTTCGGGTTTTCTGATTTTTGTTGATAAAGGGGAAACCCGAAACGTCCATTTTATCTGTTTCCGTATATTAACTTAAAGCTTGCATTCAAGTTCATATTGTTATTTATTTATTTTTCCAGCTTCGAGCAGCAACGTTTACATTACCCAGTATTCTTGAGTATGATGAAAATATGTGAGTCCGTTTTTCAAAGGACGCAATCTGAGCCACTCACATTAGGACTCGGACAATTACCTACATTTCTATTCATAATTTCTCTCATCATTGTCTTAAATACAAGGACAGAGAGTGCAATGGTAAAAATGAAATGACAACGAAGAACGGACCACATAAGATTTTGCTCACTACTCTGAAAAAAATAAAACAATTTTTAAATTTTGGTTATTTAACTCGCCCTTCAAATATCGATCGATTTAAATGACCCTCATCTTGGCAACAAATCTCAAACCTGGGACTTCAGATGTCTTAGGTTTGAGAATTGTTGGTAAAAAAGGGGTCATATTAATACGATCGACATTTGAAGGACGAGTTTCCTGGCCAAAATTTTTAATACGTGTCCTTCCAGAATACGACAGTTAACTGGTTAAAATAGTATTTTACATTAAAATGGTATTTGTATTTTCTCCCATGACTTTTAACAGGATATGCTGATATATCGAGGCAATGATTATGACCAGTTATCGACAATGTGGCAATTTAATTTTCACGACATGTACATATCTATTTACAAGACTGATAACCCAAATCGTTATGGTCTCATTGTTGCAATGGAAATACTCTCAAACCAACGCATACCAACTATATTTTCCATTACAACAATATTAAATCAACCCCATTATTGCATTCGGCTATCAGCTCTTCAAATAAATGCACGTCGGATTGTCACATTTGTCTGACCTTAGATTGTGTTGTTCTCCAAAGCCATTTTACATCCATTATAATATTTAATTAAGATGTAAAGATTTGACAGTAAGCCATCTACTAATGCTTTAATGATAGTAATAAAACGTCTTGAAGGAATTTTGTATTTCATGAATTGAAATAATGGCGCTATATAGGATAGCCATCTGATAAAATTAGTATAGCATCGTACAACAATGAGTGTTGTTCAAATGTGACCCATCGTTTCAAAACGGTATCATGTCGGGTTAAACCAGATGCCAAATAAGAGGTCTTAAAGATAAAATGGCAAAAGAAAACCCATTGAAATTTTTGTTTACGTCAACTTAAGATGAAAACGTTACCCTCATATTTTGACCCAAAAAAATTCAATTTTTAGCATCAAATTCATCCCGACATATTACCGTTTTGAGACGCGGGGGTCACAAATGCCTACTTGGTTGCTAATCAGAGTTGTAGGTAAATGCATGGAGATGATACTGACCTAAATTTTCCAGGGCTGTGGACACCGGTTCGAATTCGGCTGATAGCATCCCCGTCTCGCATTAAGGTACACCATAGCTAGAGATGAGAACGTTTTTAATGATGATTATACTCAAACACACACGTGCACACACACTCATACATATACACAAATACAGTTTGTTTGCGTGTATGTGTGTGTGCGTGTGTGTGTGTATGCATTTGTATGTTAATAAGTTGGTGCTGAAAGATACAAACACAACACAAGACTTAAGAATTTATGAGAATCACAAAGAAAACTTTAAAATGAAAAAAGAAAAATTATTGGATATCTTTTATACTAACAAACACAAAACAGTCTTCGTACCTTTTAGCTACTCTATAAATGTGTATGGGAAAGCCAAGAGAGGTTTCTCACCTGTGTACCATACCAGATTCTTGTCAATGAATTTGTGTCGCTTAAATTAAAGGTTATTTTTTACAGGGATCTTTTGAAGGAGGTCCTTTTTATTCACCATCATAACAATTGGTAATTAAAGCAAGGTCTTTTGCTTGTTTTAAACTTGTAATTCTAAAGGTACGCAAACATGAGCCTTTTTTTGGGACTAAAATGAATTAAAAAAAAAAAAAAAACAGTCAGAAGAAATAATTGCGAAGTCCTTTAGGTCTATGGAGTAGGAGTTTATCCTGGTTTCTATAACGTGAAACGGACAATAACAATTGCTTGCTACCCTTTGGATGGGGCACTAGTATATCGCAAAACATATCTCTGACATATCTAAGACACCCAGCTACACAATCACTTTTGGGTGGACAGGGTGGTCAGAAAAAAATATTGACTTCATCCGAAATCGATCTGCATCTCTTTGCGAATGTTCTACCAACTCAGATATCGGTGCCTCAGAGAAAAATGAGAGAGTTGGGGCCTATTTTCTTCCCCAAGTTCTGTTAACAAAAATCAGTCTTTATCATTTCCAAATATTCCTGTCTATCTAGGTATCGTGTTGCAGTGTCTATTCTATTACTTTTGTAATATTAGACACAATTGTCACACCAACTAAGCTATAATCTGACTTGACGAACAAGCGTCACCTTTGATGAAATGAATTAATCTTCCGATTTTTTCGGGTAGTTTTCCATCATGCTAATTGTTCATATCTTAGCTTTATAGAGGCTGTTGTTTTTACCTGTGCAAAGTTGATGAAGAACAGTTGATCGTGATTGTATTTGAGTCCAGGCAGACGATCTTCTTCTTTACCGTTTCTCTTGACCCAACTACGATATGCCTGGAATACAATGTGTTTTTATTACTCATTTGAAGAAAAAAACAAACTTCTGGTTGACATTTTCTATGGAAGCAATCACAGAGTAGAAAGTAAATAATGATGACGATATTTGTGATGATAGCAGTGCTCATGAACATGGTGCTGATGATGACGTAGAGGGCAACGAGAATGATGGTGATGATGATGATGATGTTGATTATTATTATTATTATCATCATCATCATCATCATTATTATTATTATTATTATTATTATTATTATTATTATTATTATTATTATTATTATTATTATTATTATGGTGGTGGTGGTGGCTAATAAAGTAAATGTGCAAAATAGTTAGCACGGAACGTTTCTGACCCTTCTTCAGACAACAACTTATTCGAGACGTGGCAATAGCAGAGCAGAAAGCTTGATAGTATCAAAGGGAGGATATTGTTTGATTGGATGTTTCTTAATAACACTGCTTTGTTTATGAAAGCTGTAAACATACACATTTGTCAAGATGAACAAAATGACCACTTGTGATATTGGATAGTTTAAAAATTGTGAACACTTTTTACTGTAATGGTAACTTTGAGCACATTTTGCAATATGACCAATGACGCGGAGATCATGGAAGTAAAAAGATCAACCCCAATGGAAAAAAGGCTGCGCTCAGTCATAAAGCGAAATTTGGGATCGATCGTTGTGCACTTATATATGTACACGTCGGGATCGACAGATTACATCAAAATAAGCATCCCTTTGTTACACTATTTGATACATTCTCAG
>NC_088363.1:75320780-75360780 GCF_034508935.2 Berghia stephanieae
TCTCGTAACTATGGGGCTGACGAATTTATTTATCCTTGATATGAGGATGTCCGGTATCAGGATGGGTTGTTGTTGTCCATGATTATGGAATCTGGGGGAGTTTTAAGGAATTTCAGATGTTTACGGATATGACTAACATCCGTTTGTGTGGGTAGAATTTTGCTTCGTTTGCTTGATTTTTGCCTATAAATGCCAGAGTTTTGAGCAGTTTCTTCAGACCACTCAGCGGAGTCTTTTAGGCTCATTGTCTCAAAAGAGACCAGACAGCGGAGTCTTTTAGGCTCATAGTCTCTAAGCGATAACCACAGCGGAGTCTTTCAGGCTCATTTGTTTAACTCTTGTGTAGAGTTGGATTAAAGTCTTGTGTAGACTTTGTAGTGCTCAAAGTTCGAGCTGAAACACGTTTTGTGTTAACTCTTGTGTAGAGTGTGATTTAAGTCTTGTGTAGACTTTGTGGTGCTCAAAGTTTGAGCTGAATCAAGTTGTGTTATAACTCTTGTGTAGAGTTTGATTAAAGTCTTGTGTAGACTTAATTTGTGATTTCAATAATCTGTTCGGCTCTGGTGAGATTTTGAATAATATGTTGTGATTACAATTATGATTGTGTTTTGATATCAATATCATAATATCACTTTAAATTTTGATTCTCAATTAATTAATCGGATAATGAAATTAATTGTGTAATATATTCTTGTTGTAAAGAAAATAAGCTTTTCTTGCTATAAAGCAATATTATTTCATATCTACAAAGTAAAGCAATATTAATCAACATTAATAAATTGATTTGTTAAAGTAAAATAATATTTACTCATTTAAAGTAAACATATTGAGTGAGTTCGAATATAGATAGAGTTATATTCGTATGATTATCATATTATAACAAAATCATTTTCTTTCTTTAAAGTGAATGAGCCGTTGGAGGCTGGGCTTTAACAAGCCAACTTTAGGCTATACGCTCATAGCTTGACACTAATAGAAACTGAACATTTGCCTGTTTTATAAGTTACCTGTGAAGAACCATTTGCTTATTTTAATATCAGAACATTGAGAAACAATTGATCTGTTTATGAATACTGTGAAATCAGAACAATTTCAAGAAGAGACAAATTAACAATATTAGAACAACCTTACAGTTTTTGTTGAATATCAAGGACACTCTTTTGGCTTTCTTCTACACGTCTGGATTGTGTTTAGTTAGTTAGTTAATTATTAGTTGCCTGTATGACTGTGATGGTTGCAACCTATCTGTGAGATTGTCTGATGTGGTAGCGGTTTGGTAAAGTATTGATAATTAATTGATTTAATTATATATTTTCATATCGCTTTCATATCATATTCATCATCACACCATCTCCATCAATTTGTCATCCATCCATTTGATTTCATACTTATGACATCTATCATTTCATCTTCATATCTCATAATATCTTTGTTATATTGTAATAAAATATATCTTCATTTAGCTTCAAAACCTTTATCAACGTATTGTGTTTGGTTATTGATCGGTGTCGTAGCTTGAATATAGCACACATAAACAAGGTTGCAAACTGCGCTACATAAGCATACGGTTTACGTGCGCACTTTGTGACATAATTTGGTGTCAGAAGTGGGATTCTTATTGTTGTGCATTCAAGAGACATCGCGACCAAACAATTGTTGAGACAGGTTAGGGAGTTGTTTGAAACTTGAGATAGATAATATCTTTGAGCTTAAAGCAAATTGGTATCCATTTAATGGTTATAAGACTGTCATTATACGCAAGGTGTAATACAAGTTATTCTGGTAATTTTCATTTGTTCGGTTCTAAGTTGTCAGTCATCTGACATAGTGATACGGATCACTGACTTAGCGCGAAAGCGGTACTCGCGCTGTAAAGCCTCCATTGTCCCCCCTCTCCCTTTTGTAAGGAACGAAGGTGGTTGTTGGGGTAATTTGATTCCGTGTTTGTTTGTTTGTTTTTAGGTGTTTAACGGCGCTTTCGACACTATTTAGGTCATTTAAGCGCCCGTTTCTGTCTTTCATCAATCTTTTATCGGCCCCGAGGGGCAACAGCTGATCAAAACGTTTACTGTTGTAATAAAATCTTTATAAAATCATAATAGTTACATGTTTGTTAAGTAAAAATATCTATTTACAATTTCTGCAGGAGTTCACATTCCTGCAGATACTTTAAAATTGTAAGCGGATCGACCGACTGGAACAGAGACTTCAAGTCTCTGTTATCATAATGTTGTGACCTTATCTGTTCTAATTCTGTACATTCAATTAAAATGTGTTGAACTGTCAGGTCACAGTTACATGTTCTGCAGAGGGGTTTTTCATCCCTCTCAGAAGGAAACGGTGAGTGAGGGCAGTATGTCCGATCCGGAGTCGAGTTATTTTTACCTCGTCTCTTCTTTTTAGCCCCGAGTTGGGTCTGGGGCCGAGGTCACTTTTAATTTGTTTTAATTTGTTATGTACATCTCGACTCCAGGATCGTTCCCATTCCTTTCGGACATGTTTTTTTATATTGATTTTTAAATCCGCGTGTGGGATTTTACTGCCCTCTTGTAATTCTTGGCTCACCGCCTCTTTTGCCAGTCGATCCGCTTCTTCGTTCCCCTGGATACCCACATGACTAGGTACCCAGAGAAAACAAACTTTCTTTTTTTTAATAAATAATTTATTTGCACCTTCCAAGATACTTATGAGTCTTGGATCGGTGCAATAAAAATTTGAGATCCCCTTTAGTACGGACAGCGAGTCAGACAAGATCAAGAATTTATTTTTATTCGATCTCTCAGCCAAACGGAGAGCATTTAGGATTGCTCTCGATTCCGCTGTAAAGATCGAAACATTTCTATCCAGGCGAAGTGATCCTGTGCCTTCCGATGAGTGATAGGCACATCCTACTGCATCTGCGCTCTTTGAACCATCCGTAAATATGTGAGTATGGTTTTTGTATGTTTGTAATATTGCTTTTAGTGTCTGTTTGTAAATATGTGGGTCTGTTTGTGATTTTTCCAGTTTTGTTAGGTCCAAATTTATGTTTGGTCTATGTATGGACCATGGTGGTGTCTTTGCCTGGACGTATGGGTGTATCCTGTCTAGACTGATGTTCATGTCTGCGATGTCTTTTTTTATTCTGTAACCTAATGGTGGTGTCATTTTTGGGTGCTTTCGAAATTTTTCTTCTAGTGTCCTATCCATGTAGTGTACATGTTTGTGTGCTGGGTTGTCGTGCAGCGATGTGACCTTAGTAACATACTGGAGAGCCAGTTTTTTCCTCCTGAGATGGAGAGGTGGCTCATCTGCCTCAGCATAAAGGCTTGCCACTGGAGAAGTGCGGAAAGCCCCGAGTGCCAAGCGCAGTCCCTGATGATGAATTGGGTCCAGCATGCCTAAGTAGGATGGTTTTGCAGAGCCGTATACAAAAGATGCGTAGTCCAGTTTTGATCGAATAAGGGTTCGGTATATCTTTAGAAGAGTGTTTGTGTCCGAACCCCATTCCATGCTCGACAGAACTCTCATTATTCTCATTGCTTTCATGCATCGCAGTCTGAGATCTTTGATATGGGCGAGGAAATTTAGTTTCCTATCAAAGATCAAACCCAGGAATCGGGCTTCCTCCTTTACCTCAATTCTGGAATTGTTGAGATAAAGGTCAGGCTGTCTAATGCAGGTGCGTTTTCGGCAGAAGTGGACAGCTACTGTTTTTGATGGGGAGAAGGAGAAACCATTGAGATTTGCCCACTCCGACAGTTTGTTTAGTTGGAGTTGTAACTGTCTCTCAATGGTGTCCATACTCGATTTACTTCGATAGCATACAAGAAAGTCATCAACATATAAGGAACAGTCAACATTCTGTCTCATTGCATTCACTATTGAGTTTATTTTAATCTCAAACAGAATGGGAGACAGAATGCTACCCTGTGGAACTCCCTCTTCCTGATCAAATGGATCAGAAAAGGTGGATCCTGCTTTGACCTGAAAGGATCTGTTGTTTAAAAATGCTCTGACAAACATTGGAAGGTTTCCTCGTAGACCAAGATTGTGCAGATCTTTGAGGATTCCGAATTTCCAAGTTGTGTCAAAGGCCTTCTCAAGGTCAAAGAAGATTGCTACCAAGTGCTCACCTTTGGCAAAGGCCTCACGAATGAAGCTCTCTAGTCGAACAAGGTGATCAACAGTTGATCTGTTCTTTCGAAAGCCACATTGGAGGTCGGAGAGGGAGTTGTTGTGTTCCAAGTAGAACATCAGACGCTTGTTGACCATTTTCTCCATCAGCTTGCATAGGCAGCTGGTGAGGGAGATTGGTCGGTAGTTTGAAGCGTCCGAATGGTCTTTCCCAGGTTTTGGGATTGGAATCACGGTGGCCAGATTCCAACTAGGTGGGAAAGTCTGTGTTGTCCATATCTTGTTATAGATATTCAAAAGGACAACCAGACTATCTTGTGGAAGATGTCGGAGTATTTCATAACTGATGTTGTCAGGACCCGGTGCTGTGACATTTGTGTCACGGAGGCAGGCACCCAACTCCTCAAGTGTAAATGGTTTGTTGTAGTCTTCAGTGTTTGTAGATGTAAAGTTTATTGGTGTGTTTTCTGCGTTTTGTTTATGGCGCAGAAATTGTGGTGTGTGGTGTGCAGACGAGGAGCTGTGCGCCAGCCTCTCGGCCAGAATGTTGGCAATGTCTTGTTCTGTTTCAGCCACGGATCCATCGGGACGTGTCAAGTGATTTAGTGAATCACTATCGGATCCCTTCAGTTTCCGTAACATCTTCCACACCCTATTCAGGGGTGTCTGGCTATTTATTTTTGAGACAAAGTTTTGGAAGGATCTCCGTTTGTTTTCTCGGAAGATCTTCCTACACTTTGCTCGTAGTTTCCTAAATGTTGCGAAATTCTCAGGGATTGGGAATCTCATCGCTTTCCTATATGCTTTTTTCTTCTCCCGTAGGGCCGCTCGACATTCCTCTGAAAACCAGGGATTGTGTTTTCTCGGTCTACCAGAGGTTGTTGGTATTGTCGAGCTGCAGATATTTGTTAAAATATTTTTGAATTTGTCATAGCTGTCCACCTCTGTCGTAAGGAGTCTGTGACACTCCTGTGAGAAAGTTTCCCAATCTGCTCGCCGTACACTCCAACGTTTGGGCTGTGGGGCCCTTGAAGTCGGGGTGATGTCGAGGTAGACTGGAAAATGGTCAGAACCGTGATCGTCATCGATCACAGTCCAGGAGAGATCTGGAGCTAATGTAGGATCACAGAAAGTGAGATCGATGGCAGACGTGGTAAGATTGTGAATATTTACCCGTGTTGCCTCGAGACCGTTTGCCAAGTATACATCCATTTTCATTATGAAAGCCTCCACTGCCTTTCCCCTCTGGTTTGTGTCTGTGTTTCCCCAGAGAGGACTGTGAGCATTGAAATCTCCCATTATCACATAGGGAGGGGGGAGTTGGTTTAGAACTCCCTCTAGCTCGGCAGACTGGAGGCGATGATCTGGTGGGATGTACACAGAGCAGATGGTGATTGGTCTGTGCAATGTCACTCTCACTGCTATTGCCTGTAGATTTGTTTTCATAGGTATCAAGCGGTGGGGGGTGCTCTTCTTCGTGAGAATTGAAACTCCCCCACACGCTATCTGGCCATCAGAGTGAATCAGATGATTGGCCGTATATCCTTTTACTGTGTAGTCGTCTGCTGGTAATTTTGTTTCCTGCAGACAGACTACATCAGGATTCCTCTGGAGGAGGAGGTCCAATTCTGTTCTATTTGATCTGATCCCTCTGATGTTCCAGGAAATTAATCTTGTCTGACTAGGTATCCTAATTTTTTGTGGGGAGGTTAGGCAGTATGCCTGCCTTCAACCCTTTTACTTTTATTCTCCTAGGAGGAGAGACTTCCATAGGAGAAGGAGGCCCTGTGGAGGGCCTCTCGGTTTTTTTAGGGCTGAGTTTTTTTGAACCCTTGGGATTTTTAGGTCCCTCTGGGTTCTTAGATTTTTTGGGGCTTTGAGGCCCCTCAGGGGGATTTGTGGATCCCCGACTGGTGTTGGTGGCTCCATATTCTGGGAAGGGGTGGAGTTTTGTTTTTGGGGGGATAGAGAGGGCTCACGGGAATGGAGATGGGGGGTGGGTCCAACATCCACGCCCATGAGGGGGAGAATTTTTTTGTTTGGGGAAGGAGGGGGGGTGGAGGTCGCCTTGGAGGTGGATGTGGAGGGGGCTGCAGGTTCCACATCTTGAACCTCCAATGTGTCAAAAAGATTTTTTGACACATTTGCGACCTTGTTTTTAGGTCTTGATGGCTTTTTCTTTTGAGGACTGTCTTTTCTAGTCTGTGCGATTTTGCCATGGCTGTTTTGGTTATTACCAGCAGCCCTGGCAACTTCTGCATAACTCTTGGCAGAAGCAGCGACCTGCCGAGGGGGGCAGATCACTGCTTTTGCCTGAGCAAACGTACCGCCGTAAGTGGCTCTGTATGTCAAGATTGCCTTTTCTTCTTGCCACTTAGGACAATCTTTCGAATGTGCTGCATGCTTGCCTTGGCAGTTCAGACAACAAGGGTCCACTTTGCAGTTTTCCTCATTGTGGTCTTCTTTGCCGCAGCGGGGGCATGTAGCTTTACGGCGGCAGTTTGTTTTAGTATGGCCGTACCGGTGGCAGTTAAAACATCTCATGGGGTTCGGGACGTAAGGCCGAACCTCCAAGTCGAGGTATTCAATTCTTATTCTCGACAGGGGTCTCGGGCTGTCAAAAGTCAGGATCCAGGTGTTGGTCTGGATTGTGCTGTCGCCGCGGCGGATGCTAACCCGCCGAGCTTCGACAACACCCTCCAGTTCCTCAACCATCTCCTGCTCCGAACAGCCTACCAGATCTCTGCTTCTTATGACACCTTTTGACCTATTGAGGCTCCTGTGAGCCTCAACGGTGACTGGGATGTCAGAGAATCTGGTACATTTCAAGAGGTTCTCACTCTCTTGTCGACCCTGCACTTGTATCATTAAAGTGCCAGAGTTGTTCCTGTTCACTGCCTTTGGTGTACCGGCGCCATTTGCTTTGAGTGCCTTGCTGATGGTGAAGATACTCAAAGTGTTAAGTTTTATGTTTTCCTCATTCGGTTGAATTACCAGGAACGGCGAGAATTTTGGGGTTGCCATTCCTGGTAAGTCATCAAGAGTCATCGGGGCTGTAATCTTTCTTTTCTTTCCTGTCTGGGGTGGGGCTTTAAGGGGAGAGTTTTTCATATTTTTGGCCATGATAAATATACGTTTTTATTCAACCCGGCTATATTGTGCCCACTAGCACGGCTCAGTCCCACACTTGGGGGGTAAGGCACTCACCGAAGCTATACTCCTCAAGTCTGGCCTCCTCTTGTCCTTCCATGGTCCTTGGGAAAAAAAAAAAAAAAAAAAAAAAAAAAAAAAAAAAAAAGGACTCGAGGGGTGGAGTTGGGGGACGTCCCGCCTCCAGGCCTTTCTCTCGGATTGACCCTAATCTTTGCGTTGCACAAAGACTGACTGCTGATTCAGAGATGACAAACCATGATTAAAAAGAAATTTCATGGGGGACAGGAACTAGATATGGTTTTAAATCTAGTCCTTCCAATCTCTTTGCCTAAATGGAGGGGAGTGCCAAAAAATAGATTTGGCATCTCTGCGTTGGGTAGCTCGGGCCATCTACAAGGTAGGCTACCCACCCGTCTTTAGAGACGCGTCAAGCCAAAGAGGAGTGTTGGGGTAGAAACACCTCGCAAGGTGAACCCCCCTCAGCCTCCAGGATCAATAGCTCCTCCTTATCGGGGTCCTCTCGGAACTGCGCACCCTCAGCAGAAAGGTGCCTGCTGTGCAGGATTTGGAAAGGAATATCTCCTCGTTGAACCTATTTCAACGGTACAGGGTATAGAGATACTGGGGGATAGAAGACAGTTAAGAAGGCTTGTTTTCCTCGGTTCTCTCTCTCTCTCTGTCCTGGCAACTCAATTTTGATAAGGAAGGGAAATTTGGAATCATTGGGGAAATGGGGTATGGAATGGAAATCATAGCTCAAATATGGTAAAAGGGGGTGGGATTTGTGCTATGCCATCGCCTTCCCTTGCTCTCTTTAAACTGAAACCGTCATTCCTCAAAACATCTTTTATATACTACGTTCTTGGGATTTGGGGGAGAAAAAGTTTGGGGATGATTGCCAGGACAAGAAAAATAGCAGAATGGGTGAATGAAGCCATTCTCATAAAAAGGGCTGGGGTATGGGGGTCTGTGGAGCCACCATGTCTCTCTCGCCAGTCGGGTGGTTTTTCGTTGGTTACCACCAAACCAGAATGGCTCTTTTAGTCGCCTTCTACGACACGCATGAGCTTACGGTGGCTCAATTCTTTTCCCTCTCAGTTGAGGGACCCCGGAGACCACACGGGGTAGTCTTAGGGGGGAGATATGTAACGAAATGCTTCCGTGTAGGCGTCAGTTTACGACAGGATGTACGTCGTCGTAGTATTAGTTGTTGTTGTTATTGTAATCCCTCCGGAACAACCCTTCTTTTGTTGATACAGGTCGTATCAGATCATGCACCTATGGCCCGGAAGTTTGAATTAAACTACGTAGTGTGGGTGTTATTGTGAGAAAGGCATCAATCTTGTTTTCTCCGTAAACTTATAAGCAAAGTAGGATCCCTGTATTCTACAGGAGTGACTTTGTTATGGTATGGCTTGATTGATATCTCGTAACTATGGGGCTGACGAATTATTTATCCTTGATATGAGGATGTCCGGTATCAGGATGGGTTGTTGTTGTCCATGATTATGGAATCTGGGGGAGTTTTAAGGAATTTCAGATGTTTACGGATATGACTAACATCCGTTTGTGTGGGTAGAATTTTGCTTCGTTTGCTTGATTTTTGCCTATAAATGCCAGAGTTTTGAGCAGTTTCTTCAGACCACTCATCGGAGTCTTTTAGGCTCATTGTCTCAAAAGAGACCAGACAGCGGAGTCTTTTAGGCTCATAGTCTCTAAGCGATAACCACAGCGGAGTCTTTTAGGCTCATTTGTTTAACTCTTGTGTAGAGTTGGATTAAAGTCTTGTGTAGACTTTGTAGTGCTCAAAGTTCGAGCTGAAACACGTTTTGTGTTAACTCTTGTGTAGAGTGTGATTTAAGTCTTGTGTAGACTTTGTGGTGCTCAAAGTTTGAGCTGAATCAAGTTGTGTTATAACTCTTGTGTAGAGTTTGATTAAAGTCTTGTGTAGACTTAATTTGTGATTTCTATAATCTGTTCGGCTCTGGTGAGATTTTGAATAATATGTTGTGATTACAATTATGATTGTGTTTTGATATCAATATCATAATATCACTTTAAATTTTGATTCTCAATTAATTAATCAGATAATGAAATTAATTGTGTAATATATTCTTGTTGTAAAGAAAATAAGCTTTTCTTGCTATAAAGCATTATTATTTCATATCTACAAAGTAAAGCAATATTAATCAACATTAATAAATTGATTTGTTAAAGTAAAATAATATTTACTCATTTAAAGTAAACATATTGAGTGAGTTCGAATATAGATAGAGTTATATTCGTATGATTATCATATTATAACAAAATCATTTTCTTTCTTTAAAGTGAATGAGCCGTTGGAGGCTGGGCTTTAACAAGCCAACTTTAGGCTATACACTCATAGCTTGACCCTAATAGAAACTGAACATTTGCCTGTTTTATAAGTTACCTGTGAAGAACCATTTGCTTATTTTAATATCAGAACATTGAGAAACAATTGATCTGTTTATGAATACTGTGAAATCAGAACAATTTCAAGAAGAGACAAATTAACAATATTAGAACAACCTTACAGTTTTTGTTGAATATCAAGGACACTCTTTTGGCTTTCTTCTACACGTCTGGATTGTGTTTAGTTAGTTAGTTAATTATTAGTTGCCTGTATGACTGTGATGGTTGCAACCTATCTGTGAGATTGTCTGATGTGGTAGCGGTTTGGTAAAGTATTGATAATTAATTGATTTAATTATATATTTTCATATCGCTTTCATATCATATTCATCATCACACCATCTCCATCAATTTGTCATCCATCCATTTGATTTCATACTTATGACATCTATCATTTCATCTTCATATCTCATAATATCTTTGTTATATTGTAATAAAATATATCTTCATTTAGCTTCAAAACCTTTATCAACGTATTGTGTTTGGTTATTGATCGGTGTCGTAGCTTGAATATAGCACACATAAACAAGGTTGCAAACTGCGCTACATAAGCATACGGTTTACGTGCGCACTTTGTGACATAATTTGGTGTCAGAAGTGGGATTCTTATTGTTGTGCATTCAAGAGACATCGCGACCAAACAATTGTTGAGACAGGTTAGGGAGTTGTTTGAAACTCGAGATAGATAATATCTTTGAGCTTAAAGCAAATTGGTATCCATTTAATGGTTATAAGACTGTCATTATACGCAAGGTGTAATACAAGTTATTCTGGTAATTTTCATTTGTTCGGTTCTAAGTTGTCAGTCATCTGACATAGTGATACGGATCACTGACTTAGCGCGAAAGCGGTACTCGCGCTGTAAAGCCTCCATTGTCCCCCCTCTCCCTTTTGTAAGGAACGAAGGTGGTTGTTGGGGTAATTTGATTCCGTGTAGGAATCTGGGAGAATATTGTGTTGGTCCCGTGTGAGGATCTGTATTAAATCATTTGTTCTGACTTTCTATGCACATTAGTAAGCGTATTTTAGTCAAGATATTTGTTGATTCTGATGAAGAATCTGGGTGAAGATATTTGTATTGATTCTAGAAGAATCTGGGTGAAGATATTTTGTTGATTCTAAGAAAGAATCTGGGTGAGGATATTTTGTTGATTCTAAGAAAGAATCTGGGTGAAGATATTTTGTTGATTCTAAGAAGAATCTGGGTGAAGATATTTGTTGATTCTGGTAGAATCTGGGTGAAGATATTTTGTTGATTCTAGAAGAATCTGGGTGAAGACATTTTGTTGATTCTGTGTAAGAATCTGGGTGAAGATATTTTGTTGATTCTAAGAAGAGAATCTGGGTGAAGATATTTTGTTGATTCTAGAAAGAATCTGGGTGAAGATATTTTGTTGATTCTGAGAGAGAGAATCTGGGTGAAGACATTTTGTTGATTCTAAGAAAGAATCTGGGTGAAGATATTTTGTTGATTCTGAGAGAGAATCTGGGTGAAGACATTTTGTTGATTCTAAGAAAGAATCTGGTGGAGATATTTTGTTGATTCTAAGAGAGAATCTGGGTGAAGATATTTTGTTGATTCTAAGAGAGAATCTGAGTGAAATATTTTGTTGATTCTAAGAGAGAATCTGGGTGAAGATATTTTGTTGATTCTAAGAGAGAATCTGGGTGAAGATATTTTGTTGATTCTAAGAGAGAATCTGGGTGAAGATATTTTGTTGATTCTAAGAGAGAATCTGGGTGAAGATATTTTGTTGATTCAAAGGGAGAGAATCTGGGTGAAGATATTTTGTTGATTCTGAGAGAGAATCTGGGTGAAGATATTTTGTTGATTCTAAGGAAGAATCTGGGTGAAGATATTTTGTTGATTCTAGAGAGAATCTGGGTGAAGATATTTTTTGATTCTAAGAAAGAATCTGGGTGAAGATATTTTGTTGATTCTAAAGAGAATCTGGTGAAGATTTTTGTTGATCTGAGAGAGAATCTGGTGAAGACATTTGTTGATTCTAAGAAGAATCTGGTGAAGATATTTTGTTGATTCTGAGAGAGAATCTGGGTGAAGACATTTTGTTGATTCTAAGAAAGAATCTGGGTGAAGATATTTTGTTGATTCTAAGAGAGAATCTGGGTGAAGATATTTTGTTGATTCTAAGAGAGAATCTGGGTGAAGATATTTTGTTGATTCTAAGAAAGAATCTGGGTGAAGATATTTTGTTGATTCTGAGAAAGAATCTGGGTGAAGTTATTTTGTTGATTCTGAGAAAGAATCTGGGTGAAGATAGTTTTTTATGATTCCGTGTGGGGAATCTGGGTGAAGCTATTTTGTTGATTCCGTGTGAGGAATCTGGGTGAAGCTATTGTGTTGATTCCGTGTGGGGAATCTGGGTGAAGCGTTGGTTCCGTGTGAGGACCTGTATTAAATCAGTTGTTTTGACTCTAATATACGTCTATATTAAGTCAATGTTTTGATTCTGTGTAGGAATCTGGGTGAAGCGTTGGTTCTGTGTTAGGACCTGTAGTAAATTTGTTTTGATTCTATATTTGAGTCTATATATAGATCAATGTTGAATTCCGTGTAGGAATCGGTATTAATTGCCTGTTTTGAATCTGTTTTGGGATCTATATTGACCGCATATCGTTAATAAGGTTACTTGTAATACCACTTTATTCTACGTGAAAGTAACATTTACGGCAACAGTGTCGATAAACATATTGAAGTTTGTTTATTTGAATTTGAATTGGTTTGATTAATTGTCCTAGAGATGGATGTGGAAAGATTAATTAAACCTGGAGAAAAATTGGAGTTAAGGGGTGAAGATCTCCGTGCTTGGGTGACAGCCCAGTTACAAGAAGATGAAGAGAGAAAAGAGAAGGAGAGAGAACGTGCCAAAGAAGAGGAGGAGATAAGCAGAGCACGAGCTCAAAGGCAAGAAGCTCTGATGGAGAAAGAGCTTGAACTGCTTAGGTTAAAGTCGGAGTGTCAGGCTTCCTCCAACAACGACAGTATGACAAGTGACATTCGATCATTTACTCATGCTCCCACTGTTAAGAGTCCTCGACTTCCATGTTTTGACGAAAACAAGGATCATGAACCACCGAAATGCATGACACACGGCAAGGTGGAGTTGAAGTGTGGATGTGTGATGCCGATGTTGTCTGTTGAAGGAAGGGACAACCATGAGCCCAAATAATTGTCGAGATCGATGTGATCTTGAGGCATTTCGATGATCTAACTAAATGTTGTACCAAATTTAGTCTTAGGGGGGAGATATGTAACGAAATGCTTCCGTGTAGGCGTCAGTTTACGACAGGATGTACGTCGTCGTAGTATTAGTTGTTGTTATTGTAATCCCTCCGGAACAACCCTTCTTTTGTTGATACAGGTCTTATCAGATCATGCACCTATGGCCCGGAAGTTTGAATTAAACTACGTAGTGTGGGTGTTATTGTGAGAAAGGCATCAATCTTGTTTTCTCCGTAAACTTATAAGCAAAGTAGGATCCCTGTATTCTACGGGAGTGACTTTGTTATGGTATGGCTTGATTGATATCTCGTAACTATGGGGCTGACGAATTTATTTATCCTTGATATGAGGATGTCCGGTATCAGGATGGGTTGTTGTTGTCCATGATTATGGAATCTGGGGGAGTTTTAAGGAATTTCAGATGTTTACGGATATGACTAACATCCGTTTGTGTGGGTAGAATTTTGCTTCGTTTGCTTGATTTTTGCCTATAAATGCCAGAGTTTTGAGCAGTTTCTTCAGACCACTCAGCGGAGTCTTTTAGGCTCATTGTCTCAAAAGAGACCAGACAGCGGAGTCTTTTAGGCTCATAGTCTCTAAGCGATAACCACAGCGGAGTCTTTCAGGCTCATTTGTTTAACTCTTGTGTAGAGTTGGATTAAAGTCTTGTGTAGACTTTGTAGTGCTCAAAGTTCGAGCTGAAACACGTTTTGTGTTAACTCTTGTGTAGAGTGTGATTTAAGTCTTGTGTAGACTTTGTGGTGCTCAAAGTTTGAGCTGAATCAAGTTGTGTTATAACTCTTGTGTAGAGTTTGATTAAAGTCTTGTGTAGACTTAATTTGTGATTTCAATAATCTGTTCGGCTCTGGTGAGATTTTGAATAATATGTTGTGATTACAATTATGATTGTGTTTTGATATCAATATCATAATATCACTTTAAATTTTGATTCTCAATTAATTAATCGGATAATGAAATTAATTGTGTAATATATTCTTGTTGTAAAGAAAATAAGCTTTTCTTGCTATAAAGCAATATTATTTCATATCTACAAAGTAAAGCAATATTAATCAACATTAATAAATTGATTTGTTAAAGTAAAATAATATTTACTCATTTAAAGTAAACATATTGAGTGAGTTCGAATATAGATAGAGTTATATTCGTATGATTATCATATTATAACAAAATCATTTTCTTTCTTTAAAGTGAATGAGCCGTTGGAGGCTGGGCTTTAACAAGCCAACTTTAGGCTATACGCTCATAGCTTGACACTAATAGAAACTGAACATTTGCCTGTTTTATAAGTTACCTGTGAAGAACCATTTGCTTATTTTAATATCAGAACATTGAGAAACAATTGATCTGTTTATGAATACTGTGAAATCAGAACAATTTCAAGAAGAGACAAATTAACAATATTAGAACAACCTTACAGTTTTTGTTGAATATCAAGGACACTCTTTTGGCTTTCTTCTACACGTCTGGATTGTGTTTAGTTAGTTAGTTAATTATTAGTTGCCTGTATGACTGTGATGGTTGCAACCTATCTGTGAGATTGTCTGATGTGGTAGCGGTTTGGTAAAGTATTGATAATTAATTGATTTAATTATATATTTTCATATCGCTTTCATATCATATTCATCATCACACCATCTCCATCAATTTGTCATCCATCCATTTGATTTCATACTTATGACATCTATCATTTCATCTTCATATCTCATAATATCTTTGTTATATTGTAATAAAATATATCTTCATTTAGCTTCAAAACCTTTATCAACGTATTGTGTTTGGTTATTGATCGGTGTCGTAGCTTGAATATAGCACACATAAACAAGGTTGCAAACTGCGCTACATAAGCATACGGTTTACGTGCGCACTTTGTGACATAGACGGATGAGTTTTCTGGCCTAAAAAAAATTATATACGGGTTTTTGTTTTGTTTTTCAGACTACGGCATTATTGTTTACAGCCATGCTCCAGGAATCAGTCGATTACCGAGTCGATCTTCATATGGGGAAATGGAGAGAGAAAGAGGGATACATCGGGTAGACTTTAGTTTCTTCTTTCATAGGGCTTTGAATGTAAATTAAACGATATTTAATAACCTAGAGTAGATGGTGATTTATCAGTTTTTAATATTTTCTTGTGGCAACTCTATGTACATGATGGTTTGACAAATGTGGAGTCAGAATATTCTTTAGTTTTACACTGCAGTTTTACGTGGATTTACTATTGCCATGATCCCCGGCTCCCAAACTACCAGACTGATTAGGTAATTGCGCCCATTTCTGAAATTTGAATTTCAGTTCATCTTGTTTAGAAAGCAGACATAAGCTTTTAACAAATGGGAAGAAAGAACGCTGTGCTCAAGTGACATGACTTGAAAGATAACGTCAAACACAATTCTTAGAAGATGTGAATGATTGTAGTAACTGTGGTATAGCAGGCCTCTTTCATCTTTATTACAGAATGCGTGATAGACTGTACCGGCAATCATAGAAAGATTATGAACATTGATTTGCCCTCAATTGTTCCAATGTAACATTATTGTTGCGGGAAAATAAAGGTTATTAGGAACAGGCAATCGCCTATTATACTTATTATACTACTGTATTGCATTTTTCGATTTGGCAGTAATTCTCTGTGTCGATGATAAAAATTTAACATTGGCCTCAAGGAACAATGTTGATCCCAACCCTATTTCTTAAAAGAATAGATTAGAAAAAATAATATTACTTGATTGTACCAAGAGAGATTTTAAATTACGTTATAATTTTTTTTGCAGATGAGATTATTATTACTTGATAGTATCAATAGCGATTTAAAATTAGGTCATCAATTTTTGTTGTGGACATGCTAGAATTGCATAGAATATTTTTATATAATAGATTTCAATCCCTCTGATGGTACTATTGAATGGAACCCAATGTTCGCTAACTATTGAAACTTGTCTGGAAGTTGTAATTGTGCTAAATAAAGCAGACAGAAAATACCAAAAATGTATGCCAAAGGATTAATTTTCCTCTTATCTTCTTCACTATCTTCTCCGCGTCACACACACACACACAAACACACACACACACATATGTATATATATATATATATATATATATATATATATATAGAGAGAGAGAGAGAGAGAGAGAGAGAGAGAGAGAAAGAGAGAGAGAGAGAGAGAGAGAGAGAGAGAGAGAGAGAGAGAGAGAGAGAGAGAGAGAGAGAGAAAATGACGAAGCAATGTTGTAGGAGAATATATAAAAAACGAGGTGAGAACAAATAATTAATATTTATATATTCCACAGTTAACTTATGCCCAGTGTAAGTTATGATTCAAAGGGCCTTTAAAACAAAGATTGTTTCAATTATTTCAAATAGACAGCCGAATTTACGGTACTTCGCACAAACCCCATTCAAGCTTCTCACCTTGGGAAAGTCTTTTTGAAGAATGGTGGTTGGAGAATGCCAGCTGGGAACACTGTAAACATAGAACAAAATGGTACCAAAATATTTTGATTTTGTTTCCTGAGACAAATATAATACTATCGTCTTCCGCTCCTTTTTTTCATAAAAAATAAACTCTGCCAATATCTTAGCTGTTGGTGCGCATACACAAATATTGAAATATTCCTTTTTATAGAGAAATTTCCAATGCATCTTAAAACGACTCTGATAAGTTCAAAAGCTTGTAGAAATTATTGTAATATTTCAATCAATTTAATATTAAGGGCATTCAAGCGATTTTATCCTATTTCGCCCTATACCATATGTTATGTTATGTAAACAACAGGTTGGTTGTTCAATAATAGAACGTATTTTGGAAAACACATAAAGATAAATATTAAATGGAAAAATAACAGTTGGATAAGACGACTGACAATTTATCGTTTCATTCAACTTATTTACAAACATTGGAGACACAGAAAGGAGTAAGAAGACACAAGCGTTATAAAAATTACCTCAATTTAGTGAAGCTCTAACGTTAATATTCATGAAAAATACATGTTATTTCTAAACATTCAAAATATATGTCCAAAGAAAATAATCAATAAAAATCACAGACAAATGCCAAAGTGATTTTTCACTTTTTGTAAACGGTTAGATTTAGAATTCTGGAAGAAATGTTGTTTTGTAAGGATTTCATTCCCATTGATGGTGGGTTGAAATATTTTTAAGTGTTGTTTTTATAATTATTTAATTCCATTCTTAGATTAACGTTATTATTTGATTTGTTTAAACCTTTTACAAATAAGTATTCAAAGGCAAATCTTCCTTTCACTATGTAATTGAGAAAGATGAAAAATACTACATTTCTTATCTTAAACATTACGAGGATGTAAGTCAAAGTAAAACAAGATTTTGTGACACGACTTGTTTAGATATTTTTTAAGTCATTTCAGCGCCAGTGCTTCAGCTTGAGACGGAAAGATCTGGCAAAGGACAGGATAGCAAACAAATTTCGGATTGAAATGGTTTATATAGACTTGCCTAGATTACGAAAACTTTGCCGAAATACGAAATTTTGCTTCCAATTATAAAACTTTATGAGTATCTGTAAGTCATTACAGCTTATCAAAAATGAAAGTGGATGCCAGACTACATAGTTTTAAGATTTTTGAAGAGCTATTTATTTATTGTGATGGAAAAATAGATTTTTTAAAAAGTCATCTATAGCGACTACAATTTTCATGTCCTAAGTATTACAAATTTTTAAAATCTTAAGAAGGTAGGTAAAATACAGTAATCAAGTTTTATTCAAATAATCTAAATGTTTTGAACAGGATTAGATCTACCTTTAAAATGTTGCCATTGTGTGGCTTTAATAATTTGTGAATAGACGAGATGACGTATAACTTACAGGCGGATGAATTGTACAGCCTAATAAAACTGTCAGGGGCAATAGCTTGTCCAAGTTTATGAGAGCGAAACATAATAATAATAATGATTTATTTGAAAATTAGTTCCGCATACAGTTGATAAAGGGCTAGATTCTATAGATGGGTACCGTTGAGGAATAATAACAAACATCAGAAATGAACCAAAGTATACAATTTTTGTTACAATCGATGCTTCTCTAATATTTTTTTTTAATTTTACAAATGAAGATGATTATGATGATGAAGATGATGATGATGCGACGACGACGACGACGACGACGACGATGATGATGATGATGATGATAGTGATGACGATGGTGATATGTATTGATGGTGATGAGGATGGTGATGATAATAATAATGATAATAACAAAAACAATGATAATAATATTAATAATAGTAGTCATAATAATAATAATAATAATAATAATAATAATAATAATAATAATAATAATAATAATAATAATAATAATAATAATAATAATAATAGCAACAACAACAACAACAACAACAACAAAATAAAATAATAATAATAATAATAATAATAAATAATAAAATATATAATAATAATAAATATAATAATTAATAATAATAACAATAATAATAATAATAATTGGTACCATTTATATCTCACATATAGATGTTTGCGCTTTGATAATAATCCTCAGCTGGGAGTCAAGGATAAAAGTTAAGCCTGTTTGTCGTATCGATGGATCAGAGGACATAACCCAAAAATTGTTTGAAAAGGGAAAAAGGAAAATATCCCCAGAGGTTGTCTTTTTGCCGTAATGTTATCTTTAGTAAGAATATGTGGTTGCATTCATTTGTGTAAAACGCAGTATCAGAAAAAAAAAATAAGAGAAATCAGAAATGTAATAGTGTCAGGGGATCTTTTTATCGCGTTTACGACTCAGCCGTCTGGTTTGTTACAAAATCAATAGATTTTGAGCTTTGTGAGCGACAAGACGGTTGACAATGATCTCAAAATCTCTTGTTTTGATATTAAAAATATCTGAACAATGCTATATGAAATAAGAGGCAAAGTTGTACAAATGACGCAATAAACTATCACTTACTGATTTGATTTTTGCTCCAATCGTAGTAGGCGTTCACCTCAGACGGTATGTATTCTGTTTTGCTTTTGTTTATGGGTTTGCGAAGATTTTTCATCATGAGTTTGTAGCTATTCCTACGGATGACCAGCGAGTTTGCCATGAAATCATCTCGTTGGAAAGTAAACTGGTAACCAAAAAATAACAGTATAATCTTAATTCCAAGAGAATATTACCAGTATATTGTCTTATATTTGAGCAAGATCCTTAACCCATATTTCTTACTTTGCGGCGTTGCACTGCGGTTGACACCTGATTTATTTTAGTCTACCCTCGAAAAAGACCTTAGTATTGGTGATGAGTAAAAAGACTTCTAATATTTAAAATCAATTACTAGAAAGTCATAGTTGTTTTCCTCGTATATTTAATGGCATATGATATGATTTAAGATATATTCAGTTTGACCATTTTAAGGATTAACAATATCCATCATTGCCTACCAACTGGTGCTTTTAAAGTGTTTATATTAATAGTTCTGTAAATCTATTATTCCACCCCAACCCCCTCCTAATATTGGAAAACCCTGTCATTTCTTTGTAAAAAGAGAATGGTTGAATATTGTTTTGAACCCAATGATTATTCAACAATTGCAGAATATTTTCGCTCATTTTATTGCCTTAAATAGATTTTGCAAAGATGGCCGAATGCCTAGATGAAATAATCTTTTAGTGAGTATGAATACAAATTCGTCGGTTTTTTTTTCTTGGTCGAAATGCAGTGCAGACGAAGAAATTAATCAATGATTAGGAAAAGCCATCACTTATTTGGCAAGCGACAGAGCTGAATTATCATCTGTCGTTGTTTCTACCCCCCCCCCGCCCACCCAACACACCGGCCCCCCCCCCCCCCCCACACACACAAATAAAAGTTACCAGACATTGGAACACATCAAGAATTCAACAAATTATGATTACCAATTTGAACAGAGAATGGTTCCTTTTCTATGTGGGAGTTAAAAACAATAATAATAACAACAACAACAACAAAAACAAAAAACAATCTCATTATCACGACAAATTTACGACAATTATTTCAAGGCTCAATTTGTAGAAAATGGTCCTTCTATTTCATTGTACCTTCATAGATTTTCATCAAAATTCACAATTTCAAAACAAAAAATATCGACAATACACCAAGAAAAATATTTTTAAAAAAAAACCGTCTCGTTATAATATTTCAAGTATAATTATGATCAAGTTCTACAGTATTGTTCCGACGATTCGATCTCATCAGGAAGTTTTATAAATAGCTCCTGTTATAAAAAAAGGTGAACACTATTATTTCATGGTTTGTGTTTTTTATATAATATATATATTATATATATATATTATATATATATATATATATATATATATCATTATATTATATTGAAATTTCCAAGATAAGATAAATTTCAAAGGATGCTTACGTTTTCATATAGTTCCAGCAAGTAAGTTTCATTCATTAATGTATCAGGGTATCCAATCTTGGGCTTAATTTCTTTGTTCTGCAACAATAGATTAGGCGAGCTTTGTTTTAGAATGCAACCGTGGGCGTACATCTAAAGCATATTATTATATTTCATTAAAAAACAACAACAAAGGAATTAATATGATGGTCGTAACATATATTCAAATTTCATCAAGTGACCCATAAACATGGTAACCCAAAGAAGAACTAAAATCAGTAAAAAACAAATCAGTAAAAGATATTAAAAAACAAACAAAAAGGAAATCATGGAAAGAGTATTAATTCGGATTTATTTTGTGAAATCTCCATAAACGCGTGACAATAACTAAATATTTTAGAGCACATGGGTGCTTTCCTTTTCCCTCCATGCACAATTTAAATATAGATACGTACAAAAGTGTGGATCACATTCTGAGATTGCTCTACTTTTAACATGCTTTGGAATATCCTTTCTCAAATGTAAAAAAATCGCGTAATTTTTTTTGCATCATGGAATATCTAAGTATCCCTACAAGATTAAATCACATGCATTAAGACTAGGGCTTTACTTATTCACGTAGTGTTCCATGAGTGACTGTTGTCCAAATTAATGCTTTTCCAACCATTGCATGGTAACATTGGCGGTATGGGTATTGTAACCATTTAATTTCTTGACGCTTAGTCTCCCCACGTAACGGTCAGCGCTCACAGTCTCTGGTTCTCATCCATCAAAAGGTCCAATCACCCTTTGAAAACTAAATGTGCATCAAAAGTTGTTTTTGGTCATGCAATCTACTTTGCATTACTTCATTTGGTTCTCCAAATAAACATAATTTTCACTGTTTTGTGGCCATTTAAATTGGATGTATTTGAAAAACAGGTGTTCTTTATAAACCCTTTGTCTCTCAATTTTCTCAAACGTTCATCACTTGAATTCAGCTTAAGGGGATCTCTTTGTATTATTCTGACTGACTCACGAGGAATTTTAAGTCAAGAGAGGTTCGTCAAATTGAGTTGTATTTTTGGGGTTTTTCTTTTTGGATGGGGGTTATTCACCGATCGGTTAATCACCTCAATATTTTCACGAGGCAATTTAAACTTTGGACGAATTCTGCACTGTGTTTTGAAAGTTGACCTTTAACCCATGTTTGACACCGAATCGTGTGATTTAAAATTACTTGACCATTTCCAAATGGCTGAATTTGTTGGAAACTTATCTCTGCTACGCGTGTCCAGGTTAAAGTGCCTTGCAAAAAAGGTTTGAGTTTTCATAATTGATTTTATTTCAAGTTATGTGTTACGACGTTCTTGTAACCAAATTGTCTATGCTGTCTATTCATTTTTGCATTCAACACTGAATTTGAAAGTATGGGATGCAAATGTCACAAGTTTCCTCCAGATTGTCTACCGGTGACCTCCTACAGCAACTCTGGTAAAGGCATCTTGGTTCATACCTGCATAATACCCGTATGTTAATTTACTGGCAAAGAACAAAATATTATTTTATCACATTCAAACTGTCAGTGTTATGGAAGTAAAACTCAAAGAAAAAGAAAATATTTGTTTGTTGATAGGGTGTATTTGTCTATATTTGGTTTCCAAGATAGTATTGGACACTTCACTTTTTTCATGTGCGGAAACGCACTAAAATTGACAAAAAATGCCGTCCTCGAAAACAAAGCAACTTGCTAATACTTCATTGCTATTGCTACAATTGACATTTGTGGTCTCGCTCCTTTAAAAACGGCTTTTACAAATGATATAAATTGGCATTATGGACTCTTCGCCATTCTCTTGCTGAAGTTAGTGTTACTTTCTCATTTAATGGCATTCAAAAGAACAACATTTTTGTGGGCATATTGCGAATTGTAGTCCACTTTTCGGAGGCTGAAATGCATTGGTAAACGCACATTATTACTACTTACAGGGAATTATCAGGATTCTACATGCTGCTGTTTCGTAAAGGGGGAAGGCAGATACAGATAATCATCAAATTGGTAAAAAAAAAAGGGTAAGAAGAGGATTACCAATGGTTAGTCTCCACAAAGTCAGGAGATTACACATCTTGTTATCGACAAATTATGTTCGTTGGATACAACAACGTAATATTCGGAAACAGTTCTATTACAAATCTTATGATATATAGACGCATAGTTGCTCGTAGCACAGTAAAATATGAATTCATGTCTTTATTCAAATAGAAGAGCTCAAGCAATTTGCTTAATATAGAGCTGCTTAAAAACTGTACATTTGCGCATTACAGAAGCATCTGTAATGGTGTGAAATGCAATTCACTCCAGTTACAGAATAACACTCACACAGACGTAGACATACAAACCCATTTGAGTGAAAGATCATTTGATAATGAACCCCAAGTCTACCTTTTCTATAGCTACTTTCTTGGTCTCCTCGTCCATCCAGTCATTCCCAGTTACTAGCTCTTCAAAGGAATTGTGAAGATTCTGGATCATATCCAGTGCCTGTTGTTGAAAGTTAAAAATGAATAGTGTACTTTTGTCAGTCATTGTACATGAAACCCACTGCTATTCATTATTATTAAACATGAGAGAGCATCTTGTCTGATGAAATCTTTAGCATAAAGAGCTTTTATTACTCGTTTGAAAATTCTAAGTAATTATGGGGAAGCAAGATAGGCTATAATACGGTTATGGATTTTTGAAAAAGGATCAAGTATTGGTATGTAATTATATAACCAAGGTAAAGAGTCCGTCGAAGAAGATATTTGGAATCGCTGATGGAAATCAAACCTCAAATATCGCTAAGTCGAAGAAAGCAGTTATCAATATGTTTCATTTCACTTGTGCGATCCATTAGGATCAATGTTTTCACTTCTTACAGGTACATAAAAGTACAAGGTGCTATTGGTAATATTTCTTTTCAAATTCAAGCAGTCACAGTGACAACCTATTTTATAGACGAATCGGCTAGATAGTATTGTCTACCAAGTTCCTTTAGAGAGGGCAAAACATTAGGGTCAATAACCTCTCACGTTCGTGGAAAGTTACCAAACGTTCACTAGTGCTTGAATGTCACTCACATCGAAAATACACAAAAATTATGTTCTGGTGGCAGTAAATTGCGACGGCATTGCTCTGTATAATCAGGTGTTTTTGCACTTGCAGTAGATATTAGAGAGCACTGGCTGCCTCAAACGCTTAGTGACCAGTATTGTTGCCGGGCGCAGTTAAGCTTTTGTGCCGACCCCCCCCCCCCCTAACCTCCACCCCCAGGCCATCCGACAGTGATTGGGTAGCTTGGTCTGTTACACAGGTAGAATATATAGCATTGTATTTAAAGGGTAGAAAATAATTGTTATGGTATGCTTAACGCTATGTATACCGGATGAGTCTCACGAGAGTAAAGGACTATTGTGTATGGCGTATAGCTCTAAAAGGATTATTAATAAACAAATTTACCACAGTCTTGGATTCAGCGTCGAAATTGTCTTTGATGAATAATTTTCCAACAGCCATCCCTAAATATCTGGTGGCATGATTCACACATGTCCGATAACGAGGAGGATTGTTGTCTACGCCGTAAAGCACCTGCCGACATAGGAAAAATAAAATTGAATCTTGATAAGGATAGCATAATCAAAATCTACATCTAACTTTTCAGTGCAACAATTTAAATGCATACAGTGCCATGCGAGTGGTGCCGAGAACTGACCTAACTGTTTGGATGGTGACCGCATTATCCAAACAAAGTGGTTTTAAAAGTTTACGCTCAAGCACCAAAGAGCGTGGAATGTATCAGATTAGGACAGAGCCGTCTCGCCCTCGATGAGTACAGCGCGCAATTGAATTCAATAGTCTGATGTCACGTCTGCCTAGCAACGAGCAGCATGGTTCTAAACAAAGAAAATCGGTAATTTTTGTTCTTCATGCTGGCTATAATTTTTCATATGTCATGTGATCAGAATGAATAAATATTGTCATATTTATAATGTTTTTCTCATCTGGATACACTTTTATGCTCGTCTGAGAAATATTTCATAAGGGCGTCCGCCATTGTTCCGATAGTTTAGAGACAGTTACTAAGATACCATACGTCATTACGAGGGAAGTGACGTCATGACTGTTGAAATGTATTATACATAATTACAAGAAATAAGAAAGAGAAGACAATTGAGAATAAACACGTTTGCGATAGGGAGCCGGACCTACCACTCGACTGTCACGGTACCTTCCCAGGGCTACAAGAGGTGCTCTAAAGTCGATGCTCTCAACCTCTCCATCGCCGCAAAGGTTTTCTTCTCTCTTCTGGCACTTTTCTACTTACTTTATTTATTGCTATTATCAACATAAGTGCCTACTCCACAAACTTTTCTGAAGTTATTATAGATAACACGCCAGTAACATCCATTTTTTATTTAAAAATAACCAAAAAAAAAAACAGCCTTGCATACAAAGTGAAATTGATAGCACGGCCTTTACCAACCATTAACCAATCAGAATATTTCCTGCCACTTACCTCGTTTCGTTCCCTTGACTATCTATTTCATGTATGGGAACACCTGAGATACCCTTAGTACATGTCAAACATGTGTCAAACATACAAATAGGTCAGGTCCAGTGAGTGTATTTCTCACATTATTCTGACACACTGATAAAGAAAAAGGAATAGAATTCAATAGTCGTAACGTCACTTCCTTCCTAATGACGCATGGTAACTTAGTTACACTGGCTCTAAACTATCAAAACAATGGCGGACGCCCGTATGAAATATTTCTCCGGCAAGTATAAAGGGTATCCAGAGGAAAAATAACACATACATTTGATCATGTTTTGACTTTTACACATTCTGACCACAAGACATATGAAAAGTTGTAGCCAGCATGAAAAATAAAAAGTAATGATTTTCTTTGTTTAGAACCAAGATGGCCACCGTTGCCAGGCGGCGTGACATCAGACTATTGAATCGTATTGCATCGCAAAACCTGACGACACAATGCATTTATTTCAATCATCTGTGTTAAAATTGTGAGTGATAATCAGGATCTGTGGGATGTTTACTCCGGGTGATAGGCAAGCACTTAAGGTGTCTATGAGTCTTCGGTTCACGGTCAGCGGTTGATTTCAAGACTACAATATACTTGATCTTAAGTTTTCGAGTAAAAAATAAAACAACTTAAATGTTTATTCGACTAGTTTTAATAAAATATATCTACGATAACTGACGTGATTTTCAAAATTGTTTATGTTGATTGAAGAACTGAAGGCTCATAATATACGATGATAGTTAAAAAGGCATCCATGCCAATAACTTGACAGGCATAGCAACATAAGGTCACGGAGGAAACATCAATTGTAATACATATTATTATATTCTTTCTCACCTTATAGTAATCCCTGTAAATATCCCTGATCGCATCTCCTTGAGTATAGCTCAGAGATTGAATCACGAACCAGGCGAGGTAATTAACCAGTGTACTGGGAAGTAAGATTAAAAACAGGGAATGATAACAACCATAGCAAACTTCCAATGACTAAAAAAAGTATCTAAATTATGAAAACTGTTGACCGTCTATTTAAAGAGAAAAAAATATAGGTTTCCTACAGTAATCGCTAATTTCTAGGCAGATATTGGGTACTCCTTAATATTGCTGGCTCAGAATACCAATTATTATTTTAATGAGGTCGCCTCATATCGCCTGTGTACAGTCTACTAGAATCCCTTAATTAATTGAGATATTCGAATATACATTTTCACAACATTTTAAATGTTATCTGACGCTGTCGATTTTAGAGAACAAAAAATTTTAAATTTAACCCAAATCTTGAAATGCCTTCGCCTTGATTTAACCAAAATTCTATACTTCTGAAAATGTTCTATTAAAATATATTATTTTGGCCACCCGCGAATACTAGACGTCTAGTTCGATGCGGTTCGCCACAAGAAATTTGCTTGTTTTGGTGAAAGTGCTCTTAATCCAATGCAGCCAATTTGTAGTGGTATAGTCAAATGTGCTATCAGTTGCTATCAGCAGCTAGGGTTTTAATTCTGGACCAAATCGAGTCAAGGCGTTACATCTACGTTACATCCAGAAAAATAAAGAGACTAATTCGTGACCCATCGCCCCACGACATTATTGTGTCTGGCCACTACAGATATTGAAAACGGATGGTAAAGTTAAAATGGCCCCAAATGTGAAATTTTTCTATATTTTCACTTTCAAAATGGTATTCATTCTCCAACACAATGTGTTAAAGGGACAAAAACTAAATTTAAATTGTCATTTATTCTCCTTAAATAGAATTCTAAATTGGACTTTGAATGTCTTAAAAGATCAATTTTTTTCTCCTCAATACATTTTTGCATCTAAATCATCCCATTATACAATTTTGAGGCGCAAGTCACATTCCTGTAATATATCTAGCTTATTTGGAAAGGGTTGGGGGGGGGGGGGGAAGAAGTTGTTTACCGTTGTTGTGTGTCCTTGAGAAGATCAATCAATTTATTATAGTAGGACGGTGATTCGTTAATAACGATCTCATCACCCGTTACGTCAGTAACATCAATGCCTGGGGTTTTCAACAAAGTGTCTGTAAGACGTTTCCAGTTCACAAGCTAGGTGGAAAAAAATATTTTAAAAGTAAAAAAAAATTCAGCTTTATATAGCGCAATATCCACTAAATGTGCTCAAAGCGCTTTACAAGGGGTCCATGGTCAACAGCAACATTCAACATGTAGGACGGGACATGACGCCTGTTAGGCGATATATTACAATTTTTCGGACAAAGACAACGCTGTTAACGGCCAGGTACTCATTTTACACCTGAGTACGGTGAGAGAATGTGAGTAAAGAGTCTTTTCCAAGGACTCAACTATGCGTCGAGCGCGAGGCTCGAACCCAGGACCTTCCGATCCGAAAGCGAGTGTCATACCACTAGACCACATAGCCGCAAAAAGTATGTTTGTAAGAAATATGAAACCGGGGTGCAATCAATAGAAAATGGGGAGGAGGAGGAGGAGGCAGAGGAGGAGGAAGAAGAAGAGGGAAACATTTCCACTTCGCCATCGTCATGTCAAAATGAAAAATAACTTTTAAAAATCTTAATTAATCTAAAGCATTACATGAGAGAAGTCTTTGTCGAAGATTGAGACGGGACGAAACCCCCGTCAATACATTTTCTGCCCAAGATTTAGGCAGAGGGTAGGAAGAGACATAAATGGAATTTTATAGTTTTATATAAGATAAATACGTTAATGCAGCGAACGTGTAATAAAATACTGGGTGTGGTCTAATCACAAATTGTTGCGAGCTGAAATTGGGATTAAAAAGGTCTTTTCATACACTGCCCTGTGAAGATTAGGTAAACTCGTTCTGAACGAAATTCTAGTGTGTCGCAGAAGGGGAAATGAGTCGTTTGCTTGTTACTCCGACTCACTTTAATTTTGTCACTGGAATTGAGGGTGTGAGTTTACAAAAATAAATCCTACTCAAAACATGCACCAGCCGCATTTAACGTACAAATGCAAAAAACTATACTAGCGGGCTCTATAAACACACCAGGTCAGCGTGGCTCAGCGGTACGGTCTTTGCTTCGTACCCGAAAGGTAGCGAGTTCGATCACCCGCCGCTGCGCCGTGTGGCCTTGAGCAAGTCACCTCGCCCTAGCTCAATTTGCGGCGCTGCACTGCGGAATAGACCCTAAAGAAAAATTTCCCCAATGGGCAGAATAAAGGGAATTTTATCTTATTTTAATTTTTTTGTAATCAGCATTTTGAATCAAGCTAGTGGGCCTAAATATGTATGAATCATTTCAATCTTTTTTGGTTCTTGTTAGATTATGTCTATTTGTGCACATTTCCACAAATTATGGTCTTTCTGAGGGCCATTTCTGTAATGATGGGTCAATTTCAGAATTCAAACTGTTTGTCATTAATTCCCTTGAATGGTTTGCAGGATCAAGTGGTTGATTTGTGAATAAATTTCTTTTGTGATAGTCTCGAAAAAGACTGATTTGTTTTTATCAATACTCTAATAACGAGTGGGGTTTCCATTTACATTCATCTCATGCTGTTGTTGAGTTTTTTTTTTAAAATCCCTGTCCGATGATGTTCCATTCATCAATTAATGCTTCCTCAAGCTCTGCAATGTTCATAATGGCTCGTTGACGAAATCTTCTTCCCAGCTCATCCCAAGCATACTCAATTGTATTGAGATCATGGGAATTAGCAGGCCATTCCAGGACACCAAAGGTTTGGTCCCTCAAGAAGTTCATCGTTCGAATTGCGGTGTAGGACGTTGTGTTGTCGTGTTGAATAATGGATATTTCCTCGTGTTCTTTAAAAAATAAGGGTACGATCAGTGTGTCCAATAATTATTTAATGAAGACAGCTGCTGTCACGCACGTTTTTTTTTCTGAATACATGAAGTGGATTTCGATCGGCATACGAAAACACACCCCAGACGTGCACATTTCCACCACCATAACGTTTATGCTGAACAACACAGGCTGGTGAGAATCTTTCTCCTTGGCGCTTCCATACCCGAATCTCCGATCTGCAAAAGTCACGTTGAATCGGCTTTCGTCAGAAAAGACAACAGATCTACAGTCACAACGAATCCAATGGATATGGTGTCGAATCCAGTTCAACCTGTTGATTAGCCCCTGCGATCAAAGCGCATCTGCTTTTCAAGCCCGCTTCGTGAAGACGCCGCCTGATTGTTCTTGGATTTACCATTCCACGTGATTCCATTATTCCAAAATCTTGGAATCTAATGGGAGCGCCCTATGATCGTCGTCACTTGTCTTGATGGTTGATGTTTGCGCCCCTAAGCATTCCAATGGGGAATGTATATTACCTTTCCATGTACTCGAGGTCATTAGTCACATTGTAAAGTGTGCTCAAAATGACCCATATAGTGAAAAGTGTTCACAGTTTGAGAAATATCAACATCACAATTGGTCATTTTGCTCAGCATGACCTAACTGTATGTTCACAACTTTAATAAACACAGCAGTGTGTTGACATTTATTGAGAAGCGTCCAATCATTGTACAGCAACAAATCATGTGATCGATGACTAGTTGGACAAAGACCTGAATATAGATCGCTCCCCTTGCCTGATGACAATTTTCTCAGGCAACAGGGATAACTACTTGCTTGATAAAAATTTTTTATAGCGTTTCACTCTGTTTTTTGTTATCTTCTAAGACGTCAGAGAATAAATTGATACAATTTCATTTTTGTAATGTCGCAAATGACAAAAGTTGCATCAGCACACATGCTGTACGTGCAAGTATGAACTGTTCATAAATCAAACATTTCAAAGCACAAAGATAAACCTTGAAACCAATGGAAATGAGGCACACAATAACAGCAATTTCACATACTGAGAAGTAATCATAATCGTGGCGTATTTTTTAGTAGGATGTGTATCTTTACACATTTTAGATTAGGACAAAGTTGGATCACTAAGGTCTTTGGTATTGTTTTTTTGCCATCCATTTTATGAGTAATTCTCACTAAATTGTAACCAGACTAAATATACGCTCAAGGTTACACACAGTTTTGTGTGTTGGTCCGTTATATTTCCGGATGGCAATGTTGTGAATGTCTTAGCCAAGCGCACAGCATCTATTATAAAAATGGCTGGCTAAAAACAATTACAAAGAGCTGAGTGATGTCAAAATCCTTCATTCCATATGTGCTCTATTTTACCAAAACGGGATTATGTCGTAGTGAGATGTCAACAATTGATCTGAAGGTTTAAATGGCGAAAAATGTAAAATGTTTGTTTTTGTCACTAACGGAAGGTACGAAATTGACATCACTTAGCTCCTTGTTATTGTTTTTAGCCATAAATTTTTATGATAATCACTAAATTCTACCAACCAGACTATAAAAGTTAAGATAACATAAATTTGTTTGTTGGTACGTTATATCCGGCTGGCGGATATTATGATTATTTTAGCTAAACGCACATCATCAATAGAAACTATATATTGTGAAAAAAATATATATACATATAATCAGTCTCATTGTTTCCACTAAATTTCAATTTTTCAGCATATGGAACATCTCGACATAATACCATTGAGACGATGGATCACATCTTTGAAGTCTTAGGGAAGATGACATTTGATTGACCTGGCTAAAATTTGGAACACGTTATGAGTCCGTCTTAAGTTACAAAATACCAAGTACCAAGTGACTCAATCAAACGTTTCCTTTACCCGATTCTTGTACCCACCTCACTGTAATTTTTAGCAATCTCGTCAAGGGTCATTGGGTTGTACAACTTGTTGCTGTCTCGCCTGTCTTCTGAAGGCACCTTTATCTAGAAGGATGAGTTGTTAGATATTGTAGCTGTTAGTACTTGAAAAGTTTAAGGTATTTTGCGACTATTGCGATATTTTAGGTCATATCAGCTCGTGTAAAGACGTGAAGAATATAAAACATATATATTACATTTCTAGAGCTTACAAATGCCTTTAAACATCCAACAAAAAGTAAGACAAGGGATGAAGCAAGACACAAAATAATAATTCAAAAATCAATCGATACGAATGACTTGTCTGATACCATCAACCCTGGCACAGGTGCAAGACACCACCAAGATAAATGGACTAAAGCAGTAACAATCTAAATATTTTTAAATATTAAAAAGAACTTGGGCTTTTATCAAAGCGCTTGACAAGTAAATACTTTTCATATAAGGGAAAAAGTAAGTTAACAAAATATCTTTCAGGAGACTTCAAATTCTTAAAAAATCATTGAGCCTGGTATATAATTGGGGCCGTTTAAAATTGTATTGGAAGAGGAGTGAGCAGTCTGAGTGAGTAACTAAGCAACTGTGGATGTATTTAAAATCAATCTGAATAGGCTTCAACAGTCGTGACGTCACTTCCCTCGTAATGATGCATAGTAACGTAGTAACTAGTTCTAAACTATCGGAACAATGGCGGACGCCCTTATGAAATACTTCTCCTAACAGCATAAAAGTGTATCCAGCGGAGAAAAACATTATAAATCTGATCATGTTTTGACTTTTAATCATACTGATCACATGACATGTGAAAAAGTTCTAGCCAGCATGAAGAATAAAAAGTGCCGATTTTCTTTGTTTAGAACCAAGCTGCTGGTTGCTGGGCGGACGTGACTTCAGACTATTGAATCCAATTTCAATGCATTAAAACATTATGTTCCCTGTTCTATTAAATTGTAAAGATGTCTGTGTGCAGTGTAAAGTAAAGTTGTTATGAGAATCATATTATTGTAAGATCGACACATTTCTATTTCTGTTTATTATATTGTTCGACCAATGTAAACCACCAACGATTTTCAATTTTATGGACAATAAAGATTTATTACTATTTAAAGAGGAAAATATGCAATGTTATCGAGATTATTCCTATTTACACATTTACCCGAAAAGAGATTCAAAAACAAAAGAAAACGACTGTCGACTGTAAAGCTTACTTGTGCCAGACTGATCTCAAAATCTACGATGTCTTTGACTTCTTGTTCAGCTGTCTTGGGATTAGCAAATCCGAACAGTTCTCCATGTCGGTAAATAAGTCTTTCATAGGCCATCAACATGGTATCATTTCGAGGCACGAGGTAGTACTTGTCACCAGGCATGCCTAATCCCACTTGGTCAATCTATATAAAGGAACGAAAATGACGAGGGTGGCTCTTTGCCAGTGTTTTAGGCAGCTATTTTATTGGTTTGCTCTCACTAAATGTTCTTCAGACTTTAGACGTTTAAGGTTCACATTGCTTTTTTTTTTGTGATGGTACATTATATCCGGCTGCGGATATCGTGAATAGTTTAGCTAAACGCATAGCATCAATACACAATAATAAAATCAAATGCTCTAGTTTGAATACTAAGCTGATGGAAGCTGTTGACTCCAACAGGTATATCTATATACAGAGAGAAAGTTACAAATTTAACAAGAACAAAATACTAAAGAGTTTTTAAGCCCAAAACGTATCATACGAAGTATTTTATTCTTTTTTAGAAGCTGTTTTATTCATTTGTCTAGATTAATCGGTTTAATGAATTCACTTTGCAGTCGTTTATAATAGTATTAACAAGATAAGATCTGTCGTAATCAAACTTATCTACATGTAATATCTGACATTAACTATCTTTTTAACTTGTATAGTTCAATATCCATTTAATGTGCTCAAATCGCTTTACAAAAGAGTCCTTGTCAATGACAACACTTAACATTTAAGATGAAACATGACATCTGTTAGGAAATATTACATTTTTTCCTTACAGAGACACCGCGAATAGCGGCCAGGTACTCATTTTATACCTGAGTACGGCGAGAGAATGTGAATAAAGTGTCATGATTCAACTGTGGGCGCTTCGAGAGGGACACGAACCCTGGACCTTCCGGTCTGAAGGCGAGTGCCATACCACAAGACCACATAGCCGTAAAATATAAACTATGTTTCTTTATCTAAACTACAATTGATTCAATTTTTTTAATTAAAAGGGTGAGTTAATTAAACAATAACATTAAGCGGTGCCATGTAATTGACAAATGTCTTGAGACTTTTGTATAGATTGTGGTACATTTCTGACTCTTATATTATATTAACTCATTTAAAAACGAAAACAAAAAAAAAACCAACAAAATAAAAACCAAACAAACAAACACCAAAATGATTAGATGCCTCTCAAAATAATTCACATTCAGTTAGCAATAATCTCCTCAGATGTAATTGTGGGGAAATACTTATTTATATCTCTTTAACCATGTAATTCTCAATGTCAAGGATATAAAATGTGTGTTAAAGAATATACTTCAGTGTGCAAAATAAATTGAAAATGAAGTAAACTAGTTCAAAATATACGAGTATAAACACCATTAGCGTTCAAATGTCATATCAAAGCGCTTTTGAAAACAAAAAGGATTTCTTGACATATACTATGATACATCATGCCTACAAGTCTTTATTACCTGTTAGGTACTCATTTTACACCTGTATATTATGGGAACTGTGATTAAAGAGCCATTTCTAAAGACTTAACTTTGCGCTGCACACAGAAGTGGGACACGAATCAGAGTCCTCAGGTGGCAAGCCTAGTGTCATACGACTTGATCAAAAAGCCACTTAAAAAAAATAAACGAAAAAAAAATCTTTACCTTGAGGATTCTCTCAGTGGAATTTCTGTGGTTCACAGAGGCATAGAAAGCGAATACAGGGTAAATATTATTCAAATTGCTTTTGATAATCGTATCAGTAAAATTGAAATCTGAGCTCTTCCAGTTTTTGTCGATTAACGGCCAACCGCCAAATTCCTCTTTGATGAATTTAATAAATGGTTGGACGCCCAATTTGTTGATGCGATCTGGCAAGAGAAAAAAAATCAAAGAACTAACAAGTTCCTAATACATTTTATGTAGTCGAATTCACTTAATGCAATGCAATAATCAATTTATACACCGCACAGAATCCACAAAGTGGTCTAAGATGCTACAAAACAAAGACAAGGGGAGTACATAATACAAGTGCTATAATTTCTCAATCACCTGCCTGGATTGGAATGTTTTCAAAAGTTTACTAAAATTACTTAGCTCGAGGCTATCTTTGATTTCTTATCTAATTTGTTCCTTCCTTTTGGGGACAAATTTGCAACTAAAGCACCAAGACTTTTGGGGCCCTATGTACAACTGAAGCACCAAGAGGATGTAAGTAACTTTTAGGACCCAACAGGGAGAGCGAGTTTTCAGCTAGATATAATTTATATACTTGCGATCAAAAGAAAGTATACACATTTAAAATGGTCGTTACTTTTTTTATCGGTTGACGTAGGCTAATGATTTTCCTCTGAGTTGTTTACCATTAGTCTTTCTATGTACCGATAGTCGATAGTTTTGTTTTTGACCTGAAATTCGCCCACCACATCGCGCACGTGCCAAAATAACCTTCTAGGCCCTTACTGTGGACAGGAATTGTGTAGATTAATGTTTTTGTCATCTGTGTCTTCTTGAACTATTTTCAAGGCAGAAAAACACAATGCAAAATGCCATCCATTAATCTACGCAATGCCACGACTTAGTTTAGAACAACATGCACGTGCCATTGGTCATCTTCAAGCTGGACAGTCTGTGACCAATGTCGCAAGAATGTTTAATATCACAAGGAGAACTGTATATAACATAAACGGCAAGGGACCGAAATCGAACTGGCAGACCACGAGTAACAACACAAGGTGAGGACCATTTTATACGCACCTTACATCTACGGTTTTAGGACGGCGACTGAAACTGCGCTAGAGTTCCCAGGTACACGAATTAGTCGACACACTGTTCGTTGAAGACTTAGAGAGCATGCCATTATCTTAACGTCCGTTGATGCGACAACTTCTTGGAGCACATCACCGGTTGGCCCGTACTCATCTACGCTGGACAACGCATGCGTGGTCATTTGTTCGCTGCTCAGATGAATGAGCTTTGTAATTGGAAGAAATGACGGTTGATTACGTTGTTACGGAAGATCACACGCGTGATTTCACGGTTCTTGTGTCTTGGAATCCCCAAACAGAGGATGTCGACAAGTCATGGTGTGGGGTGGAATACGCAGAGACTATAGAAAACCACTAGTCCAAGTAAATGCATTCCTAACCCGGTGCAAGGTGCATCCAGCACATTTTACAGCCCATATGCTATTCCATTTTTACATGAACATCCTAAATTTTAACTTCAAGACGACCATGCATATCAACAAGGGATTTTAAGGCAGCAAACAATGTGAACGTTATCAGCCTGTGGCCTGCAATATCCCCCGATCTTAATCCGATAGAACATGTGTGGGATATAATCGGCCGCCAAGTTCGTTCATTCGACCCGCAAAATGAACAACAACTGTTCCACGCCATAAGAACAGCTTGGGATAACATTCCTCAACACCAGCTGGCCAGATTGACCAATTCTATGCGTAGGTGATGCAATGCTGTGATTGGAGCAAACGGAGGACATACTCGTTACTAATTGAATTAGATTCACCTTCACTTCAAATGATATGAACGCAAGTAATTTTATTAAAATGTCGTCATTTGTCAATATTATATTGTATGTTTTGACTTGTTAAATCCCATTTTGAAGATCATGTTTTAAAAAGTCTAAGTTGCATACAGGATTAACCATAAACGTTACAAATTCTAACAAAATGAAAGATAAATGATATCGCTATGATTACACATAGGTTTTAAGTAAATCAGAACTATATTTCATACCAATTCTGTAGGTAAAACAAATGTATACTTTCTTTTGATCACTACTATATATGGGAACGTTAATCAGTGGTTTATTTTGGGATTCGAGTGGCATAGTAGCTGTATACAATTCAAGAAATGGTAAAATAAAAATGAACGTTTTTCTAGAACATTCCCATACATTCAAAGTGGAACGAGATATTACTGTGAATTCAATGCTTAATCTACCATTACTATTATAGTTTGTGTATATATTTTAATTGTGCTTCATTCTATGGATGTTCGTAAGTTGAAATACTTGTATAAAACTATATCTATATGTATATTATACTATAGTTAACATTTGTTTATGATCTATGCTATTAATCCATTTATATTCAATATGTATATTGCATGATGTCTGTACTCTACCGCCAATCCACGGCCACACATCATAATAATCACAATTATAATTAATAAAAATAAATAAATTATAAAATACAAGGGACACAACCCTGTTAAATTCTCTTATGTAAGATCTGTCTTACCATCAATACGCTGATGATACGCAATTGTACTGCGTTTCCAATACGAGAAATTTACAAGAAGTATCAGCCAATAGTAAAAATTGTATCCAAAGTGTTAAGAAATGGATGAATGAGAACAGACTGAAACTGAATGATGATAAGACGGAGGTGCTGTATGTGGGGAACAGGAAGTGGAAAAGTGAAACAGATTTGAAGTTGGGGGATGCCTCCATTCAAATTGTTGACAAAGTGAAAAACCTTGGCACATTCTTAGACTCTGGACTGTCGATGGAGCATCAGGTTAATAATTTGGTTAGATCTCTCTTTTTCCAACTAAAAAAGATTGCTTCCAGTAGACGGTTCATATCTGGTTGTGTCCCTCGTACTATCGAAATTGGATTATTGTAATGCTCTGTTGTTTGGCGTTTCGCAATACAATCTGAGACGTCTTCAGATTGTCCAAAACAGCGCTGCCAGACTAGTATTCATGAAGCGTAGGTGCGACTCTGCCGGACCTCTACTTCATGACCTGCATTGGCTGCCTGTTGAGAAAAGGATTAAATTCAAAGCTTGTGTTTTAGTGTATCGTTGTTTTGAAGGTACTGCCCCTTCCTACCTTTCGGAACTAATTGAAAGATATTCAAAACCCCGCCCCTTACGTTCGGCCAGTGATTCCACAAAACCAGTTGTCCCTCGAATTCGGAAAAATGCTGGAATGAGATCCTTTTCTCATTTCGGACCCTCTATTTGGAACGCCTTACCGCAGAGCATTCGTGAAAAAGAATCTTTGTCTATTTTTAAAAGTTCGCTTAAAATATATCTGTTTCGATTTTAGTAGATGGTATGAGAAGCGAGATAGGTTTGGTTTGTGTTGTGTGTTGTGGTGTGTGTGTGTGTGTGTGTGTGTGTGTGCTTGTGTGTGTAAATGATTATGTTTTCAGCCTTAGTAATTTGTAATTTAAGCGTTTAGAGTCTGGTGTCTCGGAGTTATAGCGCTATATAAGTTTTCATCATTATTATTATTATTATGTATATAATAATATAATAATAATAATAATAATATAATAATAATAATAATATAATAATAATAATAATAATAATAATAATTAATAATAATAATAATAATAATAGTAAATAATAATAATAATAATAATAATAATATAATAATAATAAAACAACGAAAAACACACCTGTCTATTATTACAAAAATCTAACTGAGGTCATCGGGTTTGCATAATATTGCCTTAAATCTGGCGAATTCACCTGTTCGGGATGTTCTATGAGAAACTAAGCAATACTTATACTAAAATTATATATAAATGGTATAATTACCATAATCGAGGCAGGATGCGTAATACGTTTTCACTCGTTTCGTGTATTCACTTTCTGTTGGTAAAGCATCTACCTCCAAAAGATCTGAAAGGAAATGTGTTCATTATATGAAATATCATTTCTCAAAGCAAAGCTAATTAAAAAGAATTCCGTACATTGTTGTCATTTCCCATGACTAACTCTGAAAAACCATATTATTAAAGTTTTTGCCGAAAACCTCGTCCATCAAACATCGATCGATTAAAATGACCCTCATCTTGTCAAAAGCTCCCAAAACAGGTTTTAACAAGATGAGGGTCGCTTAAATAGAACCAAATTTGAAGAATGAATATCTGGGCAAAATAAAAATTTTTTAAATGTGTTTTATGTTTAGACATTTAAACATTATTTTAAATTTTACAATAAATCAATAGAATATGTCAGCACTAGTCTAACAATTTTCCTGATGTAACTATATTTTGTAATTCCATATTGACCGAATTGACGACTGGATTTATGGGATGAATTTAAAATTATGATCAAGGATGGGGAAAGGGGCATAAGAATTGAATTCATTGCTTTCACTTTATCAGTCTAATTTAAACATTATTTTAAATTTTACATTAAATCAATAGAATATGTCAGCGCTAGTCTAACAATTTTCCGAATGTAACTATATTTTGTAATTCCATATTGACCGAATTATATATCTTATAACAGTATAATATTTGAATACATTATATTAATATGTCAACAATACCAGATTAGCCACACAGTGTCTTTTATTATAGTAAGGTTCTAAAAAATATGTTATGACTGCAAAAATAATTATCACACCTGTCAAGTCATACATGAATAAATAGTTTTTTTGCCGTGCAATTCCCTCCTCCCCCCCCCCCCCCCCCATCCCTATGCTCTTTATATTTTTATATCTTAAAGATTGAACAATTTATACACAGGACAATGCTGTCTGTTCGACGTGAGTAAGATAAAGCGTCTTTTATACGGGTTGTACCTTCTACTAAAACGTCTAACTTCTAATTAAACGGTCTAACTCTGATAAAACGTCATGTTATAAGGGCATATAGCCGAGACTGTTAATCCTATATGTATCATGCTATGACTGCAAAGTCGGACTTCTACCGCACAATTGGGAAAAAACGTGGGATGTCAAAAAACTGGTTCCTATCTCATTGGAAGAGTAAAATCACTTTCCTGGAAGACAATATACACATTTTGTAAATTACCTTCTGGTTTCAGAGTGATAGCCCCTTATTTTCTAATTTAAACATATGCTGGCCGTCAATAAAGATCATCCATACTTTTACGTTACCCTTAGAATCTGCTGTACATCCTGCTACTAAAATAATTCTTATGGTGCAATATTATGTAACCTATTCATTATTATTCCTCCGAAGGACTGGTTAAATGCCCACTTCCAATAAATTTGGAACCGAAAAAGTAGAAGGTGTGACGTCACGACTTTTCTTCCCTATTAATATAATGAAAACTAGAGAAATTTAAAAAGAAAATACTTTTAACAATAATATTGACGCCATCACGGAGCTCGGAGAAGGCGGTGACACTTGATCTGTCTGCTGGGATCACCCGTTCCTTCATCCATCTCCCACAGGCAAATTGATAAAAATCGTCACAAGGGTGGACAGAGTGATCGATCTTTTCGTTGATTTGGGCAGCTGTGGAGATAAAATATTGTTAAAATGGCATTTCTATTAATTGAGCACTATTATATCAAAATGTTGTTTGGCATCGAAGAATGCTCACAAATGCCTGACCTTTGAAAAGTTTTAAGATACAACACTTATTTAGACTTTAAAGACGACTTTTTAAAATGTCATTCTCGCTGAAAGTACAGTAACAAAAATAAATAACTGCAATAACTTCTAATATAATCTGTAAGTAATTATCTATTAAGTAAAAGTAATAAAATAATCAACAAAAAATTAAACAAACAAACGAAAAAAAAATATTGGAAAAAGAAAACAAAGTATACAAAACTGAGAAGACGGCTAATCGGAGTGCGAAAATAAAAAAAAGGGGTTAAGTCTTTAAGATTGAGGTTTTGCTTCTTCTTGATTTGAAGTTCAATGAGCTTAAAAAGGGTCAAACATTATTCGTCATAATATCCTAACGTTTTTTAGCTATGAATATATTTATAGGCAACAGTAACGTTTGTTTAACCCACAAATAGTGCCCGTCATTTATTGTAGTAATGTCGTGAAATTGAGTATCCCCAATCCTGTATTTTAAAAATACAACTTCTTGGTGTCTATATGTAACGAGTCAATAGACAGTTGCAAATACCTGCAGGAATGTTTCCAAACAACAACAAAAAAGGATGTACTTAGTTTTACGACTTTGAATAGACTAACTGATGGGCACGGGTATATAGGTGAATCAAAGGTTAATTTTCCCCTAAAATAATCATACTCTGCCCACTCAGGTTAAGCATAAAAAACCCGGTTACATCATGATTTATCAATCTATTAAAATCAGCCTCAACTTACCAAAACGTCACAAACCATTTCAAAGAAATCTAACATTTGATATTTTTGACAAGCAGGGGATCAATGTTTGAAGAAA
>NC_088363.1:75365780-75408280 GCF_034508935.2 Berghia stephanieae
CAATTAGTGAGTATTTATCACAATTTTTGACACATTGATGAAGAAGCTGCATCATCACACTTGACGACACAAAGCATTTTTTTTTCAATCGTCTTTGTTATAATTGTGAATGATTCTCAGGATATGTCAGGTTGATTGCTTCATGTGATAGGCAATTACTAAAGTTGGCTATGGCTCGTCGGTCCACGGTTATCGGTCGATGACAAAGGCAAAATAATACTGTTTCTTTTATTTTTGAGAGAAAATCGAACCATTGAAATGTTCATTTAACGAGTTTTAATAAACTGGCGTAATTTTGAAAGGTGTAAGTGGTCTATGTTGATTAAATAACCCAGGACTCATACTAACTGACTATAGTACAATTTATTCATTTTAATAGCTTCCCAGGCAGTCACGGAGGTACCATTATAAACTGATGGTTTATTCTCATTGAGATCCCACTTTTCCCAAAAAGGGCATAAACCGTATCACAAAAACATTAAAAAAATTCCACTTATGAGAATAGGGCATACATATAGTTTTGTGAGTAGGTACGTTATAGCCAGATGGCGAATGTTGTGAGTTTTTTAGCTAAACGCATAGCATCAATAAAACTCTTTACATTGATTTGTTAAAAATGTAAGGTTTTACGGTACGTAACTAGATATTGACTTAAAGTCCCTGGTTAGAGTCCCAATGAAGGCAAAATATATTGGAGTCCTCGGAAACGGCTCTTTACTGATATTCTTTCACATGGCGCCTTGTAGTCGACATCTCCCGTCCTACGTGTTGAGCGTTGCTCTTGGCTTGGGCCCCAATGCATTGTGACGCGTTTTGAACACATTTAGTGGATATTGTCTTATATATAAACTCATGTTTAACTGCAAACGAGGGGGTTTCACCTACGTTTTAATGAGTTGATTATGTGATACACACTCGTTACGCCTTATGGCGTGCTGTGTAAAAACATCTATTAGAATAAGAACAATAGCTGATTGAATATATAAAATATCACGAGAGTGATGCAGTCAAGGGGAAGTAATAGGAGAGAAGACAAACCTATAGGGAGTGAAGGAACGCCCATCAAGTTATGCTGAGAACATTACCACTCGGTGGTAACGTAATTCTGGGTTTTATGAATAGAATTGCGATTGGCGTCACATTTCATTGTGTTATAGACGTCTATTACCAATTTACTGATAAGTTCTCTCCATATTCTTACAAATGTAAGGTTAACGTTACACATCTGTCTTTTTGTTGGTGACAACTACTTTTTTCCCTCTTTAATCCATATATCTTATTACATTCAAATGCAAAATCTCAATGCAAAATTTGATTTTTTTTATCATTGTAATTGAAAACATGCATTAACCTTTGTGCTTTTAAATATATAAAGTACCTCTAAAAAGACGACCTCTCTAAAAAGCAACGAAACGATTTTCGCAGCTTTCATCTGCGTCAGATTATTTTCACTGTGATATTTTAAAGATAGATAGATCCATCCAAAATTGAAGCACAACCTCGTTTTTAAAAAAATGGAAATATTATACGGATTTAACTACCTCTAGTCTTTTAAGTCTCTCTCTCTCTCTCTCTCTCTCTCTCCTTCTCTCTCTCTCTCTCTCTCTCTCTCTCTCTCTCTCTCTCTCTCTCTCTCTCTCTCTCTAATAAAACGATTACGAATTAAACGTTCTTTTCTAAACAAAAAGGTAGAATGGATCAATCTTGATATATAAAGATCAAGTTATTCACATGTGATCTAAATATGTGGATTGATGATCAAGGAATTAAAACTCAAACAGAAGGGCAAATGGGCCAGACAATTTGCCAATCGAAACCTTCCAAGCTCTTGGAGATCGGTGAATAGAAAAGACCACCGACATTAGAAACAATGTATGGCACAGGAAAAATACCAAAAGAAATGAGCAAATGAATTTTCATTCTCTCCCTAAGAAACAAGGTGCCATTGAATGTGAAATACACAGAACAATTAGCCTTATGAGTCGTGAAACAAAAATCCGCATAAGAATCCTTATGCAAGAATGAGAAATAAGATAAAATAAGACCAGAAATTGCAGATACATAGATAAAGATACGAGAAATGCAAATATAATACTTTAATGTTTGATAGAAGAGAAGCATAGAAATGAAATATGTTTTATTGATTATGCCAAGGCATTTGACAAGGTGAAACACCAAGAATTATCGAGGCTGCTCAATCAATTGAACATAGATGGAGAAGTCTTGCGTATTGTTCGGAAGATATATTGAAAGCAATCCGCTACAACAAGGACCAATAGTGATACTAACACTTTGAGTCGATCTGGAGAGGGGTGCGGCAATGTTGTGTAATGTCCCAATATCATTTCCATCCTTACAATTAAATTATAATGAGGAATGTTGAAAACCTCAAAGAAGTGAAAGTCAGAGGATATATTATTTCAAGAATATTCGACAAACTGATGAGAGAGTATTGGTAGTTGAAAACAGAAAAAGGTTGAGCGTTTGGAGACACCTCTCCCAAGGCAAATCAAGACAATCATGTACCATTTACTTGCAAATCATGGTTAGAAATATTTGAAATCTGGATTCAGTTCAAATATAAATGAAAGCACGTTGCGATTTCAAAAAATGTTTTTGATGGAAATATCTCTTTCTTAAGGTAACATAATATAATCATTCTTCTTCTTCTTCTTCTAGGTTCCATGCCTGGTCCAGGCTTCGGATACTGCATGAATTATCTCTCTCCATTCCTCCCTGTCTCTTGCTTTTTCAAACAGCTCTTGGATTGTTAGGTTGGTGAAGCCCTTCAGTTGGTCTATGAGTGTTTTTCTTTGTCTCCCCCGGGCGCGTTTACCAGGTATTTTTCCACAACTTGCCAGGTATTCATTCTTATCTTTCCTTACTATGTGTCCGAAAAAGGATAGTTGTCGATCCACTATTAAGGGCATTAGTTTCCTTTGTTGGTATGTTTGTTTTAGCACTTCTTCGTTCGTTTTGTGTGCGGTATACGATATTCTCTGCATCCTTCTCAAGCACCACATTTCAAAAGCTTCAATGTTCTTTTGTGTTTCTGCATTTGTAGTCCAGCTTTCGCATCCGTAGAACAAGATTGGCCACACGTAGCACTTCAAGACTCGGAATCTAATCCCGAACGACATCTGTTTGTTTTTCAAAATGTTTCCCAGGTCCATGAAGGCCTGTTTGGCTTGAGTTATTCTTGCTCGTATGTCTCGGTTACATCTTCCATCTGTTGTCACTATTGAACCTAGGTATTTAAAACTTTCTACGTTGGTAAGCTGCTCGCCGTGAATCGTTATATTGCAGGTGTTGTTGTTTTTGGGGTTCTTCTGTATTACCATGCATTCTGTTTTGGTGATATTCACTTCCATTCCTTTGGCTTCACTATCTACTACCACTTTGTCAACAATCTTTTGAAGTTGGATTTCTGATGTTGCAATGAGTACCGTATCGTCTGCGTATCTTATATTATTTATGTTGTGACCTCCTACTTTTATTCCCTCCATATTATTTATGCCCCTCATGATTGTTTCTTGGTATAGATTAAACAGATCTGGTGAGGCAACACACCCTTGACGGACTCCTTTCTTAATAGGAATGGAATTTCCTGTAGAGTTTCCGATTTTGATAGATGCCTGCTGGGTGTAGTATAATGTTTGCATGAGTCTGAGGTCTTTCTCATCAGCGCCAATGGAGTGCAGTTGTTTTAGTATTTCTTCGTGGCGTACTCTATCAAAAGCTTTTTTGTAGTCGACAAAACAGAGGTATAGTGGGGTCTGAACCTGTATAGCTCTTTCACTTAAAACACGGAGGAGGTATATTGCGTTCCTTGTCCCTCTGTCAGGTTGGAATCCATATTGTTCTTCTGCGATTTCGGGGTTAATCTTATTCCTTAGCCTGTTGATAATCATTACAATATGTAAAAAATGAAATCTCTTGCCTTCAATTATCTACTATACCATGAAACACTAAAGACAAAGAATCCGTAAAATGACTTGTTGTGGAAATGTCTAACAAAATGTAATGAAATTAGCTATTAAAATGTCTCCGCATCGACGAGAGGATAGTGAATAGTGATTCTCACATCACGATAAACACCGCCTTTGCTTCCTTCTATCCATCCTCAATTAGACTTTGAAATCGCCTACAACATGGGGCACCGGAATTTGACAGCCCTGATCTTTTTCGTTGTTTGTTAGCACTTTTTACATAATAATATTCTCAAGCATAAAAACTCATTATGTCATACTTCATCATTCCATCAATTTCTATTGTAAATATCTTTTAAAATGAAATGTAGTTGGTTTATCAGACATAACATTTTTGACATAGCGAAGAAAACGAAGAAGAAAAAGGTGTAGTAGAAGAAGAAGAAGAAGAAGAAGAAGAAGAAGAAAATGATGATGATGATGATGATGATGATGATGATGATGATGGTAATAATGATAATAATAATAATAATAATAATAATAATAATAAATAATAATAATAATAATAATAATAATAATAATAATAATAATAATAATAATAATAATAATAATAATAATAATAATAATAATAATAATAATAATAATAATAAAAATAACAACAATGAGTAACGGATCCACACCTATTTTTAATTTTGTCAAGAAACATATATTCCATTTGATAAAGTTTGAATAAGGCGATTCCCAACGTGTCAAGAAAAATCAATCTCTGTCTCAGGCTATAGATTTCTTTTTGTCGTTATTAATTCATAATCAAACTAATGACTTTATAGCCCCTCGAATAATGAAACAAAACAGATGGATTCTGACCACGCAAGATTTGTTTTAAAAAAAATTATTTTCACTGACTGAAAAAAGTCAAGACAAATTATCTATCGAAGAAGGCAAGTGCCGTTTCTCCAACGAAAGACGTCAAGCTTTCCAAAGTCAATCAAAAGAGATGTGTTGTAAACTCCTAGTTATACCAATACTAGCCTTAGGGTGTTCAGTTTGTGAACCAAACCATAAAATCAACCAGACAATAAACGTTCATGGTTACTCATAGTTTTGTGTGTTGGTCCGTTATAATTCCGGATGGCAATGTTGTGAACTTCTTAGCCAAGCGCATACTATCTATAGAGGACTAAATTGTCTAAAAGAGATATCAAAACATCAAAGTCCAATGAAGTCAATTAAAGATAGGCTGGACTGCCCATTTAAAAAAAAAATGTTTGATATTCCTCCAAGTAATGTCGACTGCCATCTTACCTGTTATTTTAGCTTTCAAGAAATGTTTGAAATGTGCTCCATGGACTATTAGAGAAGTTCTACAATTTATCTTTTTATCTTTGGTGGGTCCATCGTCTGTATTTGTCTGACTGTCAGACAGTCTGTATGAAGAGGATGAAGGCGAAGATGAAGGCGAAAAAGAGGAAGAGAAGAAAGAGGAGGATGAGGAGGGTTAAGAGGAAGAGAAAAAAGAAGAAAAATAGAAAGAAGACGAAGAAGAGGAAGGCGACAACGACAAAAGAGAAGAAGAACAAGAAGAACAAGAAGAAGAAGAGGAAGAAGTAGTAGTAGTAGTAGTAGTAGTAGTAGTAGTAGTAGTAGTAGTAGTAGTAATAGTAGTAGTAGTAGTAGTAGTAGTAGTAGTAGTAGTAGTAGTAGTAGTAGTAGTAGTAGTAGTAGTAGTAGTAGGAAGAAGAATAAGAAAGAGAGAGAAGAAGAAGAAGAAGAAGAAGAAGAAGAAGAAGAAGAAGAAGAAGAAGAAGAAGAAGAAGAAGAAGAAGAAGAAGAAGAAGAAGAAGAAGCAGAAGAAGAAGAAGAAGAAGAAGAAGAAGAAGAAGAAGAAGAAGAAGATAAATCACCCATAAAAAATGCCAACACTGGACGTAAGTCACAAAGCATACACTATAGACATAATATGAGATTAGAAGCATATAAAAGCATGCAAAACATATACAACTTCAATAAATTCTCACCTTACTCCTGTTTGACTCTTTCCATTAATTTGACTGTTTTCATCGAGCCATTCATCCTCCTCCTCTTCCTGAGATCTGGACTCCATTATTATATGTTTACTACTCATTATGCTAAGACACCGGTATAAATATTATTATGCTATTATTTTTATTATTATTTACAATACACTTTATAGGGCACTCGGATTTGAAATCAGACCAGGTATAGATTCGTCACCAACATTGTTTTATCAATTTTATATCACACTGTCAAATAGCACATCATAAGAATGATATTCCATGGTGAAATAAAAGAATATTTTTTTGCTCAAAGTTCACAAGAGTGTTTGTTGTCATTTTCTGCGAAAATTACTAGATATATCTACACAAGAATGTAAAAGATAAACTATCATTGTTATTGTGAGTAGGGTGTGGAATAATACTAATACGGAATATGAGATGGTTGCAGAAAAGAGAAGTTGGGTGAGAAGAAGAGGGGAGGGGGGGGGGGGGGGGGGGTGTTAATGCAGTTCGGTAAGTGCATATTATTTTGTATGCCGTCTGAGCGATTTGGTGGTTAGCAAGGAGGTGGAAAGTGGGGGGGGGGGGGGGGATATAGAGTTGGGATTGGACCCCAATAAAGTATAGAACTAAGTGTTGAATTATAGATGTATGGATTGATTGGATTGATCGATGGAGGGTTGGATTTAGATAGAACGATAGATCGATAGATGGATGGATAGATAGACAGATAGATGGATAGGTAGATAGAAAGATAGATAGATAGATATATAGATAGATGGATAGATGGGTAGATAAATAGATAGATAGATAGACAGGGACGGCTGGTAATAATGGGCAGGGTGGGCAAATACCAGCCTGTTTTTTCAAGTTATATGCTGTATTACCAGGTCCGAAATAATCAAATTTAAATTAGATAATTTCAAAAGTTACTACTTAAACTTGATACTTCGTACTGAAATCAATTTGTGTGTATCTTTGATAGATTGCGAATCACCATGCACCCCGTAATGCATAAACCAGGATGCGCTCCTGTTCTTTTTATCACCCCCCCCCCCCCCCACCACTCCACTCCACTCCGCCCACATCGTCATCTCATCGTCACGTCGCCTGACGGTGATTTTGCTGTCTGGCCTCTCTAGTACTAGGTCGGGCTAATTCAAATGAGCCCACCTTATTAACCAGTGTACACTAAATAGAGATTTTGGCAAACGAACTTTTTCTTATTTATTGCCTTACTTGTGCTGGGAAGGTTCCAGTATTGAATTAAATTTATTAATTTACTAATATTATATCAATTTAGTATTAGTTTGTGTTGTTTTAATATATTTGTTTATCCATTTAAATTATTTCTTTTTTTTCCCCTCGTTTTCTTTAGTGTTTCTCAAAACTCATTTATTTAAATTGTTTTCTTATTTGTTTGTTGTTGTTGTTGTTGTTTTTTGTTGTTGTTTTTTGTTTTGTTTTTTAACAAATTAATTTGTTAATTCTTTTTTTTTATTATTCTTAAAGTAATTACCGCAGTATTTTTATTGCCAGACTAAATAATTTTGCAAAACAATGTATTTTCTATTGTATTCCCTCTAATAAAACAAAACACTTTTATTCAAAAGTCACGACTAAATAAATATATAAAATACAACCACCATTTTGGTTTTCTCAACAATTGAATTAGTATACGAGAAATACTCTTCTGAGTAAGGAGATAGTTGAATTCTAAGTTATAGAGGAAATAAATACCTTTAAAGGAAGGGTGGGCAGATCCGTACTTGCCCGTCCTGAAGCTAATACACACATAAGATGGTTCGCGATGAAGAGGCGGGAAGCAAGGGATTGGTTGGGTAAGGAGCAAAGATAACACGGTAATTATTGTGACGATAGTCAAACGAATACATGAGGAGAGATTGGTAACATTATTTTGTCTTAATTATATTGTATGAAGTATTGGCGAAAGCCTAATATTAAATAAACGTTGTTTTTGTTTGTCTTATTTTGACTATGGAACTGATACTGATACTTGTCATAGCAGACCTGCCTACTTTAGATAGGAAAATAAAAATCGTAGTTTTCAGGGCTAATAAAATCGTAGATATTTTAACTACCCTTTAAAAAAATCACCGGAATTTTCGTCTGTTTTGATAGATATCAAATTTTAAAAAACGAGAAAAAATAATTGGAAACGTAATAATGATGGTGATGGTGGTATAGTGGTAGCGGTGGTGGTAGTAGTAATGATGATGGTAATTTTATTATTATTATTATTATTATTATTATTATTATTATTATTATTATTATTATTATTATTATTATTATTATTATTATTATTATTATTATTATTATTATTATTATTATTATTATTATTATTATTATTATTATTATTATTATTATTATTATTATTATTATTATTATTATTATTATTATTATTATTATTATTATTATTATTATCATTGTTATTATTATTGTACGTATTGGTGGTATTACTATTGTTGTATTTTTTTTTGGTGGTTATTAATGGTATCAGTTTATTGTTTGGTCCCATTTGCCATTATTTTCCACTTTCATGTATGTGGTCATCAAATTGTATGATTAATTGGCGAAAGCCTAAGATTGAATAAATTTTGTAATATCGTATGGTAACCATCATTGTCGACGACATCGTCGTTGTCATCATAATCATCATCATCATCATCATCATCATCATCATCATCATTAACACAACAACAACAACAACAACAACAATATTAACAACAAGTACAACAATAGCAATAAAAACAATATCAACATCATCATACAATTTCCGTCATCGTCTCCACAACTATCATTCTAACCAACAGCACCACCAAAACCACTACCATAATTACCCCTCACCGCCTCGTCTTCCTCCTCCTCCTCCACCACCACCATCACCGCTACCACTATTCCAACCACTACCACCACCGGCACAATCATTCTGACCACCAAGACAGCAGTAAAAATTATGCAATTTGAGCTCTGAATGAAACTCGAGTCATATCGCTGTTGTTGCTTCTCCATGAAAACTTTAAGGTTACTACGTACTACTGAAAACCAGAAATATGTAAAAGCAATATTAATATCGCCGTTGAGGGATTAAAGCATCTCTTTAATCTTTCGAGTGAAGGAAATGGACTTGTATTGTCAAGGTGTTGTCGCATTATGTCTCGTCGCTTTATTTTTTAGTTGTATTCTCTTTCGTGATTCATTTTTGATTACGTTTGGAAGAATTAAAATCTACTGGTATTGTCATTTCATTGTGAATGTGATTATTGGTGGTTGAAATATTTTTTGTTTAAAGGCGAAAAAAAAATCAAAAAATTTTTTTATTAAAAAAACAAAAACAAAAAAATAAAAAATAAAAAATATATATCATATATATATATATATATATATATATATATATATATATATATATATATATATATATATATATATGACCGAATCCTCTTTGCCCCACCACTGTAAATAGGCTAGAACCGCCACTGTAGATAGATAGGTAGATAGATAGATAGATAAACTGTATATATATATATATATATATATATATATATATATATATATATTAAGATAGATAGATAGATAGATAGATAGATAGATAGATAGATAGATAGATAGATAGATAGATAGATAGATAAATAGATAGATAGATAGAGTAGACAGATAAGTAACAAATTATTTGGTTGATTGACCGATTTTAATTATTATATTTGTCCATTAAATAATTTGTTTACTTTCAACGCGTCTTATTCGACAGAGAGTAAGAAGGAGAGTGGAAGGACAACTCGGAAGGAAAGAACAAATTAGAAAGAAAGAGATGAGACATAGACTTTATGTGTAATGTCAGTATGCGTGGTTAAGAGATGGTGTAAGTGTGTTTGTGGTTTGTGTGTGATCATGAGAGACACAGAGAGAGAGAGAGAGAGAGAGAGAGAGAGAGAGAGAGAGAGAGAGAGAGAGACTGATAAGACAATCAAATCGACTGACAGAGAAAACATATTTGCAGCACAACAAATTGTTTTCTTATAGTGTTACAACAAAAAAATATTAATTTATCGACATAACGTTGCAGTCAATACAATTGTTTATGTCACATAATATTTGAGGTGGTAAATTGCTGCAAATCATATACCACAGAGCATGTCTGATGTGATTATAGATCATTTGTTGTTATTACGATATTTTTCATGGATTTACAATAGAATAAAGTTTACTTGAAGTGAAAAAACGCAAATTCCCCCATTAAATGGAAATGATGTAAAGATCCTACATAATAAACTTTTATGGACGATATTTATTTCTCTCTCTCAATCTCTCTCTCTCTCTCTCTCTCTCTCTCTCTCTCTCTCTCTCTCTCTCTCTCTCTCTCTTTCTTTCTTTCTTCCTTCTTTATTTCTCTCTTTATTATTGTTGTTGTTGTTATTATTATTATTATTATTATTATTATTATTATTATTATTATTATTATTATTATTATTATTATTATTATTATTATTATTATTATTATTACTATCATTATCATTATTGTTTCTATCTATTCTTCAATTGAAGACCGTAAAAATGAAAAAAAAAAAGAAATGAAAAATTAGATAAAAGGCACTACTCCCATAAAACATCGGATTTATTTTAGTCAGAAAACATTTTCTTCAGTGATTGAATTGACCCTTAAAATGCACCAAAAATAAAAAGGCCCAGAAGAAAGAAGTTTCTGGATTGAGACTTTCTAACAATTTTAGGGTCATTTATTGATATTCAAAATTAAGGTATCCTAGCCAAAATGACAAATTTGATTAAAAAGATTCCATTTCATGAGAAAAACATTCTTAGGCGAAACTGTAAACCTAAAACTGCTGTTTCTTTCACTGCAAGAAGCTCACACATCTAAACATCCTACACATTTATTGATATTAAAAATAAAGATGTACTAGCCAAAATTACAAAATTGATATTAAAATATTATACTTCATGAGAAAAATGTCTTAGGCGGAACGGAATACCTTTACTACGATTTCTTTCACTGCGAGAAACTCAAATATCTAATCACTCTCAACATGCAATCAGAATTCGGAGAAACACAAGTAAAATAACTGTATGCACTTCTGGTAAAATTAATCACTGTTACGGGTGTATAGCAGCTTACACATTGATAAAGCACCATCAATAAGTGACACTTAGTATCAGTATAAAATAATTGAGAACTATTCCGCACCTCGGACACAGTGTACACACATCGGTCAATTATAAAACGCAAACTTTGGTATTCTCTGTGATGAAACAACTTTTTTTCATTTAGGCCCAAAATGTAACATCTATCAATTGCGATGACATGAACTTTGTCTTACGACTGAGAATTCTAAGAACTCTTTAAGTTCAAGAACATTTGAGAAGTCATGGAATGTCTTCACTCATAGATGTTTTAAGTAAACAAATTCGGACCAGAATGAACTAAGGTTCTATTTGAGCGAATTGCAAAACTAATTGTGACCAATCGCATCAATCCGGTATTGTTTCTGACTTAACCAGATTAAGAGAATTTAGCTCAAAATTAAAATACTAAGAAGTATAAATATATTTTCTTTTTATATTTGTTTTAATCTTTATCTTTTGCTATTAAAAAATACATTTTAAGAAAGAAAACGCATTCACCAAAGCGATTGCATTTATTTTAATCCAAACTTTATATTCTAAGCTAAATTTGAATTTTCAGCAACAGGTCAAATCCAACATAATACCATTTTAAGACGAACGGCCCCAATTTTATCTGATTCTTTGTAAAGCGTCTTAATTTCATAACAGTAAACGAAAGGCGTGGACGGACAACGATATGCGGGGTAGTAATATTTTGGTTGGATTTATTTAATCTAATAAAACACCTTCATTTCAAACAAAAAATCACACAGGCTATAAAATCAGTATAAAATGGTGAAAATGGACACCATCCGCCTTTATATATACACCGATGATACAGCTCTTTGAAAGGGGTGGGGGGGGGGGGGGGGGGGGATACTACATGATAGAATTAACGTAGCGAGACAACACAACAGTTCCCATTGATATGGGATAATAAGCAAATGTTGACAATGGCTTCATGCGCGTGAACAAAATTTTACCCAATTAAATCCTAGCGGTCTTTATAACAATGCTAGCGGTCAAAAGAATAATATTAAATATCATTCACGAAAGTGGGATACGAGAAAATCTGTGACAAAAAGTCTTTGTATGGTGAGTTTTTACCTTGTGAGTGATTGTTTTAAAAAGAAAATCTTGTAGATGCTTGAAATTCAGTTCCGTCTACGCTTGAAATGGCCAATTTTGTCTTGCCTTCCAGCACATCAGCCTCATGGGTTCAGATGTTAATGAGCATATAATATTATATACCAACGGCAGTTACATAATAATATGGTAGGAATAGTTGTAAAAGATGGGATCTCGCAGGCAAGTTATACTGTGTGAAATGAAGACATGGATAACATTATCATTGGGAAGCGCATTGAGCACAGCAGGGTGGGTCCTAAAGAATGCGCTATATAATTGTGCATATACATTTTATATTTTTATTTTGTTGCTGTCCCACCACTGTACAAAATCTGCGATTTGATTTCATAGGCTAATTGAGATATTTTTCACTTAGAGAAAATAGCAGATTAATGTCAGATCACTTGCTTTGGTCAACTAAATTAAGACAATGAAAGAGTTACTGTGATATTTTTTAAGATAAACGAAATCATTTAGAATTTAAGAAAAATCTTCCGTTTGCCATCTATATTGTTTGACCTGATAGACTTTGAAGAGAATCTAGTATATTTTAGGTGAAAACTCACCATACCCATGTGTAAAATGATTATGTGCGGCAAATTGTGTAATGGCACCCACCAGGCGTCATGTCTTGTTCCACATGTAAAAAGTTACTATTGATTTTAAACCTATTTTAAAGCACTGTTCGTAATTTTAATTGAAATGTGCTCTATAAAAACGTAAATGTTAATGTTACACTGGTGAGTAAAATACATGGGGTAAATGTGCCTCATGTAAAAGGGATCAGCACAAAGTTATCAACGTTTCGGCCTTTGACCTTCTTCAGGTTACAGCTTTTAATGTTACACTGAAATTTATGATAAAATCTAAAATATGTTGAAACGGACTTTTGCTTTAAAATGTCTGACGTCCATACAAATATTTCAAGTGCGATGACCAGTAGCTCAAATAGTCAAGTACAATAGCAAACAAAAAAAAACGAGAAATTTTATATTTGAAAATTATATTAACCCTAAGTAAAAGAATTTGCCTTTGCCGCTTTATTCATGAGCTTAAATGCATGGCAGGGATTTATTTAACTTTTCATTTGTTTCCTCCTCGCTCTGGGTCAGCCCACACAGGTCAACACAGTTTAACAGGACAAAGATTATATTTACTTTCCCACATCCTAATCTTTTCAGCGTCATTTCTCAATGTTCCATTGTTGTAACGAGGGCATCTTAAGTAGGTCATCACACTAAATTAAATTAACTCCATGTTTGAAGAGATTTATACTACTAGCGTATTGTAAAATATCTTCCCTAGCACATGGGTGCAAGACAAGCAGATGCAGAAATTACAAATTAATAGGTCCAATAAATGAATTCAATTATGGACCTGATAAAACATTGTTTTAATGGACAAAATTTTGCATTCGTTTGAGGGTGTTTCCATTACAACAATGAGCCCATATTAATTTGGGCTATCAGACCTGCATATAAATACACGTCGGTACAAGACACTAAGTCAGTTGGTTGAACGTGGAAAAGAAGCAAATTACATAACTATGAACATGTTATGAGCTAGTTCTATGGATTTACAATACTCGTGCGCCGTCCGTGTTTCAAGTAATTTCTTCTAAGCCATATTAAGCCAAATTTCTATTTCATAGGGTACAAGTCGTTTGTAATGCGTCCTTTTCCTGTCTTTCATAGCCTACAGCCAAGTACTCACTCCTACCAGTTGGTGATATGCATAAACTGCCTTACTCGACATAAACACAACGCAGGGGCTGGAGTTTTGTCACTCATCTACTAACCCCCTGACCACGCCCAACATCACTTGAATCTGGTACAAAACGAGACGACTAATCGCTAAATCACCGGCGCCATTATGGCGTCATATTTTATGAACAAAGTTTTACACACAACAGTTTTAAAATGAAAACGGGTTCGTCAATCATTGCAATGTCACGTTTGATATTCAGTCATACTTTAGTATTGTTTAAAAAAAAAAAATACAATACGTGCTCAAACAATTGATTCCTGATTCATGGCTCTGCAGTACAACGAAAAACCATCTTGCGGGGAAGAGAGGGTGGGTGGTAGTGCCGCGCTGAAGACCGGTCTGGACCGCGGTCCCACGGTCTTTTAGCTGTGAACCGAAGACCGGTCCCATAGGGGAAGATCGGCGGAGGTCCTCACTTCTTATCACCTTTCAACTAGTGCGGGGCGGTCCTTGCAAGGACCACGGTCCTACGGTCTCGCGCCATAGCCTACTACTTCCCCAGCGATTCGTTGCTTCGGTTGCCTATCTTCCACCAATCACCACCCATCCCACTTAATTAATGCACCCACCCCCCTTTGCCATACACTAAACAACACAGACGACCATACAGGCAGACGACCACCAACCTCCACTCCGCAAACCGCCCTTTCGTGTGTGAGATGGGGGGACAGGAGGCGCACGCCTTGGACGATTCCATTATACGGGGTAAATTTCAAAATTTACTACACCATAATGATCGCAATGACAATGATCTATGGTGAAGGCATGACCCCTCTTCTCTAATGGGTTATTGTTTGAAATGTATGTGACTACTAAAGATGTGTGTGTTTGTGTGTGTGTGTGTGTGTGTGTGTGTGTGTGTCGAACCTAGCAAGTAGCAAATCCGATTTTTTGTTTTCTTTTGTCCATCTCTTGTCACCACTCCTTTCTATCGCAGTGTTGTCATTTAAAATAATACAATAATATTAAAATTTCGTTTGGTGTTTTTACTAATCAAATAATATGAGTTTCATTAGTTTCTTCCTTCCAAAAAACCCAGTTATAACGTCTGAATTTTAAAAAAGTCCAATAGAATATTTGGGGACCCCGATAGCTCAGTTGATAGAGCACTCTCTTTATACGCAAAGGGCCAGAGATCGATCCCGGGTGCAGTCGATTTTTTTCTGAATCCCTGTCTACTCAGCAATGAATGGGTAGCTGAGTTTGTTAGATCTGGCGAAAAGTCACCATCGACCCCTCTTATTACCTCATCCACCCCCTCTTATTATAACTTCACGTCTCTCTCTTACTCTTCAATCCTCGCTGCCCTCTAATGTGTGTGTGTGGGGGAGGGGGGGGTAGGAGTTGCGTGTGTGTATCAACGCCACGAACTCGATCAACGCCTTGGGCGATGCCATTATCTCCGTTAATGGGGATAAATTTCAAATTTTATTTAAATTATCGAAGTAACAATGAAGTACGGTGAGCAAATAAAGAAGGCATCACCCCTCTTCTCTAATTAGGTTACAATTTGAAATGAGTGTGACTACTCCGTGTGTTTTACTCCTGTAGACCACGGTTTTCATCGTGTAGCGGTCTTTAACGGTTCAAGAATGAACGATCCCATGGTCTCAAAGGTCAAACCGGTTCGAATTTCCAACAGTCTCTCAGGAATGTTCAATGTCGAAAAGGACCGGTCCTAGGACCGGTCCTTGCGGTCTTCATTTCCCAAGGACCGTAGGACCGTGGTCCTTAAGCTTGCCAAGGACCGCCCCGCACTAGTGGGTGGGGGCGGTGGATGACTGAGTGGATAAAGCTTGCACTTTTACAGGTTGTAATGAGCAATATTTTGCGGTGATTTGAGAGTATAAAATATCCATTACATCAATGAGCCTGTAACAATTTAAATTACCAGGCCTTTGAATAAATACATGTTCATTTTACACTTTACAAAATACATTGGTGTTCTGCACGTGCTTTTAATTGTGTTATCTATCAGGACAAATGTGTAAAACCCGTCGGATGTCGCAAGAGCTAGATTTGAGATACGAGGGAATATAGGTGAAAAATCGTTACCTGCATGATTTTTGTTTTTCCACTTCATCGTTCTTATTGTCCTACATTTCTACATTTCTCACAAAAAGATTTTACAATTTGAAGCTTAAGATATATTTTTTTGTCTGAGCTCTTCTATCAAAGCGTAATAAATATGAATGTCTTACCTTTAAAAGAGATTTTCCCGGTTTAAAATTTTTTTGGCCCCCTCCCTTCAAAATGTGTATAACTTCGACCCTAATTGAGTTTCAAACTACATTTTTCCAAATAGTGTCTCTGCCGTTTTTTTTTTTCGACATCCGACGGGTTTTACCAGATCACCACACAAATGTCTAGAGAAAGAGGGTCTATGAAAATCGCCATCTCATTTAATTATATTATAACTATAATTTCAATTTGAGTTTGTTCAACTTCTTGATCATGTATGATACGGCTTCCGTCTCCCGCCGGTCAAGTAAATAAGGCAATGATTTTTAAAAGTCACGTTCTACCGTGAGTTAAAGGATTTACCGAGTGGGTTTATTTTCATCTACCTTACCCGGGAATGTTCTCACTCAATCTTCCAGGTGTAATGACGTGTTTGTACAAACGTGAAAGCTGAAAATATTGGACTTTTAAAGCGAGTTTTTAAAAAATCATAATAAGGAGATTTGCACCAACGCACTTAACAAATGCTGTTCCACCAAGTGAAAAATAAACAAAGAATTTTAAGATTTAAATTGATTAAATCAATTTGAATTCAAGTAGTTTGCATTGAATCAAAGGAGAAGAACTTTCTAAAAAAAGCACTTAAGATATTTATAATTTCATAAAGACAGTAATATTATAGTAAACCAACCCACTGTTTCTATTGTTTGTTCGGCATGTCCGTAAAAAGATAATTTACTCACGAATAGCTCTAACATGGTTTCTCATCTCTTTTTGTCAGTAAAATCGGTCACAGAAAACAAACCTTAACTTGGTCTTTAGGTCACATGTGTGATTTTCCATTCAAATATTGTACTCTAAAACATACTTGGGGTCAATCAGGGTACATGCCCGTTACTCGGGTACTGCTCTACAACACAGCAACAAAACGCCTTTTCACATTTTAAGAACAAAACACTTACTCCTTGTAACGTCCAATTAACAGTACTTCTTCAAGAAATTTTAAAGCGAGCAGATTCTTTAAAAGTCCATAAGCTATTGAATAAATTCAGTCGCAATTCAATTAGAGAACGCGAATGTTTATATAAGGAGATAATGGTACAAAAATGTAATATTGTCCAATAAAAAAAAAAAATTAAAATAATAATCGTACAATGATAATGATGATGATGATGATGATGATAATAATAATAATAATAATATAATAATAATAATAATATAATAATAATAATAATAATAATAATAATAATAATATAATAATAATAATAATAATAATAATAATAATAATAATAATAATAATAATAATAATAATAATAATGATAGTAATACTGATAATAATAATAAGGGTGACAACAACAACAACAACAACAACAACAATAATAATAATAATAATAATAATAATAATAATAATAATAATAATAATAATAATAATAAAATCATTATCCCCATCATCATCCCAATGGTACTATCTGTCTAAAATTAGCTGGATTTTTCTGTAATTTCAGACCAAAAATCCTGGTTGGTTGTAATATAAAGCCATTATAAGATTTGTTTTGTTTTGTATTACTTGAAAATATTTTTTTTTTGTTTGTCGTTTGATTTTTGTGTTTTTACGGGGGTTTTTTGGGTTTTTTTTTGTTTTTGTGCTTTTTGTTTGTTTGTTCGTTTGTTAATGATTTTTCTCTTTTGTAATTCTGTTGTATATTATAAATTTAGATTTTCAAATAATGTTTCACTCACAGTCAAAACAAGACAGAACGCATTATATTGTAATCTGGGAAAATAAGAATTTGAAGGAGAAACATGAGAGAAAGTCAAGATTAAGGAAAAAGTTAAGATGCTGAGGAAAGGACGAAGAAAAGAATGAGGAGTAGGAGCAGAGGACTGGAAACAGATCTCGTTAAATAAACTGTGAAGGATATAAGATCTAATCAAAGTGGAATTCTCTTGTAAAGAAAACATGAAGTAACTTATGTGATTAACATATTATGTTGAAATAATACCAAAAAAAGACGTTTCTGTCCTTAGCTCACTCCAGGACAGAGACAGACAAAACATGCAAGAACATGATGAGAGTAAAAATCACATTAACATAATGAAATTAATAGGAAGGTACTCTCTCTCTCTCTCTCTCTCTCTCTCTCTCTCTCTCTCGCTCGTTCTCTACATATTATATATATTATATATATATATATATATATATATATATATATATATATATATATATATATATACTGTTCCGCATTTCTTTCATTCTTTATAGAGGATTTTAAAATCATTCTGCGTGTTTTTAATATGTCCCCGGACGAAGTGCAAGGTTTGTTTTGCATGATTTCAATACACGTGAGTCACATGTACTCTTTCATTTTATTTATATCGTCACTGGCACCCTAAAATATTCGTATTTTCTTTAGTTACTCTAGCTAAAATTAGCTGGTGATGTGAATTTTCTAGGAAGTCCTATCCACGAGTAGAATTATACTGGTAATCTTCAAATTAATTATGAAGTTTAAGTTAGATATATCCAAAAACACTGGAAACATCGATTTAAAAAATCACATTATCAGAATATTTATATACAAACAGGGCATATATTCAAAATTTCTACAAACGAATTTGACAACACGAGATTTCTTCCTTGCCAATCAACACAGATTTTATCGGTATTCACTTTCTCCTGCGCAATTACTTCCCTTGACCTAGTAAGCCGTAAACTATCGTCAGAAAACAGTTAATTATTTCCACAGTAAATTTAACATGACGTGATTAAGACATTCTTTTTCGCTATTGACACATTGACAATGTCGTAGTATTATAATTTCAGGATTAAAAGGGGTCTTAATCCGAAACGTTGGTCGCGGTTCATTTGTCATACGGTTTGATGAGTCGGTGATGCCAAGAAATCGCATCATGAATGTGTTCACCCGTTATGGGATCAATATACCATAAACAAACTGAAAGCAAAACAGAACATTTCTTTAATTCTCTATCTATCTATCTATCTATCTATCTATCTATCTCTCTCTCTCTCTCTCTCTCTCTCTCTCTCTCTCTCTCTCTCTTTCTCCCTCTCCCCCTCTCTCTCTCTCTCTCTCTCTCTCTCTCTCTCTCTCTCTCTCTCTCTCTCTCTCTCTCTCTCTCTCTCTCTCTCTCTCTCTCTGGTCTCTGTCTCTTTGCGCTTTATTCGTTGGACAATTTTAAGAAAAAGAAAACAGGAGGATCTATAAATAATTTTTAAAAAATAGCCATGAGGTTTAGGCAGACTAATTAAAATGGAACAGAAATGGTATAGAACTCGTCCAAACGCTAAAACAGACAATTTTGAACTTTAAAACGGAGACCGAAGGGCTAGAGCTCAGGTGGTCGCTGGTTCGGATAAGTAAGAACTTTAAAACGGAGATAAATAAATTTATTTTTATTGGGAATTTAATCAGAAGGCAAAAGAAGCAAGTAAGATACACATAATGTTTAAAAATAATACAATCAATGGATATACTACTACTACTACTACTACTACTACTACTACTACTACTACTACTACTACTACTACTACTACTACTACTACTACTACTACTACTACTACTACTACTACTACTACTACTACTACTATGACGACGACGACTACTACAACTACAACAACAACAACAACTACTACTACTACTACTACTACTACTACTATTACTATGACTGCAACTAATATTACTGCTTTTTTAATACTACTACTACTATTGCTACTAATAATACTGCTTTTACTACTACTACTACTACTACTACTACTACTACTACTACTACTACTACTACTACTACTATTATTACTATGACTGCAACTAATATTACTGCTTTTTTAATACTACTACTACTATTGCTACTAATAATACTGCTTTTACTACTACTACTACTACTACTACTACTACTACTACTACTACTACTACTACTACTACTACTACTACTACTACTACTACTAATGTAATGACCAAACGAAAATTTCGGAAAAAAAGATCAAGAACAAAATTTGGTGATAGATCGTTTGCTTGTTTCGGCCCCAAGATTTGGAATGAACTACCACGTGGTCTGAGGGAGTGCAAGTCTTTACCTTCCTTTAAAAAGATTCTCAAGATACATTTTTACTGTATTTGTTTTTATTGACTCTATGAATCCTTGATTTGGCTATGAATTATTATTATTATTTTTTTTTTCATTTAAAATTGATATTTATATTGTAAAGTGCCCAGAGCTTGTGTTTTACACGAGAATGAGCGCTATATAAATGTGTATTATTATTATTATTATTTATTATTATTACTACCATTATATTATACTACGGCTACAAACTGCTATCACTAACATTGCAACCACTCTTAGTCCTGTTACGGTCACAATTAACGTAATGAGTATCTCTTGTGAAATAGAATGTTGAGATCTCTCATATAGTTGACATCTTATTGCTTTATATCTGAGCTGTAGACCAATTTACGGAGAACCAAAATATTTTGACCTGTCTTAAGCCTTCAATGAGATTATTTTACAAGCATTTTTATTGTTAATTGTGACCCACGTCAAATCGCTATTATATCAGGATGAGCTAGGTAGTTGACATTTAATTTTCAGCCCCAAATATGACACTTTGGGCTAATTTCAATTCGCCATGGTGGAGAATAGATGCATTTTTTCACATTGTAAAAATCTTTCAGTATTTCTTATGTTCTAGTTCAAACATATAACGCTTTGAGACGAAGTGTGAAGAAAAATAGCTAATGAGATTTTTTGCTTAATCACTTTTGTATTCATAAGGTTCACTTTAATGTCCACCGTCATCCGCGATTCAGAATATTTTTTTGTCAAGCAAATTTCTTTTGAATAAAATCTAACCGATTATATAACAGCCTTCTTTACACTTGCATGGATGTAATAATTTGGAACCACTTTTCCAACTGAATGGATTCGAATCAAATCTGATCGTAAATTTCCACACTGAGTTCTTTGTAAACCTTCTACTAAATCAAGATCCGTGGTATTTTAACAACCGAAATTGTATCACAATTAAGTCAATCTAGACGTCTTCTTCTAAAGAAATTGTATAGGATTACGTGCGGATGTAACAAACGGAGAAATGAATGGCTAAATCTAACGTATCTATGTAATAATATGTGATTATTTAATTCTAAAGCAGCGACACACAAACAACATAATTTCAGTATTTTGTATGCACCATTCTGATAGGAGGAAATAACGTGACATACAATGAAATACATTTTGTATAATGGAGCGTATAAAGCATATTTTTAGAGATATTGCTTAGTAACATCTAAAAGAATTTTTTGACGCAGATGACTGTTGGAGGATAATATATTATGTGTTACTGATCAAATGATATCTCTTATCACTCTCGGGGCTAACCTCTTATTCTATCCCGTTATACAAAATAACTTTATTAATGTAAGGCCAAAATGTGTAGCCCTTGAGTTCCGTCTCTAGTGTATGTGCTAATCAAGGCTCATGGTGAGAGAGAGAGAGAGAGAGAGAGAGAGAGAGAGAGATAGATAGATAGATAGATAGATAGATAGATATATATATAATATATATATATATATATATATATATATATATATATATATATATATAGATAGATAGATAGATAGAGAGAGAGAGAGAGAGAGAGAGAGAGAGAGAGTCTTGTCTCATTTTTAAATTTTGAGATCAAAATAAACCACAAACAGAAGGAAGATGAATAAATGCCTGGGGTTCAAATATTGTTTCAGTCATCAAGACAGACTCCTGTGGGCTTTTAAATTTTTTGTTTAAGCAACAAACAAGATCTCCTCATAAGAGAAATTGTCAACACTTCAAGCATATTAAAATTTGACATTAAGACGTTTGTTTAAACACCTGATTTTGAGCATCTCTTGAAACCATAACTTTTATGAACGTTGTTTTAAGAAATGCTGTACAATGATTGTTTAATTAATAATCCAGATTTCAAAAATGTATAGATAAAATGATATTATTTAGACAAGATATTTAATCCCCGTTTACTGTAACCGCTACCTTTTCAGTCAATATAGGGTATATATCCGAAGAGGCCATATTCGTTATATTTCACAATGCTAGTATGAGTTAGCAGAAGTTTTCTGAAATTGTCATAATATTGGGTGTCAGTAAGATCGTCAAATGGATCAGAGCTGACTGGAAATCAAACTTCGTGTGAGTTAAGATCATAATCTCTCTCCTCAAAGCTTGGATCTTCAAAGTACAGACATATGTTGTAAATATTTTGAAGTCTAAGCTGCGAGACGCTGTAAAACGTAATATACAAAAATGAATATAGAAGCTTTAAAAATAATAAAAGACTAACCAAGCAACGTTTAGCGCTCAAAATCCTAATTCAGCCAACAAAAACAAAAACGTTAATGCGTAATACTTCATACCATTTTGTAAAATAACACTACAATTTACATTAACTACTAATTACACACTTAATCATCATGGAAATAAAAAGGCCGCATTTTGCTTGTTTCTATGTTTGTCACGTTATAAATGTGTTTCCAATGATAGCTGCATATCTGACAGTTTATGTAGTGGACACGAGACATTAACATATCAGGTATAGAGTCCTGACAATGTAAATCTCGAACATTCATGTCACTCCCTCACAGCTGCACGTCAAGAATAGCATGGCGTCTGACCCAGGGCTAATGACAAATGACTTGTTTGCTATAGGAATGTCCGTTGTTTGTAAGATGGTGGATTCGAGGCTTCTCACGGTCCTATTAAAATCTACACACTGTGTCACATTTTTAAGGGCCAGCTGGTCTTCGGGGGTTTTTCTCTTGAGCAAACTCAACCCCGGGTTGAAGTTTTAAGTCGGTATTAAACGTCAATGAAATAGAAATTATAAAAATTCTCTTTGTAATACCTTAATTCCTTATATTCATTAAATTCATTCATCCCGAAGAGGAAACTTGTTTTTAGGGTTTATTCAAACAGAAGACTTGAGTAAGCCACAGCGGAGTGCAGCGCCCCAAAATGAAGAGTAAGGTGAGCTGCTTTAAGTCACAAAACACTTCACTGGCGTTGAGTCGAACTCGGTATCTTTTGGGCACGAAACAAAGACCAAATGGCTGTGACTATCACTGGATTCATTAATAAAATAACGTCTTGCTTAACAAAATATAAAGGTGAAAGTATTCTGTCGCAGCCCGCGATTGTTAACTTTACATTCTTTTTCAGGCAATCCTTTATCGATCGCTTTCTGTAATTTTGTAAAGAGATTATTGTTCCAATCATTGATACTTTTATTCTGTTATTTTTGTTTTTGTTTTTGCTCTTTATGTTTTTAAATGAGTCAATTCAAAATGCATGGGATCGAATCATTATTACAAACATTAGAAAATGTTGAACATTGATAAAGTTAAATTACAACATCCACAAAGACAATAAATGAAGTTGCCTTTTTGGATTCTTTATCATCTGGGTACACAACCGTTGACGGCGTGGATAAGGGGGAAATCCAAAGCTTCTATATCATTCGGTCCTTATAACTACTCTCAGTGGTAAAGCTGTAGCATCAGTTAGGAACTTTTGCGATCCAGGAACAGTCGAGGTTTTTTTGGGGTTTTTTTTAACTGACCCATAACCCCCCCCCCTCCCCACCCCATCCTTGACAAACCAACAATGATCCAGTTGTTGGTTCTGTCAGCTTCTAATGGTTTCGTCAAAAATTTTCACTATTAGTATGCTACAGAAATAGTGATAATGGAGAGTCTACAGATGGGAACAATACAGACTTCGGTACAAACCCTTCGTCACCACAACATTAAACAAATAAAATGAAAGTCAATACAGATAATATAGGCGTTGTTGCCAGCGTTCATGACACTATGTGCATTGACTTGCGAAGGTTAACATTACCTTCTCAACGTTCCTGCTTCTACCCCACACTGGAGCGCAATACTCCGCGGTGGGATAGTATAGTTCCAAGGCGGACGTCCTCAGGAGCGCTTGGTTAGATCCCCAAGTTGATTCCGCCAGCTTCCTCAGAAGATTGTTGCGTTTCTCTATCTTCCAGCAACTCCTTCGAGATGCACCAGATAGGTATGGCTGCGGTCCTGCGTCACCCCTAAATATTTTGGATGCGGCTCATATGGGAGTGGCTGCTCCCCGACGAGGACGTTCAGTTTACGGGTGTGCCAGCCACTGCATAGGTGGAATACAGTGGTCACGGTTTTTGAAGTGTTCATCTTCAGCAGGTACCACTTGTCGAAGTAGGATTTGAGTCTTGTGACGTCCTCGCTTAGTACGCTCTCGAGACGGGTCCACACTTTACTTTGAGTAACGAGTGCGCAGTCGTCCGCGTATCCCAGCCTCAGGGAGGAAGTGTTCGGCATGTCGCTGATGACATTCATGGGTTTCCAACCTTGACACGGTGAGGGGGCTTGAGACAAATCGAGGGCAAACGTGTAAATCCCGGTTGACCGTCACGAGACCATCCCTGGTATGGAGCCTAAGCGAGCCACCTGAGCTGCTCGCCCGATATGTGACTAATGGAGGTCCAACCCGGTGCCCGTGGCCTCGGTCATCCCGGGCTCCACACTATTATGTTCTTAGATATGGCAAAATCTGCTTCCAACTGTCTAGTGACTATCCAAATACACTATAACAAGCAATCGTTTTAGTTCATTTTGACACGACAAAAAAAAAATAAAAAAAAAAAAAAAAAAAAAAAAAAAAAAAAAAAATGGGATAAACTCCTGCCCAATGAACTTCAATGTTCTGAAGCAGGCCAGGTAATCCGAACTTTAAAAAAAAAAATCCGTAATGACCTAAAATGCGTGAATTCCATTCTTGTTTTTAAAGGTCTAAAAATATAAGTACAGATTTGAATTTGGTCAAATTGGCCATAAAATATTGTGAATAATATAACGGTTAAATATGTTATATTTTTGCTTGGTCTGCTAAAAGACTTCAATCTCAATTTTTTTCAACTTCTTTTTATTTTTTACATTTTGGATAGCGACAACTTCAGTTTAGCAATATCATTTTGGATTTACCATTACATATTATTTCTTGGTAAGTTATTTTGTTACAGCTATGTTAAACTTGATACCCTCATCCAAGGCAACATACTTAATGATACGTGTACACTATGAAATAGAATTTATTGGTATCATAAACACATTACGTGATAGCGCTTCAAAGAGTACGGTATCATTTTTTGTCTTTTTTTTTTCCCCCAATCATAACGGCCTGTGTCTTTTGTTGTCCAAACACCTTGAAACTATCGCATTAATATTGACATAACAAAGAAGGTATGAAATATTTTCTGAAACTTTGATTTATATAACTGTGAGGAAAACAATTTTGTTTATAGTTAAATCATCAAGAAAAAAAGAGAAAACATTTTAGTGCCAAGACGATGTGTAAATAAATCCATAGCAATGAAATGATATACATTTTAGATTGTTTTCGTGGATAGTTGGAAAAAGAGTGAGAAAGAAAGAAGGAAAGAAGAGAGAGAGAGAGAGAGAGAGAGAGAGAGAGAGAGAGAGAGAGAGAGAGAGTGTGTATGTGCGAGAGAGAGAATGTGTGAGAGAGATAGAGAGAAAGAGATATATAGATAGATAGATAGATAAATAGATAGATAGATAGATAGATAGATAGATAGATAGATAGATAGATGGCAAATTAAGCCTGAAACATTGATGTAGACTGCCCCAAACATTGTGGTAAATATTTTAAATAATAATTCGCTCCATTACTACATGTCGAGCACTTTTCGTACCATATTTGTATCAAACACGTTCAATAGATAGATAGATAGATAGATAGATAGATAGAGAGTGAGTGAGTGAGAGAGCGCGTTGGGAGCTGACTGTCAATCTCTCCATCAGTATTTCGAAAATATCACTAATTTTCATCATTTATTTCGTAAGCTAAAGAGGAAAAATAATTGTCTTTTGCTAAATAGAACGATACAATTAACGTTTTAAAGGCCAGTTTTTCGCTGGAGAGTCGAAAGAGCCCAATATATTAAAATATGGTTTCAACTCATTTTCTATCTTGATATGACTTCCTTAGCATGTTTTGAAATGAGTCCATTTGTTATGGATAATTAATAATAATCTACTTGTACCATGCTTAAAGCGCTTCACTATCACAATGCTTCAGTTACTCCTACAACAGGCCACACAACTTCCAAACACCATGTACGACAAGACCCTTTGTGAGTTCTAAGCGTCCTTTATCAACTAGTATCCTTATGTCTTACCGTCTTCAACTAATCACTCATTTATATTGGTGTGCGCAAAGCGTTGTATATATTATCCAGGGACACAACGCCGGGGCCAGAGAAAGCATTGGTTGCCTCCGTCTGTTCACTGAACAGTCAATACAATGTCCATTAATTGTGATTTGTCACTCAAGATAAAGGAGTCGTTGTCCTTCTCGGCTATCGACGCCACATTAGAATTTAATTTACCATAACTAATATATATATATAAATATATATATATATATATATATATATATATATATATATATAGAGAGAGAGAGAGAGAGAGAGAGAGAGAGAGAGAAAGAAAGAGAAAGAGAGAGGAAGAGAGAGAGAGAGAGCGAGAGAGAGAAAGAGAGAGAAAGAGAGAGAAAGAGAGAGAGAGAGAGAGAGAGAGAGAGAGAGAGAGAGAGAGATTTTAGAGTCTTTTCAAAGGACTCTTGCGCCGGCCACAGCGGGACTCAAACCAGTGACCTACAGGTCTGAAGGCGAGTGTCATACCACAAGTCCAGAGAGCCGCACACAAAAAGAAACCAAAAAAAAAAAAATATATTAATCATACATATATCTAACGCAGGAATGGAACAACGCCCCCCCCCCCCACCCCCCCCCCCTTCCACATCCAACAAACCACAACCAACAGTCGTAAAAGAAATAATTCTGAAAAAAGTCTTATTTAATTTAATATCAAATTGCAGTCACATCGAAAGTTTATAAAGGATACGAAATTGAGATGAGAGAGTAAGTTTAGGGGTAAGTTTGAAGAAAAATGATATGATAGATGATGAGATATAAATGAGTGGCTTGAGTTGAATGAGAAGAGATGAGATTAAAAGTAGTGATAATATAAGAGATGAATGCACTTCATTCTGCTACATTTATACAAGGCAAAATACGGCATCTCAGTTATTTAGGTATAAAACTATCTAATTAAAAAAAAATTCTAATTATGTCCCAGATTAACTTGACGTCGGATAAGAATGTTTATAAAGACAGAGAGATAAAGCGGGACGGCTGGGTAGATGGATAGATAAACAAGAGGGGTAGATATAGATAGATAGAAAGATAGATGGATATATAAATAGATACACACATACACGCACACACACGCACAGAGAGAGAGAGAGAGAGAGAGAGAGAGAGAGAGAGAGAGAGGGAGGGAGAGAGTGGGAGAGAAAGAGAGAGAGAGGGAGAGAGAGAGGGGGGGGGGAGAGAGAAATATATATATACGGACATTTCTTACAAATGGATTATGCCGACTGATGAGGTGGGAACACTGAAACGAATCGTCTTGGCAAGAATAATGTGAGTGAAAATTTACATTTATTATATATATATATATATATATATATATATATATATATATATATATATATATATATATATATATAGAGAGAGAGAGAGAGAGAGAGAGAGAGAGAGAGAGAGAGAGAGAGAGAATCGTTCTTCCATGCCCGACGGCTCATCCGGAGAATAATGAAACATTGATATCTTTTAAAAGGAAAGTGTTAGAGTTCAAGTGTCAAGGGTCACAAGTGCTAATTGACGTGGACACTTGAATGGGATTGCACCTTAGGTGTAACGATAAGGCACATTATGTACACAAAATGGACACATACTGTAATACTACGTCAAACACACGCTTAACGTGGACAACAGAAGCACATACATAGCAGGCATGTGTTATAGTAAAACTGGCATGATAATATATGCATGGTCGAAAGAAAAACAAAACGATGAAATAAATAAGACTTCATATGAGAGCATTTTTCTCATAACATCTAGAATTTAGAAATTTATATTTATTAACCCCAATGGGAAATTAATTCTTTCTAGCCAATCTCCAAAATAAAAACACCCCACTCCCACCTAATAAAAAAAAAACAACAAAAATCAAAAACAAATTAACCTAAGTGTAAGTCGCCTTGTCGGGCCACACAATGAGTGATGGGGGACTTGTTGTTTTGCGTTATGACTGATTGATGATTTTAAAAAAAAAGTTTTATATACATGGGCCTGTGTGCGTATGTGTGCGTGTGTGTTTGTCATTGTGTGTGTGTTGTGTGTTTTGGTGGGTGGGTGGTTGTGCGTTGAGTTAATTGTTAAGTCTGCAGAGCACTTTTAAGGCGTTTTAGAAATGTATTCTTATTAATATTATTATTGTTATTATTATCATTATTATCATTAATATTACTATTACTACTACTACTACTACTACTACTACTACTACTACTACTACTACTATATAATAATAATAATAATAATAATAATAATAATAATAATAATAATAATAATAATAATTATTATTATTATTATTATTATTATTATTATTATTATTATTATTATTATTATTATTATTATTATTATTATTATTATTATTATTATTTATCTACCTGTCATCTGAATGACAACGAATCTTTAAAATAATAAAAGCTTATGGACAAGCTTATCCTCGAATACATAATCAATCCAATCACATCACAGAGGAAAAAAAAACTCATCCGTTCCCAAAATTTTCACGAATTATCAAGATAAACCATAAACCACATTGGGGGCGTAACGTTTTGCAATAAAAAATATCAAGAGATGATCACACAACAAATAGTTGAATTCAAAATAAAATATTCGCACTAGGATAATATTTCCAAAAAAAAGTCATTCATCTGTACCTGAATTTTCCACATGAATGAGCTGATCTCGCTTGACAGAAAATATAATCCTGCATAATTATATATGGTATACAATGATGAACATAATTTTATTATTTATAACGGGTTCGGTTTAATATACAACTCTATTTCTATTTTTCTTCCTTTCTTTCTTCTTCTTCTTCTTCTCTTTATTTATTCCATTCCTTTATTTTTTTTTAAAAAAAAAGATTTCTTCCAGTTCAAAAGAAGTCAATGCCGTTAAGGTTATATAAAAATAAATTTCTGTTGTTATCGCCTGTGACTAGAGATTACACCCATAACGACCAAGTTCAAGACGGGGAAATCTTTCCTAGACGAATGGAACCGCGTCAAAACAAAGGTGCTTGCCAAAGAATATCCAGATCGAATTACTTTCCCTTCACTTCTCGCTTCATTATAATTTCTCTTAGTTTGGTGAGATGATGATAATAGTGTATACAAAATGGTTTACGCGGGCTCCCGTTGTGTGTGGGAAGGTAATTCAGTCATTGTGAAGTGAAATAGAGGCTATTACGATCTTTACTTACGTGTAAGAACAAAACTCTTTTTTTCATTTTGGTTTTTAAAAAGAAATTATTCCAAATACTGATAAATCTATATATCTAATCCCCGACTTGTAAAGTAATCCCGAACCCAAATGTTCTAAGATGTTTCGGGGTTTGAAATTCTGTAACAAATCGATGGTCTTTTTATTCAATTGTAATGTATTGGTATACGTATTATGAAGAAAGCTTTTCATGCCATTATGATAAAAGGCAGTATCTATACGCCAACGGGGAACAAGTGTTTCCCAAAGGTGAAACATTGTTGTATCGCTAATAATAGTGATGTAAGTGATGTACATAGTGTAGATACAATGTACGCCGAATTTTCGAGCTGGAGAAAAATAAATTATTGGAGGCGATTTGTCGTGTCTCCGTGTCTTTACAAAACGTACAGAGGTGGAGTGGGGAATAGAGAACGGAGGGAGAAAAAGAGAGAAAACAGACAGACAGAAAGAGATGAGGGAGGGGAATGGAAGATTGCGTGGAGAGTAGAGACGAGGGAGGGGGAAGAATAGCCCAGATACGCAATAATGCATTACAAAAATACAACACTTCCCCTTTCGTCAAACCCACAAACACCCATAAATCCACAAACACATGCGCGCGTGCGCACACATGCACATAGATACATACACACACGCGCACACACAAATTAAATAGGCATAGAATATAAAATTAAAGAAGAAAAAACCCCTCAAAATTCCACATACTATCATAGAGAACGAGAAAGTGTGTGTGTGTGTGTGCGTGTGTGTGTGTGTGCGTGTTTGTGAAAGAGAGCGGGTGTGTGTGTGTGTGTGTGTGTGTGAGAGAGAGAGAGAGAGAGAGAGAGAGAAAGAGAGAGAGTGTGTGTGTGTGTGTGTGTGTGTGTGAAAAAAAGAAAAGGAATTGCGTGTGTATATTATTGGTGGGGGGGGGGGGGGGCATAAATATAATATAATATAATAATGGGAAATAACAGCACAGAGACGTAGTTAGAGAACATAATATTATGAAGAAGGGCACTTTCCTCTAAACACACACACACACACACACACACACACACACATACATACGCGCACGCATGCAAACATTCAAACAGGCATAGTTTATGCAAGGAAAAAAATAGATCCACATACATGCTGTTATTATTATTATTATTATTATTATTATTATTATTATTATTATTATTATTATTATTATTATTATTATTATTATTATTATTATTATTATTATTATTGTTGTTGTTGTTATTATTATTATTATTATTATTATTATTATTATTATTATTATTATTATTATTATTATTATTATTATTATCATTATTATTATTATTTTATCAATATTGTTATCATTAACATTAATATCATTATTATCATTATCATTCATATTATTATTATTATTATTATTATTATTATTATTATTATTATTATATTATTATTATTATTATTATTATCATTATTATTATTATTATTATTATTATTATTATTATTATTATTATTACTAGTAGTAGTAGTAGTAGTAGTAGTAGTAGTAGTAGTAGTAGTAGTAGTAGTAGTAGTAGTAGTAGTGGTGGTGGTGGTGGTGGTGGTGGGATTAGTAGTAGTAGTAGTAGTAGTAGTAGTAGTAGTAGTTGTAGTAGTAGTAGTAGTAGTTGTTGTTGTTGTTGTTGTAGTATCATCATCATCAATATCATCATCATCATCATCATCATCATCATCATCATCATCATCATCGTCATTATCATTATTACCATTATCAGTATCATTATTATTATTATTATTATTATTATTATTATTATTAACTATCATTGTAATTATCATTATACAAACAGAGAGAAAGACAGAGGGGGAACAGAGAGAGAGAGAGAGAGAGAGAGAGAGAGAGAGAGAGAGAGAGGGGGGGGGGGGGGGAGGAAAACGAGAGAGGGATGGAAGGTTGGATAGAGAAAAATAACTGTTTAAAGCAGTATTAATGCGAGACTTTTGCCAACTTTCCAACTCATTACAGAACAGCATAATATACGTGCATTCGTCACGTATTCATAAGACATCTCAAGTTACAAAATGTTTGGAGGGGAAACTGTATGCCTTCCGTTATCTAAACGATATATATATATATATATATATATATATATATATATATATATATATATATATATATATATATATGTTGTGCGGCTTTGTGGTCATGTGGTATGAAACTCGCTTCGGATTGGAAGTTCGTTGTTCCGGACGGGTCATAGTAGTTGGGTTCTTGGAAAAGGATCTTTACTCACATTCTCTCACCATATTCTGGTATAAAATGAATACCTTGCTGTTAATAACTGCCTACTCTGTCGGAAAAAAATTGCAATGTCGCCAAAACGGTGTCATGTTTTGCCTTCACATGTTATGTGTTGCTGCTGTCCAGGGGCACTTTGAAAAACCATTCGAACAATTTAAGTGGACATTGCCCTATATAAAAGCTCAAGTTTGTTTTAATCATTTATGACTCTCTGCGTCAAAATGATATTCTGAAATGACGGTGTAAAAGGTGACAATATACGATTCTTTCATCTCTTTGTATTTATTAAACGAGTAATTTTTATCGTGCCCAACAACACAATGAGCTTACGAGTATGTGTTATTGCACGATAAAAATATTATGACGAGTTTTATAAATACAAAGAGATGAAAGAATACGTTTATTCCACCCACCCATCCTAGTAAGATTATTAGATATTTTGTTGGTATGGTATTAGTACTTTTATTCACCATAATTTATACAGTCTATTTCTCCTTCTGCTTCAATGACAATTTGACCCAAAACTAAAAACGTTGGATTTGTATTCATCCGCACCAAAAGATTATTTTTAATTTCCAATCACCTGTCTTTTACACCCTACTTTAAACCTTATTTCACCAATATAATGTGCGAAAACATTCTGCAATCGTTGAATAATTATTTTATTCAACGCTTTCAAAGCTTTAATCAACGATTACGCATTTACTAAGAAATGATAGGGTTTTCCAATGAGAGGGGTAGAATAATATACGATTTTTACACTCTTACTTTTTGGAATTCTGTATTTGAAGGTCTGATACACCGAACACAATTGTGGGCTTGGTTTAACATTGTTGTGATGAATAATATGGTCCGTTGTTTAAGAGCATTTACTTACAACAAAAATCTCATAATAATAAAATGGGTCATCAGACTTGCATATAAGTTCACACAGACCCCGTCATCGTACTGGACTGAGGCGATGTATGACATAATTTGATCTGAAAAGTAATATTCCTTAAATTGGAGAGATGGTAGTAGTAGCAGTAGTAGTGGTACTAGTAGTAGTTGTAATAGTAGTAGTAGTAGTAGTAGTAGTAGTAGTAGTAATAGTAATGGCAGTAGTAGTAGTAGTAGTAGTAGTAGTAGTAGTAGTAGTAGTAGTAGTAGTAGTAGTAGTAGTAGTTGTAATAGTAGTAGTAGTAGTAGTAGTAGTAGTAGTAGTAGTAGTAGTAGTAGTAGTGGTAGTAGTAATAGTAATGGCAGTAGTAGTAGTAGTAGTAGTAGTAGTAGTAGTAGTAGTAGTAGTAGTAGTAGCATACTACTACTACTAGTAATAGTAATAGCAGTAGTAGTAGTAGTTGTAGTAAGGGTAGTAGGAATAGTAGTAGTAGTAGTAGTAGTAGTAGTAGTAGTAGTAGTAGTAGTAGTAGTAGTAGTAGTAGTAGTAGTAGTAGTAGTAGTAGTAGTAGTAGTTGTTGTTGTTGTTGTTGTTGTAGTTGCAGTAGTAGTTGTAGTTGTAGTAGTAGTAGTAGTAGTTGTTGTTGTAGTTTTAGTAAAGAAAGCTTAAATTGCTTGAATATGCTGGAAAAAATGCTCTGTCCAATTTAAGCATCGTCGCAATATTTTTTTTCAAAGAATTCAAGATTCGACAAATTATTGCGGAACGGGTACAATAAAAAAATTGACAAATACACAATAACACCCCCCCCCCCTTTCCCCTACTTTCCCTTCTGAAAAGAAAAAAAAAACAAAACAAAGAAAAATACCAACCAGAAACATCCTTCTTTGGTGGGTGGCTGGGACTCACACCTACCAACTGCTGCTGGGCAGAATCGCTTCCGGTGCACAAAACCAAGATCATCACAAATGAAATATTAAAATCGGTCAGGTATGGGCTAAGATGAGACTTCTATAAACATTTACTTGTTTTACCAGTTAACCACCTTATTCGTGTAAAAAAACGTATTTGATCATTTGTCCAGAAAATTATTCCTTCAAATGTCGATCGATTTAAATGACCCTCATCTTGGCAAAAAACCTCAAACAGGTACGAGGGGGGGGGGGGGGGGGGGGGCGGTGGCCAAGATGAGGGTGATTTACATCGATCAATATTTGAAGAACAAGTCTCTTTTTTTTTTTGCCAAACTTTTTAAAAACGTGTTTTTCCAGAGTACGTCATTTAACTAGTTTATAAGGGCATGGGTAGGTGTTGAGGGTTAAAGAGAATGCATGGGGTTGTAAAAAGAGGATTGTAAACAAGGGACATAAGGAAAGGCCACTATAACTACTACTGTGACGAATTGGCGGAGATCTGACTAGTGGCGTTTATCTCTGCCTCGTAATTCGTAAACGATTTATGTTCTTGATTGTACACCTATCAATGTCAACATTCAAGATTCCCGAGAATGTTAGAGAGATAAGAAAGTAAAGAGAGACGAACGAGGTGGGGGAGGGAGAGACGAAGAGGTATAGAGATAAGGGATTATGGAGAGAGAGAGAGAGAGAGAGAGAGAGAGAGAGAGAGAGAGAGAGAGAGAGAGAGAGAGAGAGAGAGAGAGAGAGAGAGGGGTTACGATGCTGCTTGGCATATGACAGATAGATATATAAATGGAGTGACAGATAGACAGATAGATAGAAAGATAGATAGATAGATAGATAGATAGATAGATAGATAGATAGATAGATAGATAGATAGATAGATAGATAGATAGATAGATAGATCAGTCTTTCGTGAGATATTGATATGATACTAAGCTGCTAGAAGATGTGGACTGTAAAAAATAATAAACAAAAATGAATATAACAGCTTGCAAATGTACCAAATACCAAACACGGAACGTTTCGGGCCCAAACCAATTCTTCAGCGAACGGGGAAAAAAAAACATAAATACATCGCTAAAAAAGAGAAATATTCAGTACGTCCTCTGTACAAAAAGATGCGTCCGCAATGTAACTATGGTACGAGTATATAAGACGAATACAATCTAGAGCGCAACAGAAAAAAATGGGGGGGGGGGGGTGCACTGGGAGAATTGGAATTGAAACAAATCTAACAAAAAGGTGACAATAAAATTCATTGCCTCCTTCGTGTATGGTCGGTCGCAAAACCGCCCTGAAGCTTTGTCACAACGCATCGTGCGACCAGATGCATTGCGGTTTCGGGCTCTTGGCCACAACGGGTACATATTGGACAGATGGAAAGTCCCCACTGATGAAGCTACGATGCCGTGAGGCAGGTTCCCGACTGAAGTCGATTCGCCGCCATCCAGTGTCTACTCTTGTCGGTTTATAAGCTTGGCAACTTCTCTCCCAGTTTCGACGAGTCTATGTCCCCGCCCCCTCGAGGGATTGAATTCGTCCAAATCGACTTCCATCTCGTATGCGCAGCCCCCACCACACAGGGAAGCTAAGTACCAGGGAGACCTGGACTTATTTCGGCTCGAAACAGGGGTACCGTCCATTATGCGCTTGAGAGTGATTTCCTCATTCCCTCTCTTGAAGCCAGCCGGTTGTAATCGTCTCCTGCCCGGATATCGGGGGTCTGGATTGCTGCCATTATCAGGCCCCATTCTCTTGGCATTGTTGCCTGCGTCCCCGATACTATATGCATGGACTTGCGATGTTTTACATCTACCTTCTCAACGTTCTTGCTCCTACCCCGCAATACTCCGCGGTGGAATAGTATAGGGCCTGGGCGGAAGTCCTTATAAGTGCTTGATCAGCACCCGAAATTGTTCCCGCCAGCTTCCTCAGATGACTGTGGCGTTTCTCTATCTTTAGGGCAACGCCTTCAAGATGGACCCGTAACTCTTAGGTACTTCGGATTCGACTCATATGGGAGAAGCTGGCCCCGACGAATACGTTCAGTTTACGGCTGTGCCAGCCACAGCATATGAAATGGTTTTTGAAGTGTTCATCTCCAGGTTCCACTGGTCAAAGTAGGATTTGAGTCTGGTGCCATCTTCACTGAGTAATCTCTCGAGACGGGTCAACACCTAATTTGAGTAACGAGTACCCAGTCGTCACGTATCCCAACCTCAGAGAGAAAGTGTTTGGAATATCGCGAATGTTGGCAACAGTGCTGATACCCGAGGGACTCCATTCTTCAGTTTCCTGACTTTGCTCGTGGTGTCTCCCACGGTGACGTGGCATTGTCTTTCACCTCGGATTGAAGAGAACAGCTTCAAGGTCTTTTTGAACCTTGTGATTTTTGCAAGTTTGAGCATTAACCCTATCGCTGATAGGTGCATGTATACAGCACCAGTTTGCTGTTTCATTTCAAATCCTGCCCTAATATGTTCTGTAAGGGCAATAGTAGTAGTAGCAGCATATGGCTATACCTCCAAATTTATTTCGTCAATCCAGCTTCGGAAGTCTTCCTTTGCCCTAAGAACTGTATCATAGCCACCTGCAAGTCTCGATACTGGAGAGTGGAGGACGATGTGATCGTTGGTCTCTGGAGCTGCCTGGCACTTCCGGCGAACATCACTGTTCCCAAGTGTCCATCTGCAAATATTTGATGCAGTTCTGACATGTCCTGATAAGATGGATTTGAGGAAACCCAGGCATTCTTTTGGTGGGGTCTTTTATGATGTTGCCTCCTCTAGGTGTTTCCCTATTCCACATTTCTATAAGGGCAATGGCCTTCCCCGGTGTGGACCTCCCTTCCCTGAAGCCCGTCTAATCGGGTGCCAGGGCTGCATCTAGGACCGGCTCCCATCGATTCAGTAACACACGCTTCATAATTAGTAAAGGCAGCTTAGAAGTGACAATATGGGTCTGCAACTGTCAAGATGTAATTCTGCCGAGATTTTGCGATTTAGGTTGCTTTTACAATTGCCGTATAATAATGTTAAATCAATTTTATTCCATCCCTATGATTAAAAAAACAAAACAGAAAGCGAAAGCACAGGATTCTGTTTTGAAGCATTGAAAATAAACATAGATCCATAGAAGGACAAAAATTGACATCCCTCGGCTCTTTGTTATTTTTTTAGACAACCATTTTGATTATAACTTCTCATTAAATTATATCAGACTATAAACGTTCACGTTTACACACAGTTTTGTGTGTTGGTACGTCATATTCGGCTGAGCGATGCTGTTATTATTTTACCTAAACGCATAGCATCAATTCATATCTAAGAACTCTTTCCACTCTCTTCTCCTATCAATACATTATATAGAAGGAATGAAGTCGACTTCTTCAGCTTTGTTATTGATTTTGGACCTCGAGTTGGGTGATTAGGTCGTCTCACTTAAATTGATAATATGCTTTTAGGTAAACGTTAGTCAAATTAAATATACCAACACGCATAACTGTGTTCAACCTTTAACGTTAATTGTCTGATTGGTATAATTTAAGAATAAATAATCAATAACAGGCTGTCTAAAATAATAACAAAGAACTGAGTGACTTCAACTCCTCTATAAATCAGATATAAACGTTTAAGGTCACTTATAGTTATGTATTTTGATAGGATTCATCTGGCGGGCAGATGTTGTGAGTCTTTACCTAAAAGCCAAAATAGTATACGGAACTGTTCTCTTTCATTACATTAATGCATACAGGCATCACTATCTGCCCCCCCCCCCCTCACTCTCTTTCTGTCTCTCTGTCTGTCTGTCTCTCTCTCTCTCTCTCTCTCTCTCTCTCTCTCTCTCTCTCTCTCTCTTTCTCTTTTGAACACATATACACACACATACATACATACATACATACATACATACATACATACATACATACATACATACATACATACATACATACATACATGCATACATACATACATACATACATACATACATACATGCACACAACCACACTTGGCAGAGAGAGAGAGAGAGAGAGAGAGAGAGAGAGAGAGAGAGAGAGAGAGAGAGAGAGAGAGAAAGAGAGAGAGAGACAGAGAAAGAGAGAGAGAAGAGAAGAGAGAGAGAGAGAAGAGGAGAGAGAGAGAGGAGAGAGAGGAGGAGGGGGGGAGGGAGGGGGGGGGGAGAAAAGGAGGGTGGGATGGGAAAAACTAAGAATGCTAACCAGTAGATATAATTTGTCCAATCAAAATACAGGAATCGTGACACCCCTCCATGCTCTTTCCGACAAATTTGTCGCTGGTTGTTTACAAATAAGAAAATGATTGAAGTTGATTTTAATATGTACTTGGTTAGTATTTTGGGATTGTTTTAGACCGTAGGGTGTGTGTTTACAACAAAGATGAAGGAGGTTTGCTAGTATAATATAATTTGATGTAATATAATATAATATAATATAATATAATATAATATAATATAATATAATATAATATAATATAATATAATATAATAGATTAACACACATGCTAGATAGGTAGGGAAAATGATATATGGAAATATACAGAAATAGAGCATAGCTAATGTAAACAGAGATTGAAAAACATGGAAGAAAGAAGAAGACTGGCTTGTTTCCTTGAGCAATATCAACATATTATGTTCATTAGAAAATAAAAATAGATATAGGGCAATTAGGGGGATTAAGGGAAAAAGAAGAACCAGACATTTAATAATAATGAGACAATGAGAGTGAGAGAGAAATATGATTCTGAAAAGGGTTATCTCTGATGTCCCTGCCATACCGTGCTATGGCAAAATAATTAGTAAAGATCAGTGTCATGCATTAAAAAAGTAGAAACTAGATTATTGTACTCGACAAATTAGTGAAAGTTATAGACTTTATTATATAGAAGGAATGAAGTTGACGTCACTCAGCTTTATGTTATTGTTTTTTTAGACAGCCATTTTGGTTACTAGTTCTCACTAAATCATATCAATCAGACTATAAACGTTAAAGGTTACACACAGTTGTGGGTCTTGGTACGTTCATCCTGATAGCGGATGTGGTGAGTATTTTACCTAAACGCATAGCATCAATACATGTGCACGCTTAGTTTATGAGGAAGTCATTCCCACATTATGTACAAAATATACAGATCGCGTCAAAATAATTAGAATCAGCAATGTCTCTTTTCTTCAAAACCCTTTGCTATTTTAATGATTTAAATTTAAATTTATTGATGTAATATACTAAACAACAACATAAAAATGATAAAAAATTAACGCATCACTTTTGATCGTCTCTAGCGTTTAACACCAAGGCGGTTTAATTAAATTGATAAAACAGATTAAAAAACAGTCAATTCCCCTTTCCCTGATATATGATATGCCATGGTTATCAAAGCTTTGATGTATCCTATGCGAAAGAATAAAACATGTCCAGATCACACGATACACGCGAAGAACTTTTAGACATGATTTGCCTTAGTCGCCACATGTGTATTGCTAGGAAACGGACATAAATTCCTATTTACATGGCAATGCCAAAGATAATAAATGATAATTTGTTTGATTTGATAAACTTCGAATTCTTATCAATGCGTCACCACGCTTCCATTGTCAGATGCACAGACAAACCAGGCCCTTGGACTTCAAGTTGCTGGATGGTCAACTCACAGAATAAGCGATCATTTTGGCTTCAGCAATTCCACTATTGTCCGCCTTATTTAAAGGAACAACGAAACGGGTGAGGTTTATGACTTGCCAGGGTGGGGTGGACAAAGAAAAAACACCCAATCTGACGACAGCAATATTCAACAATATCATAAAAATAATGATGAATGGTCCGAAGGTTAGCCAAAAGAATGTTAGGAACCGTCTCAAAGAACAAGATTTAAAATGTCGAGGGACTTATGACGGTCATATTCTGACTGACCACATCACCGTCTTCGTCTGGAATCTAATCTTATTGTCTTGCGAGGAAATGTCAACGCCGAGCGATACCTTAATGAGATACTGCTCATGGCATGTTGTTCCTATAACGCAGCAACATGAAGATCTTATAGTCTTCCAACAAGACAACGTCAGGCCCCATGTGGCAACATCAGTCGCACCTTTCTAGAGGTTCTTCCTTGGCCAGCTTGTGATCTTTTGCCCATTGAACACCTGTGGGACAGGGCTGGTCGCCGCGTTCGACACAAAAATGTCAACAACATCGACGATCTCATTGAAGAATGGAGAATTATTCCCTTAAAAGATGATTCTACGATACATCCACTCCATGGGGAACAGAATATAGCTTGTCGTCGATGCAGAAGTGGACATACCACTACTAAACACAGATACAATAATTGATGTGTGGTAAGAAATCGGGTAGCTTTTTTTCAATGAAAGATTAGGCAAGTTTAACAGTTGAACATATTGTACTTACTTATATGCCCGTAATCACATACAACGAATTGTTACTTGACAAAAAAAAATGGATCTCTCTCTTTTTTTGTTAAAAAGTGATACCCGTTCAAAGAGTGATCTATATTTTTCTTTTTTTTTTCTTTATTTTGCTTAGTATCTATATATTTAGGACTAAATTTGTTATGATTTTGAAATCTCAAGTTGACGCAATGCCTTTGTGTCAAAAAATTAAACTGAAATTCATGAATCGCGGTGTCTTAGAAAAATGCTTAAAAACCAGCTGTAGTCTTGAAAAACATGTATTTAACAAATTGGACAAAAAACTCGTCTTTTAAATATCGATCGATTTAAATGACCCTCATCTTGGCAAAAACTCTCAAACCTGGGACCTCGCGATGACCAGGTTTTAGAGCTTTTGCCAAGATTAGGGTCATTAGGCTAGGATCAATCAAGCTGTGGCTATACGTTGTGACTGTTTAAAGTACAATAAATGAGAATGGCTTAGAAGGGAAGTGACCATAGATTTTAACCATGAAGAATAAAATTCAGCATGAATTATCTTTCTTATGCTTGTCGCTTAAGACCCCCCCCCCCCCCCCCCAGCCCCCCACCCCCTCCATCCACTTCCTTGCAAAAGAAGCAATGGGCAAATTAATGTGTGGTGAGTATGCGCCAAATACTAATATTCTATTGAGTTTTTTTAAAAATTTAATTAAATCAAGGTTACCTAAAAGGCAAGCCAGTAGCTTTTTAAAGTTAGTTTAAACATACGAAATATTTCCTGGGATTCGAAACCACAACCTTTTAATTCAAGAAGCAGTGACTTGCCATTATGCCATCGTTTACTCGGTTGGCAATATGAAACAAGTATAATTGGTAAAGTTGTGATGGTACAACAGAAATAAAACAAATACTAAATCCAACCACTGTAGAATTTCAATGTAAATAGTGATATAGATAGTTCGAAGATGACGTCACTCAAGCCTTTGTTGTTATATTTTGCCATCCGCGTTTGTGAGTTATTCTCACTGAACTGTATTAACCAAACTATGAAAGTTCATGGTTACACAGAGTTTTGTGTGTTGGTCCGTTATACTTCCGGATGGCAATGTTATGATCTTCTTAGCCAAGCGCATACTATCTATATATGGATGAAGAAAAAGGAAGGGAAGCAATCGCTTGAAAATATTGTCTAATGAAATATATGAGTTATTGTTCTTTAAGGAGGTGGGATATCTGGCCTAGGACAAAAAAGGAAAAAATAATACTACATATAAGCAACTAAGATATTTTTATAATATGTAATTTGAGACAGTGGTTACGGGTACCTCTTCAAACGCCAAATAATTTATTTTTAATGGCAGTTTCGTATATCAATCCAAATTTTCTTCCACCATTATTATTTAGACGCAAAGTTTTATAACCTGATAGTTGTGACAACCTAAAACAATAAAAAGAAAAGTTTTCAATGAGCTCGTATTTTATTCACCGTGTAATTACGGCCATTCTAATTTTTGTTTCTTGATATGTTTGTTTTAAAGATCACTTTACGGAAAACATAATTTGAATGCATAATGCATTATATTCCTCGTGAAATTGGCGCTTCTAATTTTGGTTTCTATGAGTTTGTTTTTAATATCCCATGACGAAATCAATTTGAATATTTTATCCCATCTAGACATTGAAACTGATCTCTAGGCGGGGGGGGGGGGGGGGGGGGGGGGGGTAGTATTATGGGTACCAGTAATTAAATTCACCTTGCACTGGTGACAGCAACAGGCCCTGATAAAAAGTCCCTGAAGGGGCCCATTGTTTTCGAATAGGGTGCGTTTTTAAGACAATGGGCAGCAAAGTCGATCGCAGTAATTGGTTAACTTTTTTTCTTTACGGATACGATTTAGTTTACGTCCCGTTTATTATAATATGATGAAAATATGGGGAACAGGTACAGTTGTGATATAACATTATAATCCATGTCCCAATTCAAATGCGTATTTAATGCAGCTTATATATATATATATATATATATATATATATATATATATATATATATATATATATATATATATATATAAGATTTTCACAACTGTCGATTAAACGAATATAAGATAAATATTATGTACATTGAACATTAATTTAATGTAAACACAAGAGTTGTGGTGATAGCTAGAAAAACTAATGAGAATACGATAGTGATAATAAAACTGAACGCAGTGGTTATAATTACATCGTTAATGCTGCAATACTCTGGAAAAACCCATATATAAAATTTTATGTGTTGGTCCGTTATATTTCCGGATAGCAATATTGTGAGTTTTTAGTCAAGTGCACACTTTATATAAAAACGAATAGTGGCCACGCTAATGACT
>NC_088363.1:75410780-75438280 GCF_034508935.2 Berghia stephanieae
ACATTGCGCTATATAAATGCTCTAGATTTTGGGGTATTTTTAAACAAAGAAATGAGACAATTCAAATCGATATAAAATTGCAAATTTGTTCTGTGTTGTATGTATTTAAAGCAACATTGTTCCAAGGATGTAAAGTAGGAGAGCGGACGGACATGCATTTTAGGTTATTTTGGGTGAGGTCTTGCAAGCAGTAAAACCCGGTACCGTGTTTATATCTGGGCGCAAAGTTGAATCCTTGGAACAGGATCTCTTTTACCGTGCTCGGTAACAACGTTGTTTCGGTCGAAAGCAATTCTGTTATAGGCGTGTTGTCTAGTCCTACGTGTAAAATTTTGCTGTCGGCCTTGGGACCTTCCGGAGCAATTTGAGCAAATTTAGTGGATATTGCATATATAAAAGCTCAAATTTTAGAAACCTGTTGACTGATATAAGCAATAGTAATTCCGCATGGAACATACTGAAACTCACAATTCCCTTGCAGGCATTTTTTCTTCTTCTGGCAGCCGATGGTACAGTAGTTTGGGTGCCTTCATTAACGATCATAATAATGTTGTTAATTAAATTATATCTTTTTTTACATGTACAATGATTATAATTGGAAGGTTAGAATACTAAGGTTTAAATTTCTTTTGTAAAATATAATTTCAGATCGCATTTTAACAATATTCATATACACAACAAAACAAAACAAAACAAAACAGAATAATATGAAAAAAAAGAACTTGATTGAATGGTGATATGATAAAGAAGTAAATAATTTGATAATAACTTGAGCTTCTATATAGCGCAATATCCACTAAACGTGCTCATAGCGCTTTGCAAGGGGTCCCTAGCCAACAGCTGCGAATCGGCTTCGGTCGAGGAGCTGCCTAACGGCAAGTGCGTTACATCGGTGGGGTCTTACTACCTGTCCAGTATGTACCCACTGTGGGCAAGAACCCAAGACGGCAGAGCATCTAGTCGAAAGGTGTGTTTTGACGATGCTACCCGGCGGGTTCGCGACGGTGCACGAATGCGGACCGGACTTTGCTGATTGGGTCGATCGTCATAACATAGTAGTGTGAGAACCATAAGAGGCTGCTGCCAACAGCAACACTTAACATGTAGAACGAGACATGACGCATATTAGGCGATATTCCAATTTTTTTCGGACAGAGACGACGCTGCTAACGGCCAGGTACTCATTTTACACCTGACTACGGTGAGAGAATGTGAGTAAAGAGTCTTTTCCAAGTACTCAACTATGCGACGAGCGAGGCTCGAGCCCAGGACCTTCTTATCCGAAAGCGAGTGTCATACCACTAGACCACATAGCCGTACAAATCCTTTACCCGATATTGAGATATCACATTTAAATGTTCAGAATAGACATATTCAATGTAGTTTTTGAAAATATCAATGTGACAAATTAGGGAGCATGCACCGGTGTAAGATAAAAATCAGAAAAAAAATGTTTATGAAACAGTGCTTTTTGGGGAGCACTTTTTCAGATCTTTATCTTAATAAAGTCCTATGCGAAGAACACACACTTAACCTCCCTTTCCACTGTAATATAACTGAATTTAACAAATAAATCAGACAAATGCTCTGAATCCTGACAAAGAAACAGCAGCAAGAAATTACAAACTTTTATTTAAAACAAATGAACTAGTATTGACCTACATCTTTTTATTTATTGATGTTTTAATTTGTCCTGCCCGACCATTATGTAGCCTATTTTATGTGATATCTAAGATAAGTTATTCTAGGACATTATATTTGTTAATAAATGACTTACTAAAGTATACATTTTATTGAGATTTTCTAGTTTTGTGTCATGTTGACCAGCAAGCAGCCAGTTACAGTAATCAAGGCGTGACAGTATCAAAGCACAAAAGACCGCCTTCAGCAAAAGGAGAGGAATGAATTGTTTCATTCGATGTATTCTCTTTAATTCAGAATTCATGGTTTGGATCATCTAGTTCATTTGATTCTCCATGCTGAAACAGTCTTCCAACACAACACCAAGGTTTTTCGCTCTGGATTGATGTGACAATCTCCAATGAGAATTGATGGTAACGTTTTTTTTTTAAATATTTGATGGAGTGACGCATAGCATGATCTTCGTTTTGTCATCATTTAGTTTTAATTTATGCTCCTGCATCCAACACCCGATGGACGCGCAGCACTGCCCAATGTCAGACGAAGCCGTATGTATGCACGATGGCACAGGGGATTTGTACAGCTGCGTATCATTGGCAAACGTAGGGTAAGTCACACCATGTGCAGTTATAACTTGTCCAAGGGGCATTATATTCCGGACATAAAGTCGAGTACCGTGGCCTGAGGAACTCCAAACTTCAATGGTAAGAGGTTTGAGTGTTTTCCATTAATTGAAACGACTGGGTTCTACCAATAAGATACGATGTAATCCATTGCAGTACAGTGTTGTTGATGCCATAGATATTTGAAAGGCTCTTGATTAAAATTGAGTGGTCTATAGTGCCAATGCAGCTGGCAAGTCGGGAAATGCGAAATTGACTCTTCGCCGTTGTCACAGATAGCAATAAGTCAGTGACAATTTTCAAAAGCGCCGTTTCTGTACTGTGTCTATCTCTGTATGCAGATTGGTATTTTTCGGTCAATTTATTTGCCGGAAAGTGCTCTTTTATCTGTTTCAAGACATTTTTCCAGCATCTCAGATATGAAGGAAAGATTTGATACAGGACGGTAATTTTTCAAATTGTCAGGGTCTAAATTTGTTTTTTTTTTAATTAGAGGAGTTTCATTTCCTGATTTATTGCAACCAGGTACATATACGGTGGATAACGAACCGTTCATAATCAAGATTACTTAGTCGATGGTGTAATCTAAACATTCTTTAAAAGTTGTGTGTTTATTGGATCAATGGCGCATGATTTGGGTGCAGATGACACTATGACATCTCTGACTTCCGAAGAGCTACCCTCCCTAAATTTGTGAAAAGTCGGTCCTCCAAAAGACATGACGTCACACTCAATGGCGGTGCCACCCTGACCCTAATCTAGCTCTTATCTTATGTTCAATACCTTTCCATCCAAATACTGTGCAAATGACTCTGGTGAGTCAAATAATGGAATATTGGATGGTTGTACATTTGATTTTGATTTTCCACTGATTTCATCAATAAAGTTTAAAAGATTCTTTGAATTTGGACTCTCTTCAATTTTCTTCTTATAGTAGGTGATTTTCTACTCTCTGATATTTTCACTTCATCCGTACACGCTTCAGTGCCGCCCGATCCTCTGGATGTTTTTTGTGGAGCCATCTGATTCAGCCACATGACGTTGTCGTTTGGCTTTCTTGACAACGTCGGAAATCTATGGCGCAGGAGGACGATCTGTGACCGTTCTAGTACATAAGTGTGAGTGTTTCTCCAGTACCGTCAATTGGGGGTACTTGAGGACGGTCGATAAATTCGCATCATTACCTTTTGAAGTCAAGTCGTCCTTGGTGTCTTTGTTGAATGTCTATGTCGAAGGCGCGGAGAGTGCGGGGTTTAACTTCTATTTTGTCTCTCATTGACGTGGGCTTGTCGATGTTGCATGTGATGGTGAAACGGTCCGAACACAGTGGTTTGTAACCTTCGGGTTGATTACTTCGACTCCAGATGTTATGAGCCAGTCGTTATATGGCATTTTTCATGCATCGGTGTTTGGATGTGTTGGGTAAGACTGTGGTGATCTAGAATTTCCCTCATAGCATGGCAGCAGTGCGGTGATCGCTTGTAGAGTCGTAGTGGTTGTTAAAATCACCAATGATCAGGAAACATTTGGATAATTTAATCGTTGACTCAATCAGGCTTTCAAAGTTCTGGACAAAATTTCGATGAGTCGAGAAATTCTGCTCCGATGGTGGTGGATGTTATAGACAAACGAATGTAATGTTAAGAGCTATTGTTTTGAGACACTGATACACTGGACACGTTGTCACTTTTTCAAATGTCACAAATAAAGGCTCACATGTATTTTTAATACATCTCCACACCACTAGACGTTATCATTTGCCTCTGCATGACTGAAATGCATTTAAAAGGACATTGACTTGAAAGGAAAAAAACCTCCGCATTAATCAAGAGAGTGGACCGACACGGGCATTAATTAATTATAGTCTTAGTCTAACTATTATAATGTGATCATGCAAACGCATTACTGAAATAATTAACTTAGTAGACTTGGTTGTAAATTGGTTTTAATTACATTACGGTTGATGGTGTAGAAAAGAATGATCTTTAATTTTGATAACTCGATTTTTTTATCTACCGTGGTATCTCAATTTATTAAGATTTACTCGCTTATAAAATAACATATAGATATCGCATTTAGAACACAATGTAACTTTATTTTGTATATATAAAGTCACAAAAACGTGTGCTTTTATACCCACTAAACGTGCTCAAAGCATTATAGAAGGGATCCCTGGCCAACGGCAACGCAAATTTATTTATATATCATGTTTATATGTTTATGTTGTTTTTTATATTGTTTATATTTTATATGGTTTACATATAACTCTCATGCCTTTATTCAATTATTTTCCTCAGTACTATCAATCTTACCTTTTTCACATTTTTACAATTAATAATAGTAATTGATTCCGCCCTTATCATATTTCTTATTTAAAAATATTAATAATTGATTCCGCCTTTATCACACTTTCCATATTAAAGCTATTCATGCATCCATCCATTGTTTTCAATTTTAAAACTCAACTTTTTTGCCTTTATCACATTTTCCTAATGAAAGATACTCACTAAATCCGTCAATGATATATTATTTTCATCATCGAAGTAATTCAAATTTTGTCTAGATGTGATCAATGTCTTGGTCGGATCTATTGTGAGTTATTGGTCAAGTAGTATGACACCCGAAGTATGATCTGTAAGTCCCGAGTTCGATTCCCGTAGTGGGTGACGCAAGGTTGAGTACTTGGGAAAGGCTCTTTGCTCTTATTTTCTCAGCATACATTGTAATTAAAATACAAGAAATGAAGTGAGTAGGAAAGTGCCAGAAGACAACAGAGAATAAAAACTTCGCGGCGGCGAATGGGGCTCGAACCCGTGACCTTACTGGTACGACAACTCCGCCTGGCCGAGGAGATCGTGACTCTACCGTATGAGCTGAGCTATCCACGACCCCCAAAAGCAGTCGCTTCAAACCATAATCTAACTAGAGCCTTTGTCCTCGACTTCTTGAGGTCAAAATCAAGGCATGCCCGGTAACAACGTTGCCTCCGACGGAAACAACATTGTAGTTAGCACCTTAAGGTTGTCACGTCTCCCTCCACGTATTGTCGTTGGTTTTTGGCCCTTTGTAAAGAGCTTACAGCACATTCAGTGCGGCTTTGCCATCTCCTGGTAAAACACTAGGCATCGGACATTTAGGCGTAAAGTTGAGTCCGAGAAATAGTCTCTTTAATCACATTCTTTTAAAATACTCGGGTGTAAAATGAGGCCAGTAACAGAGTTTTCTCTGTCGAAAAAAGTGTAATAGCGACTTACATGCGACATGTCTCACATGCTAAAGGTTGGTATAGGGTTGGGGGATCCTTGTAAGCGATTTGAACTCAAGTTATTGGTGTGTTTTTTTTCTCTTCTTTTGTTTTGGTTTGTGTGTGTGCGTGTGTTTGTGTGTGTGTGTGTGTGTGTGTGTGTGTGTTTGTTTATATGTTTAATTGGTTTTTTTAAATTGTTGTTTTAATGTTTTTACTTGTTTTTTTTTTAATTCTGTTTTTTTTTGGTTTGTTTTGTTTTCCTATAATGTTATACAAATTTCTCGATTTTATTTATCATCGTAATGAGGGGTGAAAAATTAATGATCTAACAAAGAAACTGTACATGATTCTGGTTTTTGCCTTAAGCATTCCTACAGTGTTCCAAAAAACGTTAGATTTATAACTTTCTACAATGAGTCTATGGATTACATATTTTCCGCTGGAACCAACTAAAATGCGTAATGACATGCTATGTTCACCTAAAAGCAGCAGACACTTAAATGATGTCTGTTTTTGATTCCTTGAAAGTTTTACGTGTAGTTCCGCAATCCAAATTAATTTGGTAAATCCTTTCACAAAAATCAGACTAAACAAAGTATAACCTTAAAATATAAAGAAAATAAATAATAATAATATAAAACAGAAAGAAAAAAAAGATTAACATGAATAGAAAAGTTTAAACAATAAAGAAAGCTATACATAAAAACTACCTTTTCAACCAACAAATAAATATATAAAAAGGAAGAAACTTTTTAAAATGACTTTCACTTTGACATCGTTTGTTTTCCATTAAAGTATTTATTGTATATATTGTCTATCCAATTAACAAATTAACTGCCGTACTCTGGAAAGACACGTATTTAAAAATCGCACGCCCCTTTTCCATTTGTTTCTTTTAAACCAACCAAATGATATCGATTTGTTGATACTGCAGCATATCAATCAACGCGTTACTCGTTAACTGCTGCTGTACTCCGGAAAAGCTTATATTTTTTTTAATTCGCGAGAGAAATCGTCCTTCAAATAACGATCGATTTAAATGACTCTCATCGTGGCAAAAGCTCTCAATCCTGGGACTTCACAAAATCCTGCGTTGAGAGCGTTTGACAAGTTAGGGTCATTTAAATCGATCAATATTTGAAGGACGATTTTCTGGTCAAAGTTTAGCAACGTGTCTCTCCAAAGTATGGCAGTTCACTGGTTTAAAAAAAACAAACATGTTTTGATGTGTTGACACTGTGAAGCAACGCTTAAAGGGTTTTCAGATTTCGCTTCCGTGTTGTCGTTGACAAAATAATTTGCAACACAAAACAAATGAAAAAAATTATAACAAAACATCTTTTTCTTCCTCGACAAGTAGCTACGTGTGTTTTAAGGGAAAGCAGTGGAATAACAACCCACGATACCAGTCCTCTTTATCCACAAAACAGGTATATCATATAAACCTGAACGATGTAACGTGATTCACCAGTGGGATAAAATGCTTTGAATGTTACGGACCTCAGGAGGTTCTGCGACAGACTAGCATCTTATCCAAAAGATAGCAAGGAATTGCTATTGTCCGTTTCACGCAACAGAAACCAGGATAAACTCCGGCTCCTGGGTCTAATGGCTCTAAAGGACTACATTGTCAGGAGGTTCACTAGAATGGACAAGCACATGATGCAATTGCAGTAACACAGTCAGCGTTTGGATCAAAATGTTTCTTAACCCGTTTTGTGGAGAAAGATTACTTATCAAAAACACAAAACAACCCCCCCCCCCCCAAAGAAAAAACAAAAACAAAAAAACAAACAAAAAACAAACCCATCCTCCCCATTATTCTATTTTTTTCTTTGTAGTTACATGTAGTTGACTCAGCTTAACGAGGTACTAGCAGTATTCATGTCGACACGACCCCCCCCTCTCCCCCCAACTTTTAGAGTGCTTTTCATAACGGTAGATAATGATTCGTTATCAAATATCTCAACGTTGATCATGGGCAATGATTTGAGTTGTACAGCTATGTGACACTCGTCTTTGGACTGGAAGGTCTAGGATTCGAGTCCTGCTCTGAGCGGCGCATAATTTAGTCATTGGAAAAGTCTCTTTACTTTCATTCTGTCACCGTACTAAGGTGTAAAATGAGTACCTGGCTGTCAACAGGTTTTTCTGTGTCCAAAAAAAAATTATTATCGCCTACCAGGCGGTATGTCTTTGACCTACATTTTAATTGTTGCTATTGGCTTGGGACTTCTTGTAAAGAGCTTTGAGCACGTTTAATCTGTTAACTGCCGTATTCTGGAAAAACTTATATTTAAGAATTTGAACACAAAACTCGTCCTTCATATATCGACTCTCATCTCAGCAAAAACTCTTAAACCTGGGACTTTGCTCCTTAAATAGTAGACTGTCTAAAGCATGATGAGCAAAGTTTGATGGTTTTCTATCTTATAAGTGTGACATGCCTAATTAACCTGGCATCGTGTTAGAACTAAACTCTAAGAAGAAAGCTGAGTTTAAAATGAAATAGGAAATTTTGGTAATATTGATACTGTGGCTATTAAATGCTTCAATCTATTATCATACTAGTCCGAATAATTATCCTCCCAAAAAAAATGTTCCGTAAAATGCGTAACCAAATTGCCTCGTTTCTATAGATAGTATGCGCTTGGCTAAGGAGCTCACAACATTTCCATCCGGATGTATAACGGACCAACACACAAAATTTTGTGTAACCATGATCGTTTATAAACAGGTTACGACAGTTTAGTGAGAATTAATCATAAACGCGGATGGCCAAAAAAAAAAAAAAAAAAAAAAATAACAAAGACCCGAGTGACGTCAACTTCGAACTATCTATTAGAAGCATTTTAAATATATAAGAGTAGGTGTCTATGTGTCAATTTTCTGACCCCTTTTTGCTATGATAAGTGTATATTAAACTATTGTATTTATTTGACAAACTAGATGTTTGGAGAACGATAATTGAAAGCAATGATATTATATACTCGTTGTTGAAAGTGAGACAAAGTAAAAAAAAGTCTTAGATTACTATATAAGACATGTATGACCGCACTTGCTGTTTGTACAATATTGTTGTAATTGTCGTGCGCAGAGCCATACTGCCTCATACGAAGCACTGGATCTAAGTCGTAGGTGTTTTTTTTACCTTAGTTAACTCTCTATTTTCTACTAAAACTTTTCGCAATGTAGAGCATATGGCATGCGGTTTTGAATTGATATGTTTCTCTCCGATACTAAAAATTTGTATGGGCGTCGATATATTGTAAATGTAAGACTACAAATATTTACATATATATCCGTTTATTAAACATTGAGTATATAAAGTAGATTCATCGAAAGGCTCTTACTTTCAATATCTCGACCATTCCATTCTTCTCTCGTTTATCATTATTTCATTATGCTAAAGATATCGTATTTGCAATGCTAGAGTTAATAGATATATTTAGCAATATTTCGCAAAGAAATCTGAACACATATTATATGCCCAACCCACATTGTATCTTTGCTTTTAGTTGTCCTATGCAAGGGTTGTCCCATTTTTTAAAAATTTGACGCTTTCGTACATTTGGCTACAACAACAGCACCGAGGTATTTGGTGATATTTAGCAGTAGGTGAAGGTATAACAATTTGCCATGATGATCATTCTTGTACCTAATTAAAGTGCAATGTTGTCCTTCTTTATTACAAAAATGTTTTGTGCATACAATGGCGGGAAATAACTATAAAAACCTGGCATTAAACGAAGCTTTTAAAACTAATTCAATGTTTAAGAAAAATTAATCGAGTTGATCTCCTAAGTTTCAAGTCAGCTGTCCCCACCTAGATAACTATTTTTATTACAGCTACCTCTACAATAACAAAAATTGCTGAGCCCTCCGAGTGTTTATAGAGATAAATATGTAACTGATGTAAACACCAGCGACTACCCAGTAATCCAATTTCAACAATGTTTTACAGAGAGAAAGACAGTGTCCATCCTATCATTATAAGGGGGGGGCATTGACAATATACAAGCAGTGTCACCAGTCAACAGTGAAAAGCGAAACAACTTGCTCCTTTATTATTTTGGAAAATAAGATACCATCACTCTGACGCCATAAGATGAATTACGCAAGGAATTGATCCAGTTCTCCATACATTTCTAATGAATTAGGAACCAGGTTTTTCACATCACACTTTTCTTCCCTATTACAAAAGAACAGAAATTAATAAAATAATTTTGTAAAATATATTGGAACTGAGGTTATACATATAAAGAGAGGGTTAGAGAGAGAGAGAGAGAGAGAGAGAGAGAGAGAGAGAGAGAGAGAGATAGAGAGAGAGAGAGAGAGAGGAGAGAAAGAGGGAGGGAGAGAATGAATGAGATGATATTATACGCATTTTGTAATTTTTTTTACATTTAGATAGAATGAAGTTGACGTCACGCAGGTCTTTGTTATTGTGTTTTGCCATCCACGGTTATGAGTAATTCTCAATAAACTATATTAACCAGACTGCAAACGACCAAGATTACACATAATTATGTTTGTTGGTCCGTTATATTTCCGGATGGCAATGTTGTGAGGGTCTTAGACAAGGGCACACTATCTATACGTTTATGTACTTATATTAATATATTATCCACTGAAAACGTTCGCACTCTAAACGTGAACACAAATATACACACATACGCACTCATACGCATATACAACACATATCAACACAATAATTCTTAGATTAACGAAAATGACGTCTTTGTATTACTTTGATATGTGGTATCACTGTCTTGTAATAAGCCTAGGCCAAAAAGTGTTGATGTACAAATGGTCTCTCTCTCTCTCTCTCTCTCTCTCTCTCTCTCTCTCTCTCTCTCTCTCTCTCTCTGTGTGTGTGTGTGTGTGTGTATGTGTCTGTCTCTCTCTCTCTCACACACAGGCATAAACATATTAACAAAAAAAATAATATGTTGCTTTTGATCAAAAAGCAAATGAAATTATCAAACAACAAGTATCTTATGTCCTTATTTCTGACAATTTGTGTTATAAATATGACCGCTGGAGATACCCTACGGACATAAATAGCATAATTTGCATCGTTGGCCACAACATACAGTGTTATTAAAAAATGGAGCGCAGATCTGTGGGCTCCAAGCATGAACGTAAGGGAAAGGACTCTAAACCAAGTGGGCGTGGTCCTCTTTTCGTTTGTTAAAATACGATGAATTCCACCATGCGCAGAGCCATTTCCACTTTAATGGGTTACTGGGTCTAAGTCTCAAGTGTGTACCTTAGATACCTCTTAATTCTTTATAAAATACTCTCGGAAGTCTTTGCGATTTTTTGCAATCATAAGAGTTGATACGATATAAATCTTTATCTCAATGATAACGGTTAACTTGAAGCTTATAAATTCCACAGTGCTTTCGGTTCTCGGGTCAATAACATTTCAGAATTCGGTCAAAAAATCGTATAAAATTGGCATCTCCTTGACCTCGATATTGATGTCGTTTTGACCGACGTGCACATATTTGTAGGTCCGATAGCAGGACGCGATTATGGGCTTGATTTAACATTGTAGTAACAATGCGTTATGTTGAGAGTGTTTTCTTTACAATATTGAGCCCATAACAATTTCGATTACCAGACCTGCAGGTCAGATAGTCCAAAGTAATTATGGGCTTGATTTAATGTAATTAATGGACAAACATGTGCGTTGCTTTGAGAGTGTGTCCATTACAAAACGAGTAATGAGGCCATAACACGTCGATATTGACACAGGAGAGGTCACACATTAATTTTCTTTTTTTTTTTACTTTTTAAAACACCAATGTCGTTTTCGAGAGACCTCAAATGAGTGAAAAATTACGCCGAATATGGAAACTGACAAATTAAAGGTCGAGCCGGTACTGTCAGGGCGACCGCGATATAATAATATCCTGCCTTAGATTGGAACGTTTAATTAACTAGTCACGGTCTTCCATTAATACATCATCAACTCTTAACCAGTTAACTGCCGAACTCTGGGAAGACACGAATTTTTAAAAAAATTGGCCAGAAAACTCGTCCTTCAAATATCGCTCGATTTAAATGACCCTCATCTTGACAAAAACTCTAAAACCTGGGACCTCGCCAAGACCCCAGTTTGAAAGTTTTTAAACCAATCGATATTTGAAGGGCGAGTTTTCTGGCCAAATTTTTAAATACACGTTTTTCTAGATTACGGCAGTTAACTGGTAAACAAGTCAAGGTTTTCATTAACACGTCATCAACTCTTAAACATTGAGACTGATGTGTTTCTTTTTTTCGATCCAAATGTTGCCAATCGTCTCAATACGGTATTATTATTATGTCGGGGTGAACCATACACCAACAATGAAGTTTAATTATAAGAAATGTCTAATTACAACACCTCATGTATTTTCTTATTTGTTTATATTAAAATAATAATCAGATAAGTAATGATATCTGATCAAATGATTATGTGGTTCGTAAACAAACAATTTTATGGTGTTTAACTTCATTCAATTTAACCATTTTGTATTATATTTTATGAGAATAAGATGTTATAACACTGTTTTTAACCGAAATCATGAGGCGGTCTTTCGACATAAAACTCCATTCTTTATTAATATAATAAATAGAATATTATTTGTCAAACTTTTAATTTTTTTAAATTGTTGATTCATTTTTCAGTAACTATTTCACCTCAACATAATACTGTTTTGACATAGCGGTTTACATATATTCTATAATATTCTGTCTTGCAATAGATGTAGACCTACATGTACTTTATTTGCAGGTCTGATAGTCCAATGTAATTATAGGCTTGATTTAATGTAATGGACAAAAATTTGCGTTGCTTTGAGAGTGTGTCCATTACAACTGTGGGTAATGAGTCCAAAAACAATTATGGTTATCGGACTTGGAAATTAGTACACGCGGATGTAGATTCAACCATAATTTTCATCAAGAGAGTAGAAACAAATATGTGATACGGGATTAGCCGCATTGCTGTTAGTGCTGTCTTAGTTAAAACGGTGAGTGTTACAGTCAAGTTAGGGTGAAATCAAATTCCATCAATTGTCATCCTAATCAATGTTGTTGTCTACTTTCACTCAGTTATAATAGAACTCGGGCAATTTAGATATATATTATTTTATTCACAGGAAAGTATTTATCTAAGTTGACAACTCAGTTTGAAAGTCTGTGTCAGGCAAGATTATTTGGAACAACGGCTTTGAAGACAGAGTACCAACGGGGACTTGAACTCGACTTTGAATGCAAACATATAAACTAATCGGCTCGGCTTACAAAAGAACAGAAAAGAAACGATTTCAGCTGACATCATTCTGCCTCACAGACAAAACTTTATCTTTATCACCAAACAGAAAAACCATCCAAGGATAAAGAAACTAATGAATAATACGCAAACTCATAAATCAAAGATAACTTTAAACTGTCCAGAAGACGCGTGGCCGTAATGTATTATAATATTTGCATAGATAAAATTAATGGGCAAAAAAAACATGAAGGCCAGTGATGTCCCCAGGCTACTGTATATTACATGTGTAGCATCATTTGTAGTATTACACATCTCCATACATAGCAAATGTCAGAATGCATTTAATGTTCTATTGCAAAGTCAGTTATGGACAACAATGAAATTTCTTAAAAGCAATTTATAAAACGTAGGGAGCCCTTATTGCATTCGCGTCAAACGGAAAAAACCCCTTTTTTTTTTAGATCTGTGCCAGAAAATCTTTACTCTATATCTAAAACACACACACACACACACACACACACACACACACACATATATATATATATATATTATATATATATATATATATATATATAGGCTAAAAGATAAAATGGTGATAGCTACGGCTTAAATGATAGATCCGTTGAGAAAATGATAGATAAGAATATAGATAGATTGATAGATAGATAGATCAATCGATAGATAGATAGATAAATAGATAGATAGATAGATAGAGAGATAGATCGATAGATAGATAGATAGATAGATAGATAGATAGATAGATAGATAGATAGATAGATAGATAGATAGATAGATAGATGGAAAGATATAATGATTGATACATAGCAACATAACTACTTTGATAAATTGATAACAGTAATGAGGAATCGAAGTATGGATTTATCAATTAAGTATAGGATTTATCAATTAAGTATATTGCGGAGCAATATAGAATTTCTTTACTTATAAATTAATCTCGTGAATTTCGTCGGCGGCATGGGTATCAAAATATACCTCTCATGTTTATCTAAGCTTTGTTTACAATACGGACTCGCATTTGAAAGCTTATTATGTTATTATGTGTGATTATGCTGTCTTATGGTATGCCGCTCATTTTCGGACAGGAAGGTCTAGGGTTCGAGTCTCGCTATGAGCAGTGCATTGTCGAGTATTTGGAAAACACTTTTCACTCTTATTCTCTCACTGTACTCAGGTTTGAATTGAGTACCTGACTTTAACAGTGTTTTCTGTGTATGAATAAATTTGTAATACCATTTCCTAATAAGCACCATGCGTCGTCCTACATGTTAAGAGTTGCTGTTGGTTTGGGACCCCTTGTAAAACGTTTTGATCACATTAAGTTGATATTGCTCTATATAGATGCTCGAGTTTTCTTATGCTCGAGTTGATGATTTCAAGTAAATTTCAAATTTGTCACCCAACGTCTCAAATCGTGTTTTGTCTGGGTGATTTTAATAACTTTTCGCAATGGAATCATTAGTTAAATTAGTGATCTATGTATCAATTCGTTCTTGTGTTTTATTAAGGAGAATGAGTAGTATTTCTTGAATAGCGAATATAGAAATAAAATAGAAATTCGAAATTTCTAGTTTATGTTTACTAAATATATATACTTTTTCGTATTTAGTTCCATCCGACAATATGACAATTTGATGAGGTTGGTAACATTTATTTTTATCATTTGATTCTTACCAATAGAATTGCTGAGAAATCCAAATAATTAAGAAATCTTTATCAGAAACTAATGACATTAACAATGTGTCTTATGATAGTAATATAAGAGGTAAAGTCGCCTTTATAGGTAAAGCGCGCTGTCATGTGATAAGGTCCATGGAATGGAGGGTTCATGAGGCGGGCGTAAAAATGTCAGGAGATAGAAAACGTGGGCAAGTGTTGCCTTTTCATTGCCAAACTAAAGAAAGAAATGGATTAAATGATACAGAAGGCGGAGTTTATTGCATTATCACAACATAATATTGTCTGGTACATGGGCTTTTCTGTTGATGATGGTATTTACAGCCGTGACGAACCATGGTGTTTTGTTAGTGTATATGTGACCCAACGTCTCAAAACGGTATTATGTTGGGATGGTCCAGGTCTTGGAAATTGAATTTATAACCAAACATGAAATTTGAGGTTAAATTCTATTCATTTCAATTGAGAATAAATAGAATTTCTTACATTTTAAAAAAATGCTTTAAGGTCATATTTCTCATCATTTTAATTCTAAATTAACTGTGCTGCTATGTGGTCTTGTAGTATGACACTTGCTTTCGGATCAGAAGGTCCTGGGTTCGAGCCTCGCTCGGAACATAGTTGAGTCCATGGAAAAGGCTCGTTATTCACATTCTCTCACCGTACTTAGGTGTAGAATGAGCACCTGGCCGTTAACAGCGTTGTCTCTGTTGGAAAAAAATAGATTATCGCCTAACATGTGTCATGTCTCGTTCTACATGTTACGTGTTGCTGTTGCTCAGGGACCCTTTGTAAAGGGCTTTGAGCACATCTAGTGGATATTGCTCTATATAAAAGTTCAATTTTTTTTTTTTTTTTTTTTGTGGTGGGGGGGGGGGGGGGGGGGGGGGGGTTTCAGGGTCATGATTATCCCGACACAATACCGATTTGAGACGGTGGGTCATATATGTGACCTGACAATTATAAGAAGAACGATCGTTAGGGAGGGTGGGTGGTGGAGGGTTGTATAATCTAAAAATAATTTATTTATTCCACCGTAACGAATAGGAATCAGCCCAAAGTTCCATATAAATTCAAAGTTCTAAGGCTATGAGTTCAAAGATTGGCACTAGTTCCTCCCCGATATAACATTACATTTATATAAGAAGGGGAAGATATAATTGGCATGTAATTCAAAGTCACGAACTTGTTGCGTATTTCACTGAGGGGGTCCCAATAGCTCAGTTGGTAGAACGCTCGCCTCACAGACAAAGAGACGAAGATCGATTCCTGGTGCAGTCAAGATTTTTTTCCCTGAACCCCCACCCCTCTTCTCCCATCAGTGATTGGGTAGCTGGGTCTCTTAGATCTGACAGAAAGTACTTTGCGATAGACAAGCGTCTTATCCAAAGAGTAGCAAGCAATTGTTATTGTCCGTTTCACGCTATTGAAACAGGAATAAACTGAATTGATTGTATGACTTTCCTGTTGTTTGTGAATTTCAAAACATGGCACATCTGAGGACGAATCCCATTCTTATTCCTATTCCCAGCTTTGTATGCTTTCCAAAATGGCTTGAAAAATGCCTGTGTCATGTTTAGTTCTTAGTCTGATGTAGAAGGCTGTCATCCCAAAGCTCAATTGGGTTCTTGGTGTAAGTATTTCTGTCAAATCATTAATAAAGACTGAGAATAGGAGGAGGGGTAAGAACTGTGCCTTGAGAAATACCAGACATCACTTGGAATGACTCTGATGACGTACCATCCACGTCAACTACTTGCACCTACTTTCTTCAAATGGTCAAGAAGGACATAATCCATTGGAATGTTTTGTTACGTATTCCTGATCTCCATAATTTTAGTGTGATTGTATGATTGTGTACTTTGTCGAAAGATTTGCTGGAGACTAACAAAAAGGCATCAGTTTGTAGCTTTTTTATTTGTGTTTTCTTTAGGTCAATGACTGATGTGATCAGTTGTGTTTGACATGATCTTTTTTCCCCTGAAACCGTGTTGTGATTCTGTTAAAATTTTATTGGTCTCGATATGACTTACGATGCTAGAAAATATGGCGTGTTCCAGCATCTCACTTGTCATTGATATAATAGATACTAGTCTATAATTCTCTTGTTTTAGTTTTTTTCTACCTTGTTTATCTTAGTATTATATATTTCATTTATTTACCAATCGTCAGGTACTTTCCCTTGTTTAAGTGATATCTGGAAAATGTGTGTCATTATAAGTGCTAGTTCGTCTGAGCAGTTGTTTTTGTTTATTTTTTTTCTGATTAAATTTCCTGGTATATCATGGGGACCAGATGCATTATGTTCTTTAATTGCATTTAGAAGTTTGTCAACACCTCTCTCTTGTACTTTGATGTCCTCCGTTATAGGCAAGTCCAATTGTCTTGGTCATAATATGCAATATAATTATGTGTGATTGTTGGATCAGAGAACACTGAAGCAAACTGGTCATTCAGTATATTGGCCTTAATATCTGGGTAGAATTGGAATGTTTCGATGTCTTTGAGTATATAGATTCCACGTTTGTCTTTATTATTTTGTTTTCCATATGTGAACAATTATTTCCTCAACAAGCCATATGAATCACAAGTCTATTTCATGCAATATAAGTGAGTCAATATGCATCTATTTTTTGAACTAGCACTTTTACAGGGTCGTTACTGTCAATGGCCAAGACTCATTTATATCATTGTCGAGTGGCTAATGTATACAAAACGCTTTTTTTTTGACACGTCGTGAAGCAAAATGGGCTGATGATTGCATACAACATTACAACTTGTGTGACTAGATACCACTCAATGTTACAATTTTAATCACATAACAACACAGAGATCTCTTTTTCGCAAATCATATCAATGAATCAGGTCTGCCTCAGAAATTCGAGCTTGAGTGGCACCTACACTACATAAAAGTTAGGATTTTCCTCTAAACTTTCTAAAATGCTCATGGTACTTGTTTTCCCCTAGACCATATAAATAAAATAGATTGTCGCAGCCTTACTGTGCTGGCTGAAAAGGATGAGGACTTAAAGGTGTACCTTAGAGATACTTGCTATTCCTTCAATGATAGGTTCTTACTTTTAGACTTTGAGTAGAAAATATATATCAGCAATTTCAATTTTCCTGTAATACATCAGTGAAACTACAACACGGTATAATTTGCAATCACAGTCAATTTCTAGACAGATTTTGCATTTTAAACCATTATTGATACAATCAAGGGTGTAACCATTACAATGTTTGTATTTAACCTGTTGACTAACTCCTTCTAAAGCCTTGCATTGTGTATCTGTGAACAACAATGTTTGCTTCTCTTGCTTGACAGGAATGCTTTTTGGAAGCAAGAAGACCATTGCTAACCCGAAATCCTACAATAGAGTTATTTGCCATTGTGTGATGAAAATGATATTGACAGAATTTCAAATCGTTACTCCTGATATTTGCATATAATTTCAATCACAATGAACCGTTGCAATAAGTTTTAGTGTGTGATTATGTTTGGTTTGCGTTTACGGAGAGACCTTTTATGTAAAATACAACGCCCGTGAAAGTAATCATTCTGCTTTTTTAGGCATTCAAAAGAAAGCAAATGTGACCCTACGCCTCGAAGCGGTATTAAGTCGGAATTTGGAAAACGAAGAAAACCGGTTTTAAAGTGGAAATGGTCAAAATGATCAAATTTCAGTTTTTGGTTGTTTCATAAACTACAATCATTTTTCAACATGAAAACATAATAATTCAACATAAGTTTTGACGATAAGTTATATATATTTAAAGTTTAAAAAGCAACTATCAGTGAAACATTCAAAACAAGAGTTGACTTTCTCTCAGAGAGCCACCATTTCCAAGGCTTAGTAATATTAAGTCTTTTCCTCCACCAATAAGATGTAAAATACCACAGCAAAGGGCGTGTCCTTATCTATCTCAGAGTAAGCATGACTGTTTCCACAATTTCATGGTTCAACCAATAATGAACTTTAAAAACTGTAAACAAGTTTAGGTTTGATTCTGATTGGTCAACGCCTCATCACATGCGCCTTTTAAAATGCCCGGTCATGACGTCAGCATGCATGTGTTAGATATGTGTGTGTTTGTGCATTTCGATACACATCAAGTGCTATTATTTCTTTGTCTAGCTGCATTCGTTAATGATCGAGGTGAGGGTCCTTTGTCCCTCTTTCTTTATTCATGATTGCCTAATCTTACATTTACAGAGATTGTTGTAAGATAAACATTTCATATTAAAGCAGAATAGTAAATATAGCCTGTTAAAAAAAGTTAAATGTATGGATAGACAAAGAGAAAGAGAGGCAGACCTATTAATGGATAAATATATAAGTAGATAGATAGATAGATAGATAGATAGAGAGAGAGAGACACACACACACACACACCTCTCTTGCTCGCTCTCTCACGCTTGTGTGTATGTGTGTGTGTGTGTGTGTGTGTGTTTGTGTGTGTATTTTATTCTCTCATTCTTTCTCTTCCTCTCCCATCCTCTTTCTTGATATATCTTTCCCTGCCCACCCGGCTTCACATAGTTTCAAAACTGTACTTTGAAATTATAAATCCTTCTTTAACTTTTGGTATTTTGAAACCGTATTTCCTCTGATAAATAAGACAAAAATGTCACATTAAAATTCTTATTTCATTGATTCTTCATTTAACTACAAAAAAATCTTCAAAAAGTGAGCAATGTCATAAAATTTTCGGAATTAAAAAAATAATTTTGGGTTTCTTATTCATGTTTAGGCATCTTACATAATAATGAATAACTACAAAGGTAATACTTGGATTATTTCAAAAATGTGTATGTACATTATCAACTGTATATTCTAAGCTCATGCAATATTCAGTGATGCCAAAACTCCGGTTTGGAGCAAAAAATTCCGGGTTACGGGCAACTTCCGTCGAATTCCGGTGATGTTTAATTGTTCCAAGGATACGCCCCCGTCCTGTCCAGTCACTACTAATACAACCACCACCACAACATCATCTTCATTACCACTACAACTACAACCACCACCACCACATCATAATTACCACTACAGCAGCAACCGTCACCAGCACATCACCATCACTATCACTACTACCACAACCACAACCATCACTACCACTACTTCTAAAACCACCACCACCACCACACTATCATCACTACCACTACTACTACAACCACCACCACCACATCATCATCACTACCACTCCTACAACAACCACCACCACATCGTCATCATCACCACTGCTACTACTACAACTACAACCACCATCACCACCACATCATCATCACTACTACTACAACCATCACTACCACTACTACTACAATCACATCACCATCCCAACCACCACTACTGCAACAACCACCACATCACCATCCCTACCACCACTGCTGCAACAACCACCACATCACCATCCACGCCACGACTTCTACAACCATTATTACTTCATCATCTCTACCACCACCATCACATCACCATCCCTGCAACTACTATTACAAACACCACAACGCCACCCCTACCACCACCAATAGTACTGCAACCAGTGTTGCAAGTGCCGTAAAAACCCTTAAAACAAATTTAGCTCAAATCTCTCTCTCTCTCTCTCTCTCTCTCTCTCTCTCTCTCTCTCTCTCTCTCTCTCTCTCTCTCTCTATCTCTCTATCTCTCTATCTATCTAGAACACAGACACACACACACACACACACACACACACACACACTACAACAACCACCACCGTATCTTCATCACGAACACTACTACTACAATCACCACCACCACCACATCAACACTGCCACTACTACTTCAACCACCACCACCACATCATTATCACTACTACTACAACCACCACCACCACATCATTATCACTACCACTACTACTACAAGCACCACCACCACATCGTCATTACTACTACAACCACTACCACTACATCATCACTACTACTACAACCAGCCACACCACATCATCACTACTACTACAACCACTGCCACTACTACAACTACAGTCACCACCACGACCACCACATCATCATCACTACGATTACTACTACTACTACTACTACTACAGCCATAATGACATCATCATCATCACTACTACAACTATTACTACTACTACTACTACTACTACTACTACTACTACTACTACTACTACTACTACTACTACTGCTGCTGCTACTACTACTACTACTACTACTACTACTACTACTACTACTACTACGACTACTACTACTACTACTACTACTACTACTACTACTACTACTACTACTACTAATACTACTACTACTACTACTACAACGACTACTACTACTACTACTACTACTACTAAACCACCAACACAACATCATCCTCACTACCATCATTATGTTTTGGAGCTTTTCTTCACTTGAAATAAGGAAACTTTGGGGTTGTATTTGGCAATGTGTTCATATATCAGAAAATATTTGTAATCAGTTATCTATTTAGATCTATACAATATGTAAACACAATACAAATATCATCCCAATTCCCTTTTTGTGTGTGCGGAAATTACTCTTTCGGCATTGAAATTCCTCCGAGTGGTGTCTGAAATTCCTGTGAGTCAAATTGAAAATTGGCGTCTCTGCAAATTTTACTATTTTCGTCAAATTTTCAATGCCCATATCTGAGGAGTTATCTTTGCCCATTGATTTGATTATGTGTGAAAACGGTGCCTCACTTCAAAGTCGATTTTCTCAAAACCTGATTTTTACACTCTCCCTACTTCAAACGGTCATAGTTGGCCAATGGATAATCAGAATTTCATAAATTTGGTATTAGAATTTTAAGCATAATATAAGCTATGATTGGGTAGCAAAAACCCAAAATTGAAAAGTCCGACTTAATACCGTTTCGAGGCGGAGGGTCACAAATATGGTTCAACAGTCATGACGTCACTCCCCTCGTAATGACGCATGGTAACTTAGTAACTGGTTCTAAACTATCGGAACAATGGCGGATGCCCTTATGAAATACTTCTCCCACGAGCATAAAAGTGTATCTATAGGAGTAAAACATTATAAATCTGATCGTGTTTTGACTTTTATACAATCTGATCACATTATGACATGTGAACATGTTCTAGCCTGTATGAAGAATAAAAAGTACCGATTTTCTTTGTTTAGAACCACGAAGCTCGTTGCTGGGCGGACGTGACATCAGACTATTGAATCAAATTCAAACATGGACCGAAAGCTCTGTATGTGCAAGAGCAATTCATTTGTGTGTAGTTTGCAATCACCTAAAAAGTTGTACCCCGTCATGTTGCGAGGGGCATATTAAGGTGTCTGAAAATGTATAACGATATCAGTTCAATAGGTAAATGCCAACACAATGGAGCAATTAATTACAATATATAAATCACCCCTCATGAAAAGATGACTATCTCTCCCTTAGCAAAGGACTCCAAATAGGACTCCTGCAAAACCGTGTGGTCTCGTAACAAAACAAAGAAACGAAGGCACATGACAAGCAAAATGAATATAAGTATAAGGGATTAAAGAGATAGAAAGGTTATGGACAAGCTTAGAAACAATTGAGCCAGGCAGCCAATGCCCCCACCATGAGAAAAATTCCACCCATTAATCCGTAAAATAAGAACTTGTGAGTTGATTTTAAATTTTCAAAAACCATTTTTCAGTACATACTGAATGTTATGATGAGTAACAATTATGGAGTTTTGTCCTCATCTATAGACAAAACTATTTTATTGTGTCAGTGCAAATGTCGAAAAATAGATTTACTTTCAAAGTTTAATTTTCAAAATTTAGTCTCTTAGATGATTTATTTAATTAACGTAGGGAGTAGGAATAGCTACCGAGACACTCGAATAAAAACTTATGGTACTATCTAGATATATTAGGCCCAATACGGATTTATTTTGTTTTTGAGTAACTCTAAAAGTATTATAGAAACATAAAAATAACTTACTATGTCGTGTCCCTTTACGGTTAGGGTGAAATTCAAAACGCACAGAATTTGGGCAAATAATGCTTTCTCTTTTCTTGGCCATACAATATATATCCAATGACCTGACTTTGACACATTTTTTTGTAAATTTTATAAAGCTTGATGCACATGATATTCTCCCAAACAATGACATCATAAGTTAAGATAAGAAGAGATATACTTTATTCATCCAAAAAGATCGAAATTTATTTACAGAAGTGGCATGCATGAAAATGTATAAACACAAAGTTGATAATCTATGGCGACAATGTATATATATATATATATATATATATATATATATATATATATATATATATATATATATATATATATATATATATGCAAATGCACAAAAATGTCAAAATATACAACCAAGAACCAATAGCAACACTTTATATATTAATTTGATATATTGAGATAGGCCATACCTCTGGCTCATAAAGCTCAACTTCTAAGATTTCTAACTTTTCTTGGTTTTCAGATTTTAAGGGGGCAGGGCTAGTTTCAGAGAACATTGAGTAAAAATTATATTTCCTACATTTACACATTTTGCTTATATTAAAGCTGAGTAGTGGAGAAAGTTTTTAAAAGCTCTAGAATACCCAGGTTGTCCATATTTTATTCATCTCGAATCCCAATATGTGAATCTAAAAATTAAAACGCAGGAAAAATATATGCTGATTTTGAGGTTCTTCTTCATTTTAGAAATAGCAACTCTAAGACACTTTTGGTATTTTAATATGTTGCCCCGACCAAATAAGCATCGACATGCATAATTATTATCTTTTTAGGTTGATAATTTATAGAAAAATGCCGAAAAACTGATTATCACGAAGTTTAAGAGGGAGTACATCGACACTCATCAATATCCCCTCCCCCCTCCGGCTACTGACGGATTTTGGTGAATTTTTATTATGATAATCAGCATGCAATATACCACCAAAAATGTTAAATATAGCTTGGTACTAATTTCTTACCGGTTACCTATTTTTAAAGCTTAAATCTACTAAACTATCTTGTTATCAATCTCACGTAACAATTTGTTACTCTCAGTGAAATAACATTGCTTGTCATCTGTATTCAGGATCACGAGCGTCTTTTATTAATAAATTATGGCAACATTAGGTTGTGTATTTGCCTGCTTCTCCTCTTCATCTTCTTCGTCCGCCTCATCCTCTTCGGCATCATCAAAATCAACAACAAACCTCCTCATCATCATCATCATCATCATCATCATCAACAACAACATCATCGTCATCGTCACCATCATCATTCCTTCGTCCAATCAAAGTTTTCACCCCGTCCTTTCTTGTCTGGCTTTGTCAGATTACAGTCCATTTATCTCTCGTGGTCAATGGCAAATCAGAATATTAGGTGACGTCCCCGCTGTGGCCGCTTTTCACTTTATGTCCTGAACACGAGTATCTATCATACTTATAATGTATTTACCAAGTCTTATCTATAAGTGTTGGATGATATCCATCATCATTACTCTATTTATTGCCGCCATGGCTCTGTCATATTTATTTACAAGTGGGAAATAATGCCTCGAATTGACCAATCCGTTCGGAAGTGTCCTTCAACTATTCGCTGCAATGAAACAGATGGTAAAAATGCGATATATTAAGAAAAGATTTTATAACACAAAAATTATAAATTGTCATATGTAGAGAATTTTCCTTGATCATCATGTTTAATGTGTCTTTCGTGGATTCATAAATTTCCCAAGCACTCCATAATATGATGCAACTTATTTCCAATTCTTATAGGAAAGAAAAGTATGATGCCAAAAATGATTCCTTTTTCTATTGAAGTGTATAACCACTCTTCCGGAGGACTGAATACATACCTTGTGTAATTGATAAATGAAGGTTATCCATCATCGCTCTTTTCCGTCCTGTAATCATAAGAAGATGCCTAAACTTGAGCTTTTATATAGCCCAATATCCACAAAAAAGCGCTTTACAAAGGGTCCCTGAACAACAGCAACATGTAACATCTAGAACGATAGCATGACGCATGTTAGGCGCTATTACAAAATGTTTCGACAGAGACAATGCTGTTAATGACCAGGTACTCGTCTTACACCTGAGTACGGTGAAAGAATGTGAGTGAAGAGCCTTTTCCAAGAATTCAACGATGCGCCGTGCGAGGCTCGAAACCAGGACCTTCCGATCTGAAAGCGAGTGTCATACTACAAGACCACATAGCCTATATTATATCTTGTTACTGAAATAATTAAGCCACCTTTATGTAACCTATTCATTGATAGTTCTCCCAAGGCCTGGTTACAGACACACTGCCAAGGATTTAGGAACCAAAGAAGTAGCGAGTTTTCTCCCTTATTGCGCCTATCATGCGTTTCTCATGAACTTTCAATATCACATTCACTATCCGCCAGGGCTTTTATCAAAATATTGAGTCATTATAGCCGAGTCAAGAAGATAAGGAATGTAAAAAGAGCACGTTGGTTATTATTATTATTATTATTATTATTATTATTATTATTATTATTATTATTATTATTATTATTATTATTATTATTATTATTATTATTATTATTATTATTACTATTATTATTATTATTATTATTAATATCATCATCATCATCACCATCATCATCATCATCATCATCATCATCATCATCATCATCATCATCATCATCACCATCATTATCATCATCACCATTATTATTATTATTATTATTATTATTATTATTATTATTATTATTATTATTATTATTATTATTATTATTATTATTATTATTATCATTATTATTATTATAATTATTATTATATTATTATTATTATTATTATTATTATTATTATTATTATTATTATTATTATTATTATTAACATTGGGAAAGGATAAGTGAACAAAATATGCAAAATATTAAATGCAGAAAATATCTCTCCTTGCCCAAATAAAAACCTCAGTGGAGTTCTATAACAACGTCGAAAAATGTATTGTCTATTTAGATAATGGAAATTGAGTTCAAATCGTATTCAACAGTTGAATCATAAATTTTGAGTTGATCGACTTATCATTACGTTTATTGAACGGGCAGCTATGCTTGTGTGTGTGTGTGTGTGTGTGAGAGAGAGAGAGAGAGAGAGAGAGAGAGAGAGAGAGAGAGAGAGAGAGAGAAGGGGGGGGGGGGGAAGGAGGTGAAAGATATTTCTGTGTTTTGCCTTGTTAAGCTTGTTGTTAATTAGTATGTGATTTTTTTTTCTCTATTGTTTGCTTAATTACTATTCTAAATGCATTCCATAGCGATACCAAATAAAAATTTCCAGAATTGGATAAATTAAGTTAATCTTATCTTATCTTATCTTGTTTTATCTTATCTTGTCTTATCTTACAAAGCCAGAGCCAGTTTCCTCATCTTGATTATCCATTCAGAACTGACCAAACTTAAAAACGATTGACTTTGACACAAGACGGGATACTGAGATATTGTAACGTTTAGCCATTGACAGCCGCGGAGAGAATAAAAGTTCAATTTCACAGCAGTCCTTTGTTAAGTGCACCTTTTTTTATTTGCGCTCTCGCCATTCAGTCTCTATAGATAGGTACCGAGCTAGAGTTTATGGTGCAGCGTGGTTCAGTGATACGATCTTTGCTTCGTACATGAAAGGTACCGAGTTCGAATGTCCGCTGCTGCGCTGTGTCAAGTCATGTCGTCCTAGCTCAGTTTATGACTCTGCACTGCGGTTAACGCCTGGGTCATTCCATTCTTCCATTGGAATAGATTCTAAAGACAAACTTCCCCTATGGGATGGAGAAAGGGAATTTTATTTTAATGACCTTCTGTGCGGCTTTATAGTTTATTGGGCTGACACTCGGTTGTAACCTTTGGAAGGCTGGAGATTTTGCTATCCAAACTCAAAAAACCTGTCGAATAACAGGGTTATAGATTAATGCAACATTTATTGTTCTTTTCACATAGAAAATGGTGTATAGACACGACTCTAGGCTCTGGCTACTTCGTTATTTGAACTAATGTTTTTAAAAAGATAACCAGTTAAATGTTGTACCCTGGAAAAACTCGTATTTATAAATTTGACCAGAAAACCGTCCTTCAAATACCAATCGATTGAAATGACCATCGTCTTGATAGCCAGAGATCGTCCCAGATGGAGATCCGTGGTGGACGCCCAGATGGAGTTAAAAGGAGTAAGTCAAGTAAGTCATACTCGGCCATTGGAGTAAGTCAAGTAAGTCATACTCGACCATTGGAGTAAGTCAAGTAAGTCATACTCGACCATTGGAGTAAGTCAAGTAAGTCATACTCGACCATTGGAGTAAGTCAAGTAAGTCATACTCGACCATTGGAGTAAGTCAAGTAAGTCATACTCGACCATTGGAGTAAGTCAAGTAAGTCATACTCGACCATTGGAGTAAGTCAAGTAAGTCATACTCGACCATTGGAGTAGTCAAGTAAGTCATACTCGACCATTGGAGTAGTCAAGTAAGTCATACTCGACCATTGGAGTAAGTCAAGTAAGTCATACTCGACCATTGGAGTAAGTCAAGTAAGTCATACTCGACCATTGGAGTAAGTCAAGTAAGTCATACTCGACCATTGGAGTAAGTCAAGTAAGTCATACTCGACCATTGGAGTAAGTCAAGTAAGTCATACTCGACCATTGGAGTAAGTCAAGTAAGTCATACTCGACCATTGGAGTAAGTCAAGTAAGTCATACTCGACCATTGGAGTAAGTCAAGTAAGTCATACTCGACCATTGGAGTAAGTCAAGTAAGTCATACTCGACCATTGGAGTAAGTCAAGTAAGTCATACTCGACCATTGGAGTAAGTCAAGTAAGTCATACTCGACCATTGGAGTAAGTCAAGTAAGTCATACTCGACCATTGGAGTAAGTCAAGTAAGTCATACTCGACCATTGAGTAAGTCAAGTAATCATACTGACCTTATCATAGAAAATACTATACTGACCGTAAATATAAAATGGTCCTAAAGAAACCAATTTTGTTAATATCATATTATAAAACCTTATTATCACACTAAATTAGAAAATTTAATAATACAATATTGTAAAACTGAAGA
>NC_088363.1:75443280-75448280 GCF_034508935.2 Berghia stephanieae
TTAATGAGTATATTTGGTATCATGGTGTGGAATTTCCTTTACATAGTATATAACGTAATTTGCTCTCTAATGCATAGATCTAGTCTTTTCTTTATTGTGTCCTTTATGGTAGTTATCCACTCACGGTCCCCATAAAATGGACTTCTTTGTTCACGAAGAATATTTGGAAGACACGACTTGACGCCCATTTATATGCTATAGGAATTGTAACAAACCGTAACCACTTGACAATTAAAGTAGGATTATTGCTTAATTGCCTACTGGCAAACCCACTACAATAACTTCGATGTCAAATTCTCAAACATGGGACTTTCCGGATCACAGTGGTAGTTTAGATATAAAATTAATAAATGTAGTGCTGTTATACACTGGCGGTCGGTCTATTGAGCAAAGTTGTTTTGTGCCGCCCTATAATTTTCAAATTTAGCAGATACTGCTTTTTGTCTCAATTTTTGCCTATGCTGATTTTCGTTAACACTCGCGCATCTCTCCTGTCTTACTTGCCATGATTAGTACCTGTAACTACTGTACGAAGGTTGTGCGTCATCACGGACGGCTCTCTTTTTCTTGTTGCCCCACGCGAGGCGAGATGACGTGCGACAATGAGCTGAGGGTGGGGTATGGGGGCTACCATGAGCCAAAAAGTCAACAGGCCGCCCAAGCATTTTATATAAAAGACTTGTTTTCTTCTGTTTAAAACCACGGCTATCCACTTCCCACCAGAAACAACTGAAACTCTTGACTGCTAAACAGTACTGGGATTACCCGCCCAAATCATTACCCGGGTAATACCCGGGTAGTGGTCTAATTACCCGGGTACCCGCGGGTACCCGTGCAGGATGACTTTTGACCAAAAAAAAATTTTGTGAAAAAAGGGGGCGGGGGGGGGGGGGGGGGCTTTTTTTTAAATCTAATTTTTTTAAATCATATATTAGTTATTATTATTACAACAAATGAAACGAAACTGTAGAAACAAGGATAATTAATTACAATGAACCAAAAAAAAAAAAAAAAAAAAAGAAAGAAAAAAGAAAAAAATACCTGAGAGTCCTTAAAAGATAAGAACTAATATAGTCTTAACTGTTGATTCCAAAATTTAATCATATGTGTGTTAACAACAAAACAAAAAAAATCAATGTATCTAATTGAAAAATAAAGGAGGAAAATCTTTTGAAAAAATGTCATGTAAATGTAAATATGTAGATCAAAATTATATTACACCCAATTATCACTCTCAGTTCGGTTTCAGCGGGTACCCGCTACCCGCCCCTTTTACCCGAGTACCCGGTTTAACTTTATTACCCGCGGGTACCCGCGGGTATCCGGGTACCCGCCCAGCACTACTGCTAAAATAACTAGGTCAGGCCGGCAAATTTAATTTTGCACACCTTGAGGCCTGACTTGGGAGAAATCAAAACCATATCAATTTTATCATTGAAAGAACAGGTTTGTTGTAATCAAACCATACGATGAAGAAATTACAATAAATATAGATCTTATGCTATTCGTTTTTCTCAAATGGATGTTAATCATCAATAAGAATATTACACAAATCATTCACCGAGTAGAGCCCCATGATGCTATAAATAAGATTCCCAGTCCATTATCCCGACACACACAACAGTTCAATTTGTAGTTATTAGTTATGTTATTGTCTTTGGAGTAGATAAGAAGTGCATTGAGGTTGGATTTCTATTCCTTCTATTAATGACCGTTATCACAGTTGATATTCGAAGGAAGAAATTTATATGGCAGTCTAATTGCTGTTGTCATGTTGTTCTTTTTAAAAAAAATGATATTCACAAATCTCAATGAACAGACGTGTATCGCAATCCATACCGAAACAACAATGAAAGGATCCATAGACTTCAATGATCGGATGTTATACAATTTTTTTCTGTAGAGGAAAATCGACAAATGGACCTCTTTTACATAATATATGCCCGTCGTAAATGCCACTTATGTGAGTATATCTCTTCATAATTCAAACCACACATGCCCCCCCCCCTCCCCATTTTATTTTTACACACAATATACACACATTCTAAAAAAATAAACCCACTAGAACATTGATATTGAGCAATTTCCGCTAAGTGAGCTGAAGACACTTAAAAAGGGCTACTAAGCCAAAAGCAACATGAAGACGAGACATGGTGCCTGTTGGGCGAGATAACATTTTCCTCCAACATAATCAACACTGCTTCTGGTCAGGTACCTACTCATTTTACACCTGAGTACAGTGAGATAATGTTTTCGATCCATGCCGCCTTAAATAAACAGCCAGCAACCGCCCCTGCTGTTATATCGTATTTGTGTATTGGATAGGTAAAATTATGTGATTTCAATATAATGCCAAAATTGACAAAATTCCAAACCCAAAATTTGTCCATGCCAACCCGCTTTTTAAAAATGGGCCAAGTTTTTGGACTTTGGATTAAAACGCCAAATTGGCAAGCCTGGTACCCCTCTTCATAGTTTCTGGTTTCCTCGCGCGGTCCAAGGTTTGAGAGTTTTTGCCAAATTGAGGGTCATTGTAAAAATGAAGATCTTATTACATATAGAAAAGACGTGCCAAATATTTCTCTACCGTCTATCTGATTTTTATGTACCTATCTATGTTTTAATTGTTTTATTTTTTGGCTGTTGGTTGAAGAAGGGTTTTGAGCCCGAAACGTTCCGTGTTAAGATTCTAACTCTTTTCTTTTTGAAGTTGTTTATTCATTTTTGTTTATTACTGAGTATATTACTTTCTCATAAACCAGTATCCGGTCTTTATCTTGGGATGAGTCTATTCCTATTTGTTTGTCGTTTTTCTTCTGTTATTTATAGTATTTTCTTTCTGTCCTTCCTTTTTTTTCAGTTTGTTTGATTTATTTGGACAATATATTCTCATACAGTAAATAGTTAGCTGGGTCGGTTAGATCTATAGGAACGTTTTGAAGGGAAATGTGATGAATAGACGCTGAACCTAAGCTTTTAACTCCAAACTTTGAAAATATTTTACCCTGAATATTTTAAGTACAAGCATGTCCCATTTACGTACATCACTACGCCATTTGTTTGCCATGGATACCTTCAGAGATAGACAAAATGAAATGGTGTACCTACTGACGAAGTGAATGTCCTCGTTGAGGTCCCTACAACCATGACAGGTTGCGTAGATCTCCGGTTAAACGGACGTGTCATACACGACAGGACAAGCTATGACAACAAAGACCCAAAAAAGTAGAAAAACCCATTCCACAGTCATGTTAAACATAGCTGTCAAGATATAAAGGCAAATACACGTACGGCCAAGCAAAATGACCCCTGGTCACCTAATTACCTCCCTTTTGTATTATGGTTTGTTATTTGTGTCCCACTATCTTAAAACGCTATTATACTGGAGTAATGTTAAAGCTGTAAATCGAATGTATGTTTTCATAACAATGAAATTTGAGTTAAGTCTATTTGTTTATATTGAGTAGAAATAATAGATAGTTTTATACCGTGTATACACAATATATTAAGATATATCAACATAAGTGCCTGCTCCACTCACTTTTCTGAATTAAAAATTCACCCCATACACCGGAGCATACTCAAATGTCTCAATCGTTTCTATGTTATGTGTTTGTGTGAGATATTGGCTATTAAGCTTAACTGCTGGTCAAAATTACTTCGCGATGGTGGTGTGCGAACGATCGGCGGTCTCAAGAAGTGGGTGAGAGAGGGATCTAGAAATGACTTGGGTTTGAAACGAATATTTTTGTGTTCGTGGATAGCTCACACGGTAGAGCCACGCTCTCACCTGCAGGCGGAGTTGTCGTACCAATAAGGTCGCAGGTTCAAACCCCACCACCGCCGCGAAAATTTTTTATTCTCTATTGTCTTCTGGCACTTTTCTACTCACTTCATTCTTGTTGTTACCAACATAAGTGCCTGCTCCACTCACTTTTCTGAATTAAAAATTCACCCCATACACCGGAGCATACTCAATGTCTCAATCGTTTTTATGTTATGTGTTTGTGTGTTGAATATTGGCTATTAAGCTTAACTGCTGGTCAAATTACTTCGCGATGGTTGTGTGAACGAATCGGCGTTCCAAGAAGTGGGTGAGAGAGGGATCTAGAATGACTTGGGTTTGAAACGAAATTTTTGGTTCGTGGATAGCTCACACGATAGAGCCACGCTCTACACCTGCCAGCGGAGTTGTCGTACCAATAAGGTCGCGGTTCAAACCCCACCACCGCCGCGAAAAAATTTTTTATTCTCTATTGTCTTCTGGCACTTTTCTACTCACTTCATATCTTGTTGTTACCAATAAGTGCCTGCTCCACTATTTTTGAATTAAAAATTCAACCCATAACACCGGAGCATACTCAATGTCTCAATCGTTTCTATTTTATGTGTTTTGTTGAGAATATTGGCTATTAAGCTTAACTGCTGGTCAAAATTACATTCGCGATGGTGGTGTGCGAACGAATCGCGGTCTCAAGAAGTGGGTGAGAGAGGATCTAGAAATGACTTGGGTTTGAAACGAATATTTTTGTGTTCGTGGATATGCTCACACGGTAAGCACTCTCTCACCTGCAGCGGAGTTGTCGTACCAATAAGGTCGCAGGTTCAAAACCCCACCACCGCCGCGAAAATTTTTTATTCTCTATTGTCTTCTGGCACTTTTCTAACTCACTTCAATATCTTGTTGTTACCAACATAAGTGCCTGCTCCACTCACTTTTCTGAATTAAAAATCAACCCATACACCGGAGCATACCAAATGTCTCAATCGTTCTATTGTATGTGTTTGTTGTTGATATATTGGCTATTAACTTTAACTGCTGGTCAAAATTACTTCGCGATGGTGGTGTGCGAACGAATCGGCGGTCTCAAGAAGTGGGTGAGAGAGGGATCTAGAAATGACTTGGGTTTGAAACGAATATTTTTGTGTTCGTGGATAGCTCACACGGTAGAGCCACGCTCTCACCTGCCAGGCGGAGTTGTCGTACCAATAAGGTCGCA
>NC_088363.1:75453280-75518280 GCF_034508935.2 Berghia stephanieae
ATTCATAAATAATTGCTTTTCGTAGACTCAAAAGTGTGTGGAATGCGAGTAAAAAATTCAGAAAATGAAAACAAGTGTTTGGAAGTAGCTTTACGGCCACTGTCCAGTAACTTGCCCAAAAATAATTTTAACGTGTTCAATACCTTTTTAAAAAATACATGAAATACAATCAAAACAAACAATACACAATGATTCGTTTGTGTTCCATCGCCCCAATGAGGTATTTAGAGAAAGGGGGCGGGGGGGGGGGGGGGTAACGCAGGTGTAAATAAAAAGGAGTCTAAAGTAACGATGACATGACATGTGACATTTAGTTTTTGTCAGTGTAAGAAATTATATTCATTCACCTCAATAAAACATACAATCTTAACCCATGTCTCTTATTTTAACTATAAATTAATGTTTTAGTATAGGCCATCCAGATATAATTCCGATTGGAGTGAATTGAACATATTTTGCAGGTTTCGTATCCAGACGCAATTATGGGCCCGTTTTAACATTGTTGTAATAGACACTATTTTGAGTTGGTTTGAGAGTATTTCCATTACAACAATAATTTGGGTCATCAGGCTGTCAAATAAGTAGATACACATCGGTTTGGAGGCGATGTTTAAACAAAAATACAGATGAAAGAAAAAGGAGTAAGGTAACAAGTGTAGCAGTGGCGTTGATCTCCAAATCAGTACCCTGTCTCGTCTTTTAAGAATTTAAAATGGTTGTGAGCGTTTGTTTGTTTTTGATTTTAAGGGTTTTACTGTGCCTGCAACACATTTAGGTGATGCCAGCGCCAGTAAAAAGGAAGAAAATGAGAAAGTTAAAAACCTCTACAATTACAATTAAAGCACCCAAAAAAAAGAGTAAGACAAAGGGGATCTGGTTCAAATAGGAAACGGGTTGGGTTCTAAGAGCATACAATCAGTATACTCAGTTTGAGGTCAGGTAACAATCTCATCTAGACACAAGTACATTTCCCCACTAAGAGGAATACGCTCTAATGTTTACAAACCATTACATATTTTTAAAAAAAATACAGTGTATAACAGAGAGGCGATTTACAAGACATAACAAATATCGACTCCCAAACTCTAACTATATAATTTGATTGTTTCTCTCCCAGCCAAGGGTCAAGACAAAACCAAATATAATCTCATTTCAAGACAAAGACAGAAAGCATGTTGGAAAACAGATATAGGGGGATAGAAGACATAGTAAGTGTCAGGAGGATAGGAGACATAGTAATTGTCTCCGTGTCCACTATGGGAAGTCAGAAAACCCCACCCAGGATTGTGAGCGTGATTAGTTACCAATTTGATAATAATGAAAGAACGTTCTGATCCCGGCGTTTTATCATTGGAGATTACTCCGTCACTAATGAAATCAAATTGTGAAAAAAAAACACGTCACTAAGGCCAGTCACAATTATTGTAATATGTCAAGTAAACTAAAGCACACTAAAGAGACCTGTAAACTGCATGGAATGAAAATATGCAGCAATTTACCTTAAACATTATGAAAAAAGAACACTAATGAGAATCTTGATAAAGAATGAATACTACAATGATATGCCGACTCTTCTCAAACTGTCACTGAGACTCTACATCGAAATATGACCGGTGCTCCTTTGAAGCTGAATTTAACACGTTTTTCACTTAGACGACTGCACTTGTCCTTTCATGTTTCCTGTCACTAGATTTTCCGTTTTACAAAGATCATGCTTGTCTCTATGCTGGTTAGAGATGTCCTGATGCCTGTTAAATATATAGTTTCTAAATTCTTTACTATTTAAAACATTAATTTTTGTTTGTAATTAATTAATCAACTAAAATCTTAAGTGTCTACAGCAACACGAGACCAAAACATGGATAATAATGAAATTATAAAGCACTAGGTAGACTTTCATTTCTGTAAAATCTGCGTTCAAATAACGTATAGATAAATAAGTATGATTGGTCTTTGTCTGATGAAGTGACTCTTGTTTTAATATTATTGAAAGTCTCGTAATGTAATATACATTTTTGGGTTTCTTTTCTTGTTCCAAAAATAAAACAATGTTAAGCGTAGTCATTGATGGGGTGGTTGATAGAGATGAAATAGTCAGTTTCCAACGTTGTGTCCTTGGGTAAGGCATTACAAACACAATACCCGACTCGACTCATGTGTCAGCGAGCACTGACTTGACTATAGTCAGTTACGGACATTGGACGTCTAAAACGCGACTTGGGAGAGTATGAAATGGAATACGGTTCTACTTGGCCTGGTGGGGGACTAAATGAAACGTGAAAGGATTGAGCATGGTAAATCCGTAAAAATGCTCCATCTAAATATTCACATTTACTTGTATTCTGCTATTTATTTCTTCATCATATCTGTATGGTTTTAACTTCTTTTCCAAGAGTCAATCTTCCATCTTGGAAACAGGGCCGGACTTTGATCGGATACCCCTAAACAAGCGGTGTTTTTTTTTTTTCTTTTTTTTTAACGAAACCCGCCAAAACTCTATAAATTTATGGGAAGTGGGCAGCAGTAGTGGGGAGTTAACCAGGTACTTAGGGAAGTGTACACTAGTGAGGAGTTAACCTGGGACTATGGGAGGAGGACATTAGAGGGAAATGAACTTGGGACTATGGGAGATGAATACCAGTGGGAATTGAAGCCGGACTATGGAAGGTGGGTACCAGAGGAGAATGAACCTGAGACTATAGGAGTTTGGCACCAATAGTTAATGAACCGGGGACTAAGGGAGGTAGATACCAATAGAGAGTGAAGTCGGGAATATTGGATTTGGACACCAGAACGGAGTAAACCAAGAACTATGTGATGTGAGCACCAGTGGGCAACGAACCCGGAACAAATGGGATGGACACCAATGGGGAAAGATTATATGACAAGATGAGATGCAAGTGGCGAGTGAACGCGAGACAATGAGATGTGGACACTAATAAAGAGTGAACACAAGTCTAAGAATAAAAACACCCTCTGGGGAGTGAACCCCAGACTACCTGGATTGGACACACGTGGGAATATGGACATAGGAGACATGTGGCGAATGAAACTGGGTCGATGGGAGGTGGATACCAGTGGAGAGTGGAGCTAGGACTATGGGAGGTGGGCACCCGTAGGGAGTGAAGCTAGAACTATGTGAGGTGAGCACCCGTGGGGGATTAACCTGAGACTATGGGAGGTGGGGTCCAATGGGGCATGAACACAGGACTATAAGATGAGATACAAATGACAAGTGAACCTGGGGATATAAGACGTGGACACCAATTGAGAGTGAAATCAAGGCTAAGGAAGAAGATACGCTGCGGGAAGTGAAGCCGAGACTATCTGAGGTTGAAACAATTGAGGACTGAGCCTGGGACTATTGAAAGTAACACCTGTGGGGACCGAAGCCAGGAATCTGGGAAGTGGACACCTGTGGGTACCGAAGCTAGGAATATGGGAGGTGGGAACCATTGGACTATGGGAAGTGGATAGCAGGGGAGAATGAACCTGGGACTACGGAAGGTTTCTGAAAAAAGAATTATATTTCTGGGTTCCCTCCTCATAAGTGTCCAAATCCCATATTCCCGGCTTCACTCTCACTTGTATCTACCCCTCGTAGTCCCAGGTTCATTTCCCACTTGTGCCCACCTCTTATAGTCTCAGGTTCATTCTCCTCTGGTACCCACCTCCCACAGTCCAGATTCAATTCCCACTGTTATCTATCTCCCACAGTCCCAGGTTCATTTTCATCTGATAGCCTTCCCCCATAGTCCCAGATTCACTCCCCACGGTGCACACTTTCCTGAGTCCCTGGTTCACTATAGTTGCTACCCACTTCCCATAACTTTGTCGGGTTTCGTAAAAAAGAACAACCTAAACAAGTAAGGCCAATTACCATCTACTAATTTATACCTCCACCTTCCATCATCATCTTTCTCCGTCCAACAACAGCGAATTAATTCCCATCAACATCTGACCGAGAGCTTTTTATTCCCAGTCCTTCTGCGACAGCAATAGCATTTGTCCTTACCTGCCAGACTGCATACTTTATTCGTCATCAGTAACTGCATTCCTTTTCATTCGTCTTCCATCATACAACAATCGCCATTTTAAAAAAAAGCTCAATGTTGAATCTCGGAATTTGGCTAGCTTTAGTACAAAGGGAGAGATGTTTAGCGAGTGGGAAGGGGTGTGGGGTGATTTCAATCAGATACAGTCATGAGGCTACAGCTTTTCAACTTCACCTCAGATGTCACCCCTGCCTGAGGGTTAAAGGTATAATGACCTCTCATTACCCTATGTATACATATATTTTAAATATCAAATTGTAAAATCTGAAAAAAAAGAATAATATATGTTGACTGAAAACAAAAATAGCGACCAAAACCACGCGAGGACAATTATTCATCATGAACATTTCAATTAAATGCCATGATAAAATGACAAACGACTGCATTCTTTTCATTCTCTCCCATAGATTTGAAGAGGACACTCAGGTTTATTATGCATTGTTTTTCCTAATTTTTTGGAGGAAACAATAAAAAAAAAGAACTTGAGCTTTTATATAGCGCAATATCACCTAAACATGCTCAAATCGCCTTACAAGTGGTACCTGGTCAACAGCAATACTTAATATGTAAAACGAGACATGACGCCTGTTAGGCGATATTTCATTTTTTTTCCGATAGAGACAACGCGGTGAATGACCAGGTACTCACTACCCAATCACTGCTAGGTGAACAAAGGAGTCTGAAAAAATAACCATGTCTGAACCTGGTACCAATGCTGGTTCCTTTGTTTATCCGTTGAATTTGTTAACCATTGAGCACTCGAGACCCAGAATCACGACTAAGCACTGAGATAATAATGTAATAAACAAAAATGAATATAACAGCTTCAAACAAGAACAAAATACCAACACGAAACGTTTCGGACTCAAACCCTTCTTCAACCAACAACCAAAAAAAAAAAAAAAAAAAAAACGAAAAAAAAATCGAAAAACGAAAGCATTTAAAACATACATACATTACTATAACAAAACCCAGATCGACGGCAAATATATATTTGGCACGTTCTTTCTGTTAGACAGAAAAGTCGTGCGGAACGTTTCTCTGTATTTTTTTTGTTATTTTTTTTTTTTGGTTGTTGGCTGAAGAATGGTTTTGAACACGAAATGTTCTGTGTTAGGTATTTTGTTCTTTTTTAAAGCTGTCATATTCATTTTTGTTTATTACTTTATGCAGTCCACATCGTCTAGCAGCTTAGTATCACTTTTTTTCTATACTTATCTCTAAATTATCATAATAGTTTTACTATACGATCATAATTAAAATAAAAACAGAAACAAACGAATTAAAAAAAAAACAAAAGTTACCGGTTGAGTGAATTTTATGAGCAGCTACGTCAAGGTGTTGACTACCAACCGTAAGCAAAGGAGAAAATATGAGACAATATGCAACATCATGACCTGGTACATGCACATCAGCATAATTCTTGTCGTGAACTGGTTGCAAATCTCATTTATTTACAGTCTCAACTCAAAAGTTCTTGCTGAGGGCCACTTTAAAACAGATAGTGCAGTAATCCCTTGTTAATGCTACTACTAATCCTTTTTCCATTTAGACGATACACAAGGGATAAATAAAAGAAAGTATAAATCTACATATAAATGCTTGAAAGCAAAAGAGCTAGTAGATATGGCATTGTAACCTGACCTCGTACTTCGGTATCATCTTATATTATTTTCTCCTCGAATAAGAAACTCAACTCGTAACGCGAGGGCGTTGCACGAGTTATCTCGAACTTCATTTTCGTTATATCAGTTTATTTATCTTCTCGTGTGTCTATATATTTTATTTATTTATTATTATTATTTTTCTAGACATGTATTAGAGTATTTCTTTTTCGATTAAAATTGGACACAGGCAATTTATCAAATGAGCGAAACTAGTCGATGATGATTGTGATAATGCAGGCAATAATAATAATAATAATATAATAATAATAATAATAATAATAATAATAATAATAATAATAATATATAATTATTATATAATGATAATAATAATAATAATAATAATAATAATAATAATAATAATAATAATAATAATAATAATAATAATAATAATAATAATAATATATATGATGATGATGATGATGATGATGATGATGATAATAATAATAATAATAATAATCATCATAAAATTATTTTTCTCATTATTAATAGTATATATATATATTTATGCGTGTGTGTGTGTGTGTGTGTGTGTGTATGTGTGTGATGTGTAATTTGATAAAGTTGAAAGATTCTCATAAATCACATTGTAATGTTGATACTCTTGGCAATATGCACGTACAGAAGTTGCTTCTATACCGTTATTTAATCAGAATTGAGAGTTAATGACCGTTTGGGATAGCTATCATATCTACTAAAAGCCACTTCGATGGATCGTTTTATTATATTATGCACTGAGCTGTAAGCTGAGCAGCCACTTCAAGACATTGACGCGGCCACTGCAAATATCGGAATACCACTGAGTCCATATTTTATTGACCAATAAAGATTTCCGTAAGAATATATAGTGGGTCTATCATTGCTGTAGAACCTCTCAATATTGAAGCTTAGGTAATCGCCAAACAATTCTGTCGTACTCTCTGACAAAACACCTTTTTAAAAAGCTAAATTTAGCCAGAAAACTTTGAAAACAAATAGCCGTAACTTGTGTTCGTAATCGGCAGAACAGCTTTCTCTTTTCAAATTGGATTCAATAGTCTGATGTCACGTCCGCCCAGCAACGGAGCAGCTTGGTTCTAAACAAAGAAAATCGGTACTCTTTATCATTCATGTCATGTGATCAGAATGTATAAAAGTCAAAACATTATCAGAATTATGTTTTTCTCCTCTGGATATACTGTTATGCTCGTCGGAGAAATATTTCATAAGGGCGTCCGCCGTTATTCTGATAGTTTAGAATCAGTTACTAAGTTACTATGCGTCATTGCGAGGGAAGCGACTTCAAGAATATGGAAGTCTATTGGTCTTATGCATAGAAATGCTTATGGACGCTAACCGATTTGTTGTTTGTGGCACGCTCCTGCTCTCTTTCCATTGATGAAACCACCATGCAATGCACTTACCCTTCTACACATGCCTATCGAGTAAACTGACTCACAACTTGTCAAATAGTCTCAACTCTACACGTCTCGGGACTTAAGACTTTTTGACAAGTTGAGGATAATTTTGCACCTCTAGTTTTCTTGTGGTACGACACTCGCATCAGGTCCCAGGTTCAAGACAGCTCTGGGTGGCGCAAAGTTTAATTCTTGAAGAAGGCTCTCTGCTCATATTCTCTCCGCACTCAGATGTAAAATGAGTACCCGACCTGTGACATCTTGTTTCTGTGAGAGAAAAAAAAAATTAATAGTGCCTTTCAGGCGCCATGTCTCCTCTTTTATATTGCTGTTGACTTGCGCGACCCCTGATTTGATTTGATTTTGATTTTAAGGATTTTACGGCGCTTGCAACACATTTAGATTATATCAGCGCCAGTAAAAAGGAAGAAAATAGGATAGTAAAAAGTTCTAGAAATACAATTAAAACACCCAAGAAAAAGTAAGACATAGGGGAACTGGGAACAAATGTAGACTCCAAGAGCATACCACCAATGTGATTAGTTTGAGATCACCTATAAGTCTCATCCGGACACAAACACAAAATCCAACAAAGAGGAATACACTCAAATGCTTACAAATACATTCAAAATAACAAATATAATAATACATAACAGAGAGATGACGTCAAAAAAAAAATAAAAATATCATCTCCCAAAACAATAACTATGCATTTGACTGTTTCCCTCCCTGCTAGGACTCCGGCCAGGGCAAGGACAAAACCAAGTAATTTCATTCCAAGACAAAGACAGAAAGCATGTTGGAAAACAGGTATAAGGGGATAGAAGACACAGTGTGTACCCCCCTGCCCACTAAGGGAGGTCAGGAACCCCACCCAGTGCGCGACCCCTAGGAAAGCGTTTGAAATAGTAGTAGTAGTAGTAGTAGTAGTATTAGTAGTAGTAGTAGTAGTAGTAGTAGTAGTAGTAGTAGTAGTAGTAGTAGTAGTAGTAGTAGTAAGTGTCACGATTTTCATATAACCTTTTTATCCTATAAACATTGATCTAAAGGAGTCATTAATGTTCTACAAAATAAAAGGAATGGAAAGGCTCGTAGGCCTACAAAGGGAAACAAGTCATAAGTACCGATGTGGTGACCTTGGGCTTCGGCAGGGAACAGGTAGTTACAAATAATAAGATTATAACCACGTGTCCGAATATAGAGAGAGAAAGAAGGAAAGTAAGAAATAAAGATAGAAAGAAAGAACGAAGAGAGAGAGAGAGAGAGAGAGAGAGAGAGGGGGGGAGAGAGAGAGAGAGAGAGAGAGAGAGAGAGAGAGAGAGAGAGAGAGAGAGAGAGAGAGAGGGAGAGAGAGAGAGAGAGGAGGAACAAAAGAAGAAAAGACGGGGAGGGTTTGTGGTGGCGGCATATTGCACAGATGGATTGAATTCTCTCTCAAAATGAGTCTACTGAATACACGAAATGAAGTGAGTAGGAAAGTGCAAGAAGACAATAGAGAATAAAAATTTAGCGGCCGCGATAGGGGCTTGAACCCGCAACCTTACTGGTACGACAACTCCGCCTGGCCGGGGAGACGTGGCTATACTGTCTGAGCTATCCACCACTGGAGTTTCCTACTCACTTCATTTCTTGGTATTATCAACAGAAGTGCCTGCTCCACTCACTTTTCCACTGAATACAGCAATGTTTGATACGAAAGAGGCCCTTAGAGGGACCAGAGGTGACAACATGGATATGTTGTTTCGGTTTTAAGGCGCTTGCAACACATTAGGTCATATCAGAATATAATATGTAAACTAAACATAATACAATGCATAACAGAGAGCTGATTTACAAGGAAAAAAATATCATCTCCCAAAACAATAACTATGCATTTGACTGTTTCCCTCCCAGCCAGGACTCTGACCAGCGCCAGGAAAAAAAAACCAAGTAATCTCATTCCAAGACAAAGACAGAAAGAAAGTTGGAAAACAGATATATGGGGATAGAAGACACAGTGTGTACCTCCCTGCCCACTATGGGAGGTCAGGATCCCCACCCAGGATCCAAGAAAAGGGAAGACAAAGGGGAATTGGTTCAAATAGGAAACAGATGTAGATTCCAAATGCACACTATCAAAGTACTTAGTTTGAGATCTCCTAAAAGTCTCATCCAGACACAAGCACAGGTCCCCACTAAGAGGAACACACTCAAATGTTTACAAATCATATATAATATGTATACAAAACATAATATAGTGTATAACAGAGAGATGATTTACAAGGAAAATAATATCATCTCTCAAAACTAACCATACATCTGAATGTTTCCCCTCTCAGCCAGAGTCAGGACAAAACCAAGTAATCTCATTCTAAGACAAGACAGAAAGCAAGTTGAACAAGCAAGTGTTGTAACAGACACAGGGGGATAGAAGACACAGTAAGTACCTCCCTGCCCACTATGGGAGGTAGGAACCCCACCCAGGATGAAAGAGAACAGGTATGTATAAATGGTATGCGTTTAGGTAAAATACTCGCCCAGATTAATCCTACCAAAACATATAACTGTATAGGTGACAAAAAAAAAGTGTAAATCTGATTTATAGAAGAAACGAAGTTGACGTTACTCAGATCTTTGGTATCATTTTAGACACCCCCGTTAGTGATTAGTTATTACTAAATTAATCAACATCACACATCTCTTTGTTAGTTCTAACTAATGCTGTCTATCAGATTAAAAACGTAAAAGAATACATATAGTTTTGCCGTTGGTTTTCATATCTGGTTGGCGGATGTTATGAATATTTTACCTAAACGCACAGCATCAATATCAATCAGACAATAAACATTAAAGGTTACACACAATTTTGTGTGTTGGCGGATGTTGTGAGTAGTTTACCTAAATGCATAGCATCAATATTTAAATTTAAATGAGACCTAATCACCCAAATGAGGTCCAAAATCAATAGCAAAGAGCTAAGTGAGGTCGACTTCGCTCCTTTCATGCAATGTGTTATAGAAGAAAAGAGTGAGTAGACTTCTTGGATCTATGTTTGTGATCAGTGGTAGATTTCAACACATCAAAACATAACGCCGTGCTGTCGCTTTCTGAATGAAATAGCGTCCGTATGCCGTCATTTTAAAATCGACTTAAAAACGCAAAAATCTGGGTGCCCTGCATCTGAAAGATAAAAATGTTAACGAACTGGCTAATTGTAATAGCAGATAGTAGTCTGGTTTTCCCTTTCGTTGACACACACATACACAGACATACAGACAGAGTTGCTCTTTCTTTTATTAATATAGACGACCGGTGATGCCAGATAAAAACCAGTTCAAAATTACTGCAACTATGAACTTCAGAAAAGCACATAATTAAAAACAAAAAACAAAACAGAAATAAAAATCAACAGGAGTGCACGTTAATAATTTATTGATAAACAATTCAAGCCATTTATCAAAACGAGATAAAATGCTTGACATTCTTTCCAGTTTAATTTGAGACATATTATAGAAATGGTTTGTTTTTGTTTTTAAGGGTTTTACGGCGCTTGCAACACATTAAGGTCATATCAGCGCCAGTAAAAAGGAAGAAAATGGGATAGTAAAAAGTTCTAGAATTACAATAAAGCATCCAAGAAAAGGGAAGACAAAGGGAATTGGTTCAAATAAGAAACAGGTGTAGATTCCAAAAGCACTCTATCAAAGTACTTAGTCAGATCACTAAAAGTCTCATCCAGACACAAGCACAGGTCCCCGCTAAGAGGAACACACTCAAATGTTTTACAAATCATATATAATATAAAGAAAGCATAATACAGTGCATAACAGAGAGATGATTTACAATGAAAAAAATATCATCTCCCAAAACTAACAATACATTCGACTGTGTCCCTCCTAGCCAGGGGATCCGGCCAGGACCAGGACAAAACCAAGTAATCTCATTCCAAGACAAAGACGGAAAGCATGTTGGAAAACAGATATAAGGGGATAGAAGACACAGTAGGTACCCCCCCCCCCCCCCCTGCTCACTATGGGAGGTCAGGAACCCCGCCCAGTTATAGAAATGGAAATAATAATAATAATAATATATAATAATAATAATAATAATATAATAATAATAATAATAATAATAATAATAATAATAATAAAAATAATAATAATAATAGTAATAAAAATAATAATAATAATAATAATGATAATACACGTCATTTATATCGCGCATTTTCATCACTGTGATGATCAATGTACGTTACAAATAAATATACAAAATTTCCATACATAAAACGTATACCACAATGATATCAATAGCAGCAGTGTACGTAATATCGTATCAATTTCATGAAAATGTAACGGTAAAAGGTAGTGCTTTAAATAGTATTTAAAACTATCAATAGATTTTGTTTCTCTTATCCTTCTGGGCAGGTCATTCCACAAAAGGGGCCCAGAGTGGTTAAAGGAACGGCTGCCATAAAATGTATAATTATAATTATTTATAAGAGTAAGTTTGGTTTTGTCAGTCGAGGATCGTAAATTCCTATTTGGTACATATATTTCTAACATGCTTTCAATGTAGTCAGGTAGTTCATCATTTAGGCTTTTAAAACAAAACAGAGCAATCTTAAAAATATTTTTTTTCCTTGACAGGCAGCTAGTGAAACTCATACAGAATAGACAGGGAGTGTGCCACTCTCTTTTGTCTTGTCACTAATTTAGCTGCACTATTCTGTATGACCTGCAGGCGAGAGATTTTATCATGTCTTTGTTTGTTTTTAAGGGTTTTACAGAGCTTGCAACACATTTAGGTCATATCAGGGCCAGTAAAAAGGAAGAAAATAGGAGAGTAAAAAGTTCTAGAATTACAATTAAAGCAGCTAAGAACAAGCAAAGCAAAGGGGAATTGGTTCAAATAGGGAACAGCCGTAGATTCCAAGAGCACACTATCAGTGTACTTAGTTTGAGATCACTAAATGTCTCATCCAGTCACAAGCACAGGTTCCCACCAAAAGGAACACACTCAATTGTTTACGGATCATACATATGTAAAAGGAAAATTAATACAATTCACAACAGAGAGATGATTTACAAGGGAAAAAATAGCATCTCCCAAAACTCACTATACATTTGACTGTTTCCCTCTCAGCCAGGATATCCGGCCAGAGACAGGACAAAACCAAGTAATCTCATTCAAAGACAAAGACAGAAAGCAAGTTGGAAAACAGATATAGGGGGGGGGGGGTAGAAGACATAGTATGTACCTCCCTGCCCACTATGGGAGCTCAGGAACCTCACCCAGATTTTTTTATCATAAAAGACCAATGCAATAGTCTAGACGTGATAAAACAAGAATTAGGACGAGTTTCATTGTTGCAACTTTAGTAAGGAAATCTATAATGGTGGATATTTTAAGATTATTTGTACACGAGGTCGTTTCTACTTGCATTTTCATAGAAAAAATCATGTTCCAAGAAGACCCCGAGATCTCTAATGCCTGTTGCAAAAAACAAAACAAAAACATAAATAACCTATTTACAGAAAAGTGAAAGGAGCAGGCACTTATGTTGTTGTTGTTTCTAAGAGTTTTAAGGCCCAGTGACACATCTAAGTCATTTCAGTGCCAGTAAAAAGACAGAATATTGGGACAGTCAAAAAAATCTAGAATTATTAAAAGCACACGAGAATAAAGTAAGACAAAGGGGAATGGTTTGTTTTGTTTGTTTGTTTTTAAGGGTTTTACCGCGCTTGCAACACATTTAGGTTATATCAGCGTCAGTAAAAAGGAAGAAAATGGGATAGTAACAAGTTCTAGAATTACAATTAAAGCACTCAAGAGAAAGTAAGACAAAGGGGAACTGGGAACAAATAGGGATCAGATGTAGATTCCAAGAGCATACCACCAATGTACTTAGTTTGAGATCACCTATAAGTCTTATCCGGACACAAGCACAAAATCCAACAAAGAGGAACACACTTAAATACTTACATTATACATTTAAAATAACACATACAATAATACATAACAGAGAGATGATTTACAAGGAAAAAAATATCATCTCCCAAAACAATAACTATGCATTTGACTGTTTCCCTCCCAGCCAGGACTCCGACTTGGGCCAGGAAAAAAACAAGTAATTTCATTCCAAGACAAAGATAGAAAGCATGTTGGAAAACAGATAGAAGGGGATAGAAGACACAGTATGTACCTCCCTGCCCGCTATGGGAGGTCAGGATCCCCACCCAGAAAGGGGAATGGTTCAGATTGGGAACATAGATTCCAATGGCAAACTATCAGTGTACTTAGTTTGAGATCACCTAAAAGTCTCATCCAGACACAAGCATAGGATCCCATCAAGAGGAAAACACATGCCTGATATTCAAAACAAATTTTAAAAATCATTAAAGTGTACACCAGAGAAAACGAATACAATAATTTGACTGTTTCCCTCTCACCAGGACAAGTAATCTCATTCCAAGACAAAGACAGGAAGCAACTAAAAGTAACAGATAGAGGAGGATAAAAAACACACCAAGTGATCTCCCGTCCACAATGGGAGGTCAGAAGACCCCACCTAGGCACTTATGTTATGTTTGTTTGTTTTTGAGGGTTTTACGGCGCTTGCAACACATTAAGGTCATATCAGCGCCAGTAAAAAGGAAGAAAATGGGACAGTAAAAAGTTCTAGAATTACAATTAAAGCACCCAAGAAAAGGTAAGACAAAGGGGAATTTGTTCAAATAGGAAACAGATGTAGATTCCAAGAGCACACTATCAAAGTACTTAGTTTGAGATCACCTAAAAGTCTCATCCAGACACAAGCAAAGGCCTCAACTAAGAGAGATACATTCAAATGCTTACAAATTATATAAAATATCATCTCCCAAAACTCTAACCAAACATTTGATTGTTTCCCTCCCAGCCAAGCCAGTGTATCCGGCCAGGGCCTTGACAAAACCAAGTAATCTCATTCTAAGACAAAGATAGAAAGCATGTTGGAAAACAGATAGAGGGGGATAGAAGACACAGTAAGTGCCTCCCTGCCCACTATGGGAGACACTTATGTTAATAACAACAAGAAATGAAAAGAGTAGAGAAGTGCCAGTGAATAAAAACTTGCAATGATCAATAATCGAACCAAGGACCCGACTGGATGTGAGAAGGACTTTCTGCAATCAATGCCATTCACCATTTTGAAATTACACTTGCCGACAAGATGTGATTAATACTTTTCTACAGTCTGGCTTGGATTTAAAGCAGTATGTTAATGTTTTTACTGTTTTTGTTATTGGCTGGAGAATGGTTTTGAGCCCAAAACATACAGAATTCGGTATTTTGTTCTTTTTCAAAGCCATTTAATTTTTGTTTATTACTTTTCACAGCCAGGCTGAAAGTGTTGTAGAAGTTGGATCCTGGGTTCAATTCGGATTACCGTCAAAGCTTTTATTCTCTATTGTATAATAAAGCAATAAAATAAATGCAGTTAATATTGAGAATAAATGGCACAAGCGACAAACATTGATCAAAAACTGATATTGATATTTTAAAAAAAGGCCCTACTTCCCTTGTATCATTATTTTAATTGAAAAACAGTAAATGGTATAACATTTCTGCTAGTCTTTCTGTATTGTAAAAACAAATAATAATGTGAGTTAATTCGAGCAGCAACATTTACATTACCCTGTATTGTAAAAGAAACTTGGGGAAAGAACTTTTAATCCTCTCCTTACCAACTAAAGGAAAATTGTTAAGATAGAACAAACAGTTTCCTCATTCAGATTTTTTTTGTACATGACAAATATTGAAGAAATATTTTTGTTATAGTTGTAAGAACTTAATGCTGTGTTGCACAGTTTGTTTTACTGAATAAAATTATGTTTATTATACACTTATTAGAGTTAAGGGTTTAAAATAACAAATTTTATGATGGGTGGGTATGAGATTGCTGGGAAAATTCCAGAAAATGGTCCGTAATGAGAGAATTAAGGACTACAAATATCTTGTTGGATGACAAGAAAAAAAATACTAAAGATACTTGATTCTTCACTTTGTTTTATGATAATAAATGCATGTACCCTAATTAAAAACATCCTTCAGATGAGAGCCGATAATAATAATACTTTTATTGTTTATTTAATCAGCCTTCTCTACATTGCGTTTATAATTTAACATTTTGGACATTGTAATGGGGGGAATTAATGCCACATTGATAAAACAATAATAAAAGATATAGGAAACAATACAGAATGTAATTGTGTTGTTATGAAAGTCAATATGTATGAATCCCTAATTAACGCACACCCCATATTGTTACGTAGCATAGCCAAGAAGTTCATAATTCATTCATACAATTGGCAAATTACCAATGCCAGACCAGCGTATTACCAGGTCCGAGAGTAACCTGACCTCTAGCTACCATCTCCAAGGCTTTTGGGAATGCAACATGTTCAACCGTCTTGACACGTTCTGCCAATGTGTGCTCTGTGTCATTGGGATAAACCGGAATGCTCTCTTGGACAAGTATGGCACCTGCATCAACTTCCTCCTGTTTTAATGAAATGAAGTAAAATAAAAAACATCATGCAGGTGACCACATAATATAGTTGAACCTCACTATTAACTACAATAATTTTTTTAAATGTACAAGTAACCCTTAGCTGCTAGTTGCATTGTTTTTACGAACATATTAGTACACCCCTAGCCATAAATGTATGTACCACACATGCCTATTTGAAAATTTCAAAATCAGTAACCAACACAAAATTCATCAGTAATAAACGTGAGCTTTTATATAGCGCAATACCCACTCAAAGCACTTTACAAAGGGCACCTGACCAACAACAACACATAACATATAGAACAACACATGATGCCTGTTAGGCGATGTTACAATTTTCTCCGACTGAGACAATGCTGTTAACGGCCAGGTACTCATTTTACACCTGAGTTTGGTGAGAGAATATGAGTAAAGAGTCTTTTCCAAGGACTCAACTATGCGCCGAGATGGTTCGAACCTAGGACCTTCCGATCCAAAAGCAAGTGTCATACCACAAGACCATATAGCCGCACAAAATGGTATAATTTCAGTAATACTAAATGTAGGTGATGTCACACACTACCTGCCTACAACAAAAGGCATCAAGTTTTTATTGTAGCCTGCAGGTGATCTTTTAGCTGTTGTCAATGATCACCATTAAGAGTTAGCAATCGACTTAGCTATCATGGGCGTGGAATTGAGCAATATCCGTTATAACTTTTATGGGAATATTTTTTCTCTCTTAACACTGCAGTAACTTAGGAATATATATTTTTTTTCTAACACTGCGGCCAAATTGCTGTCTAATCAAAATCTGTAATATTTCTTCCATTTCCAAAAGTCCGTAAATGTCATCAAATTTCCATAACAATTACAGACAATCCATAAAAGTAGGCATGTATAATGTGCATATTAGTAACCATGCATTATTTGTACATTAACATAGAAAACCACTGAAGTCTGATATTGTGAATTCTGTTTGACACAAATTAAAATAAGAGTAAGAGCTATATAACACAATATCCACCAAATATCTACAAATCGCTTTATAAAGAGGAGAATCTAATGTAGCCAAGTATAAAATATCATATGATTGTAAAGGGAATTTCAATTTAGTAACCGACTCACAGCAACAAAGTGAACTGAGCATCCAGACAGTCTCACTTTTGCTTCAAGGACCATCTTATGAGCTTTAGCTCCTTTGAAGGATGGCAGAAGGGAAGGGTGGACATTCAGCATTCGGCCAGGCCACTTGTTGACAAAGCCACCTAAAATATAAAATAAGAAAAAGGATAATTTATAGTTTCTTCTTCCCCTCCTTAACATTAATATGCCCAAAGACATCACCAGGTACATCTAATAGTCTTTGTCGAGAGGCAGCCATTAAAGACTTGTAACAGTCTATGTTGTAAAAAATAAATTTCAAGACAGGGAACTTCTTTAATTATAGTATACTTTAAAAATCTCAATAAAACAAACATAAACAAACATCATACCATTTTCCAATATTTGCATGCATCTTGATAAAGTACCTAATCTGCCCCAAAAAATCTAAATTTGGAGGCGTGATAGCAACAACAAAAAAAGACCTTATAGAAATGCACATATATAGCCTATCTCCCTCCTCTTTCCACAAAATCAGTGATCAGGTCGCACAATCTAAGAAAGATTTGGTGGAAATATTTTGCAATAAATCATCTAAAAGCATTGGAAAAAAAGTAGTAATAAATTGGCATTGTTCTTTCCATGCAATAGAGAGCAGAATAAACTCTAATTCTGTGGCGTAGATGGAACTAGGCACAGAATTTTTTTTTTTTTTTTTTGTGAAACGATATCATTTAGTTTTCAATTTTTATAACAGGTTTTGCTATTCATAAACATACAATACAATATCTAACAAGAGCTGAACGAGATCAATATAAAATAATCATAAATTACTCATCAAATTCAAACTTAAGATAATCTCATTCCTTATTAACACAACCTGTCAGTATCCTCATGAATCCAGCCAAACAAACAATTTCTATCCCATGTTCCACCAATGTTTCATGAAGCTTTGAATCAAACTCTTCTCTTGATTTGTAGCCTTTGTGGTCTATCACCTGTGATTCATGAGATAAACAAAAATGTAGAAAATTGTAAACGTCGAAAGCACAAATTTATTTCATGAGTCTTGAGAATGAAAAAAAACTCAAAACAAACTAAGATGAACAAGAAAAAGAAACACAAAACGTGAAAATAATATTTGAAGACATTATAGGTTGAAATGTTCAACCTATAGAGGGAAATTGAAGATGATTTTCTGAAATTAAATACCAAATTTTAAAGAGGAATTGAATTTGAATAATAAAATTCTAAAATTGGCTGAAAATGTGTGTGTGTGGAGATATATATATATACATATATATACACACACACACACACATATATATATATATATATAATATATTAAGCTGATTTGAGGTAGTAAGTAACAGAGGGGGGGGGGGGGGGGGGTTAGAACAAAAAAATAAAACAGCACAAAAATACCCAAAAAACATTTAAGTCAAATTTCAATGTTTAGCCATATTAAAAAAATCATTATGATTCTATAACAAGCTTTTGGAGTGTCCATACCACCGTGGGAATTCCAGCTCTTTCAGCTCTCTTGAGGCCCAAAACTCCATTTTTATTGGATATGACCAAGGCAATCTGAGCAGCTGACTCATTACTTGGATCTTGGGTGTGGTCAATGAGAGCTTGAAGGTTTGTGCCTGACAGATCATCAAAAATAGTCATTTGATTTCATATCCATATATATAGACATATATTTCTTTAATTTAAAGTTTAGAGTTAATTCTTCAAGGAATCTTCCCATGCTGATTATTTCAAAAATTTAAAGACGGAACTTTTTTCGAGGGCTCATGAGTAATGCTTTCTCCATTTCAAAACAAAGGTTTGATATTTCATCTCCATCTCTGAATTGTTCGTTTGAAAATCGTTCAAAATCATCTTACATTATGACAATATTTTATGTACACACTGATGTACCGGACAGTTATGGATAAAATATGTGAGGTGAAATCAATCATTTTTTGGGTGTTTTGTGTATGGTTATTGAAGTCTGTTATCGTTTAGGATTGTATGATATCAGTGTAGGTCTTTGTTTGAAATTTGTAGACCATTACATTGCAGAGCGCATCTGAGCACCTTGGTGGAAGTTTAGCACTATACAATTGATATATTAATATTATTATTAATTATTATTATTAATATTGTTATATTTGAAGGAAGTTACTTTGTGACCGACCAGTATCCTATTCAAAGGGTGGCACGCAAAAAAAAAAAAAAAAGACAATCTCCAGTTTCATAGTCCTTATGGTTTAGATGGACTGGGTAACAATCAAATATGTTCAAGGAATTAACTTGTAATAATTTAATAATGAAGACTTCTTCCATGATATTTAACCTTTACCGCCACTCGTGGGTCTATTAGACCCACCCCAAGTACATATTCTGTCATTGTGTCTTTGAATGAGTAAATAAAAACTTGAAACTCTAGATATGCTTCCTTCAACCATTTTGTGTTATGTGGATTGAGTTGTTTTTTTAATTTCATGGAAATTGTATTTTATATGAATTTTTTTCACAACCCTATAAAATTCTTTAGCGCGGCCACTCGCGGGGTCTGTTAGACCCGGTAACGCACAAAGAGAGTTTTATTCCTCATGCCCCATTCGCCACTCGCGTGGTCTTTCAGACCCGCCGACAAGCAAAGAGAGGAATACGTTCGCCACCCGCGTGCCCGTGTCACTTACTAACGTATCAACTATGGTTGCCAATTTGGCATTCTTTTTGCCAAAAGCAAAATTTATAGATATTTTGTATAAGTCTATTGGAATAGTGGCAAGGAGAATGTCTTAATAGATTACTATTTACACAGATGTTTCTGTATTTACAATACAACAGAGTGATCAACGCAATACTAATTTATAGTGCACTTTCTGACTTTGGTATCAATTGGTTGTAATGGGTTATTTTTGAAAGTCGATTTTGGCATGATTCCACAAAATAATCTTGTTGTGTCCTAAAAGAATGCGCCGAGTCATGACCTGACCTAGCCGTGTGTAGTCTATGTCATGTGTACTCATGACCTTTTCTACTCGTTTTGCCCGCGACAGTTTACAAATATTATTTCTTCTGCTTTTACAAAATATCGATATATTTCTACAACTACAATTGCCAGTTTTGTATTTTGCCTATTGAGGTGAGTAATTAGTATAAATTCATCATTAGCTGTATAAACTAGTACAATATGGTTATGACGTAACCCAAACTAGTCCTATTACTTAGCAGCCAGTTCATGTGCATAGCTGAAGTTGGTAATGACATTGCAGGTTTTAAACGTTGGTTCTTTTCAGGAGACACGGACACAGAGTGTGTTGTAAAAAGAAATAAAGATGATAATAGATTAGCTAGCCTCTATCAGGGATGTCACTTTTCCGGTTTTAGCCGGAAATCCGGTTTTTTTACCACCTGTCGGTTTTAATCCGGAACCTCCGGCTTTTGTCCGTCGTCACTATTCCCAAAAAAAAAATTATTTTTTTTTGAGAAGAAGAAAAAAATCGCGATCGAGATTTGAGACAGAACTTTTTCGCCGGTTGAATAATTTGGGCTGTCACCGCCGGTCGAATATTTGGGCACCTAAATGGTAGTTTACCTCCGCCCATCCCCATCACAATTCCTCCTTTTTAAAAAAAAATTTTTTGATAAATAAACAGTGAGTTTGAGAATTTCTCAGAAATTTTCCGCTGAATTTGCCGTGTCAAACATTTCCCTGAAAACCAAAAAATCACCATTATGTCTTATGTCATATTTTGACACCTGTGCAATAGTCTCGTGAAATTTAGCGACGGTCCCGTTTTTATGACGTCGGGCCAGACTGAATGGCACCAGATGTCACAATTGACACAGACGACCAGTGGTGTTCTTTGATTAGCTAGTTGATGGTTGAAGGGGAAGGGGAGGGACACATCTCTCTCTCTCTCTCTCTCTCTCTCTCTCTCTCTCTCTCTCTCTCTCTCTCTCTCTCTCTTCCTCTTCCTCTTTGCCTTTCTTTCCATTTTTCTTTTCTTCTTCTTTTTTTTTTTTGATATAGAATTCCTAAGATCAATTCATAAATTATTCTGGTAGAGAAGTCTCCTCTCTCTCTCTCTCTCTCTCTCTCTCTCTCTCTCTCTCTCTCTCTCTCTCTCTCTCTCTCTCTCTCTCTCTTTATTTCTTTCGCAACCATCCGTTAAATCATCTGGTTATACAGAGATAATACATTAGAATAAAGCAATTGGTAATTGGCTTAGTTTATTCTTCTATCTTTTTACCTTTTGACTATGGCTTTAAATTTGTGAGATTCTTGGGTTGTATTTATAAGCTGAATAACCACTAGGTTTCGGTACAAAATAAAAGATATTGTAGCCTTCTTTATAAAGTAAAAATCAAAACAAACAAACACTTTCTGGCCTTTTATTTGTATAACATTGTAGGCCCTTAACATGTGGAAAGGACAATTCATTAAATGTTTACAAAAAGTAAATTTATGTTTAATGATAAGAATGGATTTATACTAGTAATAGTAATATATTACATAATACCAATACAAAACTATGTTCCTGTTATTTTTACACTTTGCTTGCGTTTGACGATAGACGGAGACATTTTCCTCCTTTTTGACAAATTGCTATTATTATCACTGAATAAAAAACACTCACCAAACCACTACATCATCTCTACCACCACTACTATTACAACCACCACCACATCATCATCCCTACCAACACTACGACTACAAAAAACACCACATCATCCCTACCACCAGTACTACTACAACTACCACCACATCATCATTCCTACCACAACTATTACAACCACCACCACACAACTCTAAAAGACCACCACTACTACAGCCACCACCAGATCATCATCCCTAGAATCACTACTACTACAACCACCATCAGATCATCATCTCTAAGACCACTACTACTACTACTACTACAATCACCACCACATCATCATCCCTACCACCACTACCACATCATCCCTACCACCACTACTACTACAACATCATCCCTACTACAATCACCAAATGTAATTACGCTTTCAACTTTCGAAATTCTCCGAGTCGTATCAGAAATTGCTGGAGTCGTATCAGAAATTGCTGCAAGACAAACTTTGGATGGCATCTCAATGAATTTGAGTGAAGTTCAAATTTATAGGTTATGGTTGCATGGGTGGGTCATGATCTTCACACTGAAAAATGTTCTCCTTTTATGTGACCAGTCATTCTCACCCCTGATAGTCTGATAGCTATTGATATTAATTTGTCTATATTTTGTTTTCATCACCTTATTTTATCAATTTGAAAACTGTTAACTCTCCTTTCTTTTGTGTGTTATTTGCTCTCAATTGCAATAATAAGTACTGAAACAATATTCCAAATTTGACATTTTTCAAATCCCTACAAAGCCCTTGACGTTGATTTGTATCTTGTCCGCGCAAGTTTTCAGGCTTTTTAAAATTTGCCTGGTGGCATCCCTGCTCTATGATTTTTGCTGATAGTGAACAGATCCAATAATCCTGGGTTTCAGTGTGAGTCAGATTATTTCTAGTTATTTCCACACAATCTCTCCATGTTGGCTTCTATCAACAGTAATGGGTGGTGGGGTCCCTTCATACGGTACAAGCCATCGTCATGCTTGTGATACCAAATGCTATCAGTCCATTTAACGTTACTAAACCGGGATAGACTCTGTATCATAGTTCTTTATCATTCAATGGACTCAATAACTAAAGTAAATTGCGTTCCTCGTTTTAACAGTGAAATGGCGGACAGAAATATATGGGAACAACTCCTGTCTGTTGAGCCGGAGAACAGCTCTGAAGAGGAATCTTCATCTGAAGAAGATTTATTTCAGAATCAGTTTGACGTTGAGGATGGTGAAATGGACGAAGCAGTTGGTGGGGATGATGATGATGATGATGATGATGATGATGAGGATGATAATGACTTGCAGACTGCCAGCTATACCGAGCTATTGCCTGTGGTTGCAACCAACACCGAGCTGTTGCCCGTGGTTGCCAACGACATCGCTTCAGATGCTGGCTGCTACAAGTCATGGATGGTAGATTGGAGTAAGACCAAACCTGCAGCTACCAAAACGCCAGCCCGCAATATTTTGAGGTTACCTCATGACCGCACTCCCGCAACAGGACATGTGGAGACACCAGAGAGCGCCTTTCTGCTGTTTTTCACGGCGTTCATGATCGACGAGTGCGTAAAATACACAAATATTGAAGGGAGGAGGGTGAAAGGCATGAAATGGACAGTCTGCACAAGGGATGAGATCTCTGCCCTTATTGGGTGCTTGCTGTATGCAGGCTCCAGGAAGGAAAACATGACAGATATAAAGATGTTGTTCGATGTTTTGGACGGACTGCAAATTTTACGGGCTTGTTTCTCTCGGAACCGTTTTTCGTCTCTTTTGACTTACATGCGGTTTGACGAGAAGCCATCGAAGAGCCAGGGATCTGTTTGCTCCAATCAGGGACATTTGGAACAAGTTCCAGATTGCCCTTCAGATGCACTATGCGCCGGGAGAAGCCCTCACAGTAGACGAGCAACTTGTCAATTTCCGTGGTCGTTGTCCCTTTCTGCAGTATATCCCCTCGAAGCCTGACAAGGATGGCATCAAAATATTTTGGGTGTGTGATGCCGCCAACGCCTTTCCGTGCTACGGCATACCATATCTTGGAAAGGGAACACAGCCCAAAACAGCCAGCAGTGTTGGAGCATCTACTGTTCTAAACCTGGTCCAGCGCTATTTTTTAGTCTGGAAGGAACGTCACTTGTGACAATTACTTCACAGACTTCGAGCTGTCCCAAAAACTGCTGCGCCAAAAGCTAACTCTTGTGGGGACAGTAAGGAGGAACAAGACGTTTTTGCCTCAGATATTTAAGGACAAAAAGCATCTCTCCCTTCACCAATCCATGTTTGCATTCAAGGACAGCACCACGCTGGTGAGCTACCAGACCAAACGGAACATGAATGTAAACCTCCTCAGCACTAGGCGGACGTGACGTCAGACTGTGGAATCCTATTTAGATTTCCGTTACAATACAATGAGCCCATAAGGAATTGGGATATCAAACCTGCAGATGATGCTGTGCGTTTATTTATTTTTTTAAACTCGCAACATCACCAGCCGAATATAACGTACCAACACACAAATTATTATCAAATTAATATCATCATCATCATCATCATTATCATTATTATTATTATTATTATTATTATTATTATTATTATTATTATTATTATATTGTTATATTATCATCATCATCACCATTATTACCGTATTATTATTATTATTATTATTATTATTATTATTATTATTATTATTATGATTATTATTATTATTATCATTATCATCATCATCTTCATTATTATTATTATTATTATTATTATTATTATTATTATTATTATTATTACTATTATTAATATTATTCACAGAGAGAGAGAGAGAGAGAGAGGAGAGAGAGAGAGAGGAGGAGAGAGAGAGGGAGAGAGAGAGAGAGGGAGAGAGAGAGAGAGAGAGAGAGAGAGAGAGAGAGGAGAGAGAGAGAGAGAGAGAGAGGAGAGGAGAGAGAGAGAGGGGGGGGGGGGGGGGGGGGGGTCCAAAAGACCTCGCGTGTGGCACAAAATACTTCTCTCTTCCCAAGTCACCGGGTCTGAGAGGACCCGCGAGTGGCGAATGAGACGTAAGAAATAAATCTCTATTTAGCAATAGGCGGGTCTAAAAGACCACACATGTGGTGAATAGGGTGCGTTTTAGGGAGTGGCGGTAAAGGTTAAGCAAACAAATTTGTGCATTGTAGAAATTCAAATACTCATACCTGAGCCAGAAATGAGAACACCAACTTTCCTCTTCATGAAGATATTTGCTGGGCGTGGCCAAGCATTTGCTAAACTCTCTTCAAGTCCTTTTATATCAACTTCCTCATGGGAATCTAAAGGATGAAAAAAAAATAAATAAATAAATTAAGTTAAATATGTCAACGTCTAATTTTGTCTTGGAATTGTGAAGATATATTGTATTACACTTAATATTAAAGAATAATGAATAAATACAATAAAATCTGTTTTTGTGAACACTCATGTATATGTATTGTGGACAACTCTATACATGTGATTCATTTCATAAAGTAATAAAGCACATTCCAAACAGATTTATATCAAATACAAAAGGTCATAATTGATGACAAATGTGGAAATCAATGGCCTATTTTGTACCATGGAGCATTATGTCTGGAGTCCATTTTTCTCACTTTCCGATCATCAGACATTGAGGTGAAATCCACTGTATTTGACTACAAGCTGTGGACCATAGGATGGCTGCTACATGATTTTCATTTTCAAATCAAGCTTGAAACAAACATATTTCAAATACCTTGCACTTTGATAACTTCTCCTACTTTAGAAGCTGTTTCTCCATTTTGTGACAAAGATGCTATGACATCATCAGCAAGTGATGGGTCTGTGATAAGAATGGCTCCCAGGCCACAGTTAAATGTTCGAGACATTTCATTAGTGGAAATATTTCCCTGAAATAAGAAAACAAATCAAATAATATTGTGGTGTCATAAGATAAAGATCTGAAGTTTGTCATTGTGGCATTGTAAGATAAAGGCCGCAATTTGAGGGACATACTAGTTAGGAGCTTAACGATGGATATGGCCGGTAACCAATGTAAGACACAGCCTTGTGGACATTGCAGGACATGCCCACACTTATTCATGGAAAATTCCATCAAATTCCCAGATTCACCTGCATGGACCGTAATCTAATTTGCGCTTTGGTCTGCAAACGTTGCCGCAGGACCTGCGTGGGAGAAACTGGCAAGAGATTAAGTGACAGGTTTGGACAACATCTGTGGTCTATTGAAAGCAACGAGGACAAACCTGTCACCCACCAGTTGAATGGGTCCAGTCGAGGATTGCACGACATCCAAATAGCCGTCCTTCAGTTCTGTCACACTACTAAACAACATAGGAAATACAGGGAGGCAGAACTTATATGTAAACTTAACACCCTTTCACCTCACGACATGAACTCGAGACTGGACCTCATTTAAATATCATACTACATTGTGTCTCTTGCCCCCCCCCAACCTACTGCTACTGCCAATGTTGATAATACTAATATACATCCCTTATATTTTGTATTTATTTCCAATTCCATTGTATTTATTTACCAACAATAGTCTACACGTTATCATATTTCACTTTCACTGCATTACACAGTTCCTCCCTGCCTCCCCTCTTTTAACTTAATTAATTGCGCAACATTTTATACAACATGATCATGACGAAGGTGAAAAAAAAATTCTCAACATATGTGTAAAATTAGAATCAAATGTTAAAATTAATAAGAGGCATCATTATATAAAGCTCACAAATAAGTCCTCCTCTGCCCCCTTCTGCTGTCACTAACTTCTATATATAGATTGCTGATTTACGCTTAAATTGCACAGAGATTTTCAGTAAATAAACAATTACCATGTGTTGAAGCCATCCAAATACAGGAGGCATGGACCATTGAGATGCTTGCAAAGAGACACCATATCCAGGGGGCATAACTCTGGGAATGTTTTCTATTAAACCACCTCCTGTGATGTGAGCAAAACTTTTTATCTTCCCAGATCTCATTGCTGGAATAACTGACTTCACATAAATCTTGGTTGGAGTCAAAAGATCATGGCCTGGTATTGAAAAAAAAAAAAATAATAATAATAAAAAATAAAATAAATAAATAAATAAATAAATAAATAAATAAATAAAAAGTCTGAATTATTGGCTGTTAGAAACTATCTATTTAAGAACAGTCCATCATATATTTCTAAGGTGCTGCAAACTCCATCTTCCAATACATGTGTGTATATATACTTTATAAATGGAATTCTTTATCACCAGAACCCTGACAATATGAGAGAGAGAGAGAGAGAGAGAGAGAGAGAGAGAGAGAGAGAGAGAGAGAGAGAGAGAGAGAGAGAGAGAGAGAGAGAGAGAGAGAGAGAGAGAGAGAGAGAGAGAGAGAGAGAGAGAGAGAGAGAGAGAGAGAGAGAGAGAGAGAAAGAGAGTGAGTGAGAGAGAGAGAATTATAAAGAAATAAATCTATCATAATTACAACTTATGACAAACCTAAACAAATAGTGTTTGGAGACTAACCTAATGTAACATTAGATGAGAATGGAGATGGCATGTCCATTCTTAATTCATTCTTTTCCACCACTCGTCTGACCAAGCTAAATCCGTTACTGTGGATGCCACTAGATGGCACACCAATCACCACATCTCCTTCCTTAATTTCCTTCAGCCGTGGCAGCATCTGTGTCGCACTGACAGCAGCCACACTAAAACCTCCAAGGTCGTAGGTTTTGTGAGAGTAGATGGATGGCAAAATAGACAGCTGATTGTCTGGAAGATTTGACATGAAATGCAAGAAATTAATTGTTTCAACAACAACAGCAGTGAAATTCAGTATTAACAAGAGCTCTGGCAGAATGCAAAACAATAAAATCCCTATTTTCACATTCTTACACATATCAAAATGGCACAGTGCGTTAACAAGTCCTTGAATGTAATTACTGACTCATTGTATCCAAGTTCCAAATTAACATAAAATTGATAAAAAATGTCCATAATTTGAAACGCACATACACCTAAAAAAAAGAAAGAAAAATAAAACTTCTTCAACCTCACAAACACAGGATATACACATGAAAGTGATACTAGGCTGATAGGAACTGTGGATTTTAAAAAGTAATAAATAAAAATGAATACAACAGCTTCAAAAAAGAACAAAATACCAAACACATAACGTTTCGGACTCAAAACCCTTCTTCAGCCAACAACAAAAAACAATAAAGACATAAATGTCTTACTAAATTCCAGATAGACAACAGAGATAATTTGTAGGTGTTCTCTGTAGAAAAATCTTGGAAAGTAAACAAAAAAAGCGTTCAATATGTGACTAAGGAGTTACAAATTGAGTGGAATCAAAACAACGCACGTAAAAAGTTGCTGTTGGCAAGGGATGCCTCGTAAAGCACTTTGAGTATGTTTAGTGGAATATCCACTATAAAAGCTCATTTTTAAAATGTTGCTCTAATACTAGTACTAATACAAAATGAATGCTGGGATTCCTTATATTCTGGGCCATTAATCTGATAAATCCATAATGAAACCAACAATTAAAGGTTGGTCTTCATTATTTGTCAAATTTTTATCATGCACAATACTAATAACTCCTAAATGCTTTGTTATGATAAATCCAAACAAAAATGAATATGAAGAAAAACGAAACTTCAATAAATAAGAAAAGACAAATGATTGTTGACATCTCTGATTCCAGTTTACCATGTATCAGGTCAGATGATTTTTCATTTATGGAAACTGAAACTAATTGATTATGTTGAGAAAAATTAAACAAAAAAACAAAAAAAACAAAACAAACAAACAACAAAACAACATTACCCTAAATATCGATTCTTTTCATTTTCCTTAAAAGTTAAATCATTTGTTTTTATAAAGGGGAAACCCAAAACATCTACAATCAATTGTTATCTGTTTGTTGTATATTGAAGCTAAACTTTTCTTCACATTTGGTTTGGTTCAGATTTAAAGTCTCTGCAGCATATTTTGATTATAAAAGATCAAACAGACATCAGAGCTGCCAACCCCATCTGATGAGAATGTGTACAATGGGACCTCAAAATGGGGGAGATTTCATAAAAATGGGTACAATCCTGAAATCGACGGAAACTAACATTTGGTTGTTTGGGTCGGCTACACAGGCATGCACAATGGCTTTATCATTTGAATTACATTTCTTCTGAAGGAATTCAACCCCTGATTTGAAATTTGACAACAGATTTGTAGAAGTTGTCTTGTTGCTCTACATCTAGGTCTTTCTCCATTAATTTTCTACATTTGTAGCCCACATCAATGTCAGAATTTGGAAGCAAGTTTGACTTCTTGGAAGCATCAATTGTTAACAGGTCAGTATCCTTTATTGCCTGGGGTTTCAGAAGTCGTGTGAAAAGCTCCTTGATAACAGACATCATAATACTCATAATAAAACTGAAGCGACTATGTACACTGAAAATGGGTACAATCTTGGCGGAAATGCGTACAAGCGTACAATCGCTGAGAATGAGTACAATTCCGCATTTTTTGCCGTAGGTTGGCAGCTCTGAGACATGTCTGGAGTTGACATTTGGAGTCCCATTAGTTCAATTTTTGGAGTCCCATTAGTTCAATTTGTTAAGCACTCGACTCTTAAGCAAATAAATTGTTTTTTAATACAGATCAAGCTTGGGGTTTTTACGACCGTTCTATTCACCCAGCAATGATATTGTAGCTCAGTCAGTTTAATGTAATGGAAAGTTCTCTTACAATAGACATGGGGTTTCAAACAGTTACTACACCTGCCTAATACTACAGAGACAGAGATAAACTTCCTCTCCGTGGGTCTCATGGATGTCAAAAAAAAGACCTCCCTTTACTTATATACCAAAAATAGTAAAAAGAGAAAAAAAAATATTTGAATTGACGATATTGGTGATAGTATTACCAGATAACTGACAGCCTGCCATTTCACAGCCTTTTGAAATTCCTGCTATGATCACCTCCTGTCTTTCAGGATCCAATCGGCTTGCAGCTAAATATGATGTGAATAAAATTGGCTCTGCTCCATTGGCAAGAACATCGTTGACACACATGGCCACTAAATCAATACCAATGGTTGAATGATAGTTTATGGCTTGAGCAATCTGTGATTAAGTTTAAATTTTTAAAAATTAAAAATTAAATAAGATTAAATAAATAGTCTTTGTTTGGTCCTTTAAGAAACTTTGGAGTGAATTATTTATAATAATGAAAGTGAATAAGTGTATGCAAAATGAAAATCAAAATAGTATTATGTGCACAGCTTGTCTCATCCTAAACGCATGGTATTGACAAAAGATTAAAATTTCTACTATATAATTCTACCCTCTCAAAACACAGTCAACCATGATACATGCCAAAGTTTTTGTGTACACCATTATCAAAAACATGGCATATTTTCAATAGCAATAGCAAATTTCAGTTGAGAACTCGAGAGAATTCGAACTGCTTCAAAATCCCACAGACAAGTGGAATTGGCTGGATGAACTGGTCATCATGGCACCACACCTAAACGATTTCAAGGCCTGACTGACATGGGCCCGCGCCCAATGAGGACGCCGCTGAAATACAACCAGACCATTGGTTTCTTCAGCGCCAACCATACAGATACAGATAGACAAGTTTTATAGGAAGATTTTGTCTTGTATGCATCATGTCATTATTCTCATCCTTTCAAGTTCACTGTTTGTAATGATGCAGAGATGATGCCATTAACATAATGGAAAAGCATACTCTTGTGAAGAATATGATAATTAAATCGTCACTTCTCTGGTGTAACGGTACCACATCTGAATGGTCATCAGGAGGTCTGAGGATCAAGCCTAGTCAAGACAGACTGACTTTCTTTTGGAATGGCATTTACTTGTATTATAGCATTTCATTTGTCTGGCACTGTTTCATACAACCCTTTCATATTGGTATTTCACATATCACAAATGTTGCTTCCATTCTTCTCCAAAGCACGTTTCTGTCTTCCTCCTTTTCTTCTTCATTTTCATATACATTGACAAAGTGGATTGAAAAGATAAATATAAATATATATAAATACCTATTGAGAGGTGTGGATTAAATTTTGAAAAAAAAAAATAGGTTATGAAACACATAAAAACATCTTGAGGCACAACAACTACTTAGAGACACATTTTCTACAAAAGAAGTTTGTTTTAATGAAATATATATTTGTTTATTTATTTATTGATAAGATCTTTCATTTTTTTATTTTTTTAATGAATGTAAGTTGTGGACAAATCGCAGTAATCCTAGTGATAACCAAACGATTTGAGTATTATTCCTCCAAAGGGTAATTAATTATTTTTAGATATCTTTACTTCCTGTCTTTACTAATTAAAAAATTTTGTAACAGAATTTTACCTTCAATTTTGTTCCAACACCATCGGTTCCAGACACAAGTAAAGGCTTGCTCATGCTGAGTGAGTTGAGATCAAATGTTGGAGGTAGGTATTGAGCATTAATACATTCATGGTTCAAGAGACAAGACTTATATATATTGACAGGAGTAGTTTCTGGAAACAATATATGAAAAGAAATTAAAACTTAATTTATCTATTAATCTATTTCAAAAATGAACAATACTTGATATACATTTGAAAACCTTGTTCTATAACATTTCAATCTGTACTAATACAATATAAACAAAATATATCAAAATACATATTTAACAACACTAGCCCGTGACACAATATAATTTAGTTTTATAAGGAGTCCAAACTTCCTCTTTATTGACAATAAATTTGACTCAAAAATCTAACAATGTGTTTATGTGATTATGGGCATATATGTAAGCAAGGAATCATAAATTGATCAATAAATGTTACCGTAATTTTTTGAAGTTTTCCTTGCCAACGCTTTGCTTTTAGATATGGCTTCCTCAACACCCTTTAATGCCAGAGTAATATCATCCCCTGATGAGTTGTAGGGAGAAAGAAAATTTAACTTTTTACAGTGTCATGTCATTTTTCATTACTATCTCACTGGGAGAGCAGAAACAGAGATGTAACTGAGCCTTCATTAGAGGCCTGTGTAGCTTTGCTGATAATGCTCTCTTTGTTGAAATGGAAAGATCGAGTTAGATAAAACTGAAGGGTTTAAGATGCAGGAATTAATTATACAGCTTCAGAGGGCATTTCAAAGGGATATATTAGTCACTTGATTTTTTTCTTTTCAACCGAGGAAAGGGTTGTCCAATTGTTTAATTAACTCCTTTGTATTTTTGGTTACAAAAACCCTGCCGTGGTGGTTGGTGAGAAACATGTCAGAATATAGGCTTGATGACAAGTACACCTTATGCTCTGACTTCATCGCAATAGAAATCACATTGCATTCTATAATTTTAACGGATTAAAGCACCCATTGCTTTGCAGTTTAAATTATAGTCATCAATCAGACTAACAAATCAATAAAAACGGATATGTCATCTGTTTGTATTCTACAATACAATCATAAACATTGGTTATCGTACAATCTCCATATAATGTCTATCTATAACTGGTGTCTTTTCAAAAATATAATCTCTATCAATATTCTCAAAAATTATATTAATATAAATTAATCATCAGCTGCAGAAAGGTTAATTAACTATAAACATGACGAACTCCTCAATGATTTTCCTTTCCATGTACATTTTGTCAGTCAGATAACTATTCAGTAGGACATAGATGAAACAAGACAATTCAAAAACAAATTCTGACAGCTTTCTATAAGTGTAACGAATTGGAAGGTTATTGATATCCTGGGGGGGAAATATTTTTTTTGTTTCTCGTTTCCACATTTTATAGCACGGTGTTGAACTACAGGTGACGATGACTAATCTGTCTAAGTACCAATTAAAACTTAACTTTACAGAATGCTCACCATTCTTTCTATCCACCTGGCCAGCGATAACAACGCAACCACCATTGAGATGGCACTTTATTTGTGCTACTACATCTTCTACAGCATCCTGTCCAACTACAGCCAGGGCAGCCACCCCTAAACTTGTCATATCAACCATGTCCATTGGTTCAATGTTGCCCTGAAGGTAAGATAATTATAGCATATAGAAAAGTTTAGAGAAATGACATTTTTGATATAGTGTCATTCATATTTAATGGTTTAGGTTTCCTTTGATCTCAATATATGTATTTATTTTGTTAGTTTTAAATCTTTATTTATTACTGCTGAGTAGATGGCATGTCACTGTACTTGTATCCAGATGATAAGAAAAAGGATAGATGCTTTGATTCATGTTAAATCCTGTGACATTTGCACACTGAGATTAAAACTAATTGAAGACTCCACTCGGGTGTTGTCATTAATTTTCATAATACGTCCAGTCACAACAATTTTCCTGTTTTTGGTTTGACACAATCATGAATAAACTATTCTTGGTCATTATGCCAAATGATTCGTATTGTCGGAGACTGTAAATGAGAAGGAATTAATCGCCTAAAATTAAAGCAAGATTTTGAAATAACTACCAAATGTTTTAATTAAATAACAACGTCAAATAATGTGTAAAACTTAAAAAAAAAAAAGAAAAGTATATATTAAAAAAAAAAAAAGAATAAAAAAGGCTTACCATTTCACATAGCCAGCCAAATACTTGGTCAATATTCAAAATGGAACAATCCATGTTAATCTTCAATGTGTCACCATTCACCAAATGGATAGAATCTGAGAGCGCCTTCTTGACTGCCACAAAGGACTTTATCAAACCCTTTTTCATCGCAGGAAGCAAAGCCTTGACTAAAATACTTGATGGAACCAAGACTTCAGTGGCTGCAAAAAGAATTTTAACTTGTGTAGCATTAAGAAGAAATGAACATAAAACTTAAGTTAATGACTACATTTTTAAAAGTATATAACTTACAGTTGTTAAAGCTAAAGGCATTTTCAATTATTATCTTTATTATAACTTGACAAAAACTATTCTGTAGGTATTCATAATGTACCATTATTAAAAAGACATGCACAAAATCTCGGATACACATCTTTCAAAATATTACTCACCAAGATTGTTGCTTCCATTGAACCCAGAAAGTTGTTCTAGATCCAATACACGAGTCTCAAGCACCTGGTCTAAAAGGTAGAAATCTCCAGGTCTTAAACTGCCATCACAAGGGGATATCACGACTACAGCATCTCCAGGACAAATATCTTCCAAGCAAGGTAGGGTCTGCTTTAGTGACAATGTACATCCTACAGCCATTCCTGCCACATCGTAGTCTTTGGCATTGTACATTCCTGGCATTTCTGCAGTTTCACCGCCTAAAAAGATAGAAAAAGATTTGGCTTGTACATTATTAACCCCATTAACATGTAAAGTAAAACATTAAGAATTTTTTAGAACATTTTATAGCAAAATTTGGAGCAATCATGATTAGCATGATTATCTTTTGTTTTGTTCTGTAAAATAATGCCAACCTTTATGATAACCATGCAAAGAATGTTTGCAATCAAATAAGAAAATTCAACAGTTCTTTGATAGTGCCAGTGCAAGCCACAAACAATATAAAAGCAACAGAATTCTCTACACAAAAAAAACCCAAACAAAACAAGAACAACAAAAAACCTAACAAAATAACAATCTACTACTCAGAGAGCAGCCATTTTATCTTTGTCTTCTTTATCAAATTGTATAAGGCAAAAAAATGTGTAACAAATGCTCTTACCAATGAGAGTACAGCCACCCTGTACACATCCCTCTGCCAAGCCTCTCACAACTTCCTTTGTTATGTGCAAATCAAGCTTGCCAGTTGCAAAATAATCAAGCAAAAACAATGGCTCCGCCCCACGGCAGAGAAGGTGATTTACAGCATTGGCCACCAGATCATAGCCAACAGTAAAATGCAAGCCATATTTCATTGCATACTGTAACGACAATAAGAATTTCAGTTGATTGATTTATTAACTATTGGGTAGAAAGTTAGTTTCAAATGGGAGTGCTGGGTGCAGTTATGTGGTATGACTTTTGGCTTCTGACCTGAAGGTTTCTGGTTCAAGTCCCACTGTGGTGGCATAAAGTTTGGTCCTTAGAAAAGGTGCTTTACTCACATTCTTTATGGTTAATCAGGAATAAAATGAGCTCAAGGCTAAAAAATTTTTGTCTCTGAATTTTAAAAAAAAAAAAAAAGCATCTTACAGGCAACTTGTCTTACATGCTCAGTATTGCCTTTGGTTTGTGGCCACTTTAATAATAATATTAATAATAATAAAATTTATTGTCCATAAATATGGCAATTTGTCATTTAGTTACACTTGTTCTAACATTACATGATAAATTAATATTCAACTTCTCTCTCTCTATCTCTTTCTCTCACGAGAACACGTGCACACATGCCAACACATCACAAACAGATGTATTTCGCTTCAATTTTTCACATTTGTGGTAATCTGACATTTAAATAATAAAATTATCATTATCAATTGGTCAAGCAATCGAACAATAAATCAATCAATCAACCAGAAAGTCCTTGGTTTAGCTGTACCAGATGAGATATTCAACATTTTCATTGCTGATGGAATGAAAGTTGATAAATTCTACATTTAATTTGACAAAACCTCCCAAATGGTAAAATACTGAATTCATATTTTTTTTATTGTTGATAATTGTGAATGCTTTTCTTTTCATTGCTTTGTCATGAATTCTTTCTGCTCCATCAAGAGATGGTTTATTATTTTTGCTGCCTCTTTGATAGATTTTGAAATTCCTTCTATTTATCTCTAAGTCTGCATCCGCCAAACAATATGGTGCAGCCAAAGGAAATTACAATTTTAATCAATGAGTTATAAACTGTTAACATTGTTTTCTTCCCTATGTGAAATGTTCTCATTTTTCTTAGGCTGTATATAATCTTTGGGCAACTTTTCTAGATATTTCATTAATATGTTGAGAGAAAATAAGGGTACAATTGATGGTTATTCCTAAATATTAAAAAAACTCAATGTCATCTTTATCGATTGCCACACATTTATATAGTGCTTTAAGTACATTTAATAAATTAAGCACAATATAGAAGGTGACATTTTTCTTTTTTTTTTTAAATATCATTTGGTTTATGGCAACAGTGCAGCAGTTGTTTTATTTAAATACTTACTACAATACAGTGGTGATCGCGTAAATGCCCAGTGGTTGGGAAGCAGAAAAATACCCCCAGGGATTTAGGCAGAACGGGCATTTAGACGAAGTTGATCTTGATCAAGAGCAAGATAACTACATGTATATGAACGTATATATCACAGATTTCAACTGATTCTCAATGATTATTGCGCTTCACAGTGCTTAGTTTGTTCCACCAGCAGGCCATTTTTAACCTTTCAAAAACTACAAGTTGTCTGATAGGCATCCTTTTTGTTTCTGCACATAACAATATTTGTGATTTGGGTGAATGTGTATTGAGCGCCAAACAACAAATTTCACAACGAAAAAAAAGTATCATCTCTCAAGACTATTACTAAGGTCATACACAAGGGCCAGAGTTTCCAATCATTGTAATCTACCCGGTCATTGACTATGCTCAACATCGCTTGACTGTATTACAAGACAAACTAATATATTGCTCAGCCACCGACATTTATAAAGTGGTGCGGTCAGATCAAGAATGATGACGTTTGATGTGTACACTCACACATACTTTTTCTCTCTCTCTCTCCACACACACACACCCAAAGAATGGGCCAGGGGATTTCGAATGTACAGTGGGTAAAACGTTTGTGTGTGTGTGTGTGCATTCAAGGATTTACACATTCTAACATGCTCAACATTTTCAAGCTCTTGTGATTTCTCTATGAAAACTATACTTTGAACCTATAACTTTAACACCGATACCTAAGCCATTCCATGAGAATTTCGTTTTCACAATTCGCATCTCAATGCAAGATTCTTCTCTAATGTTGAGGGACACAACATATCGGTGCAGACAGCCTCGAAGTCCAGTCTACTGGGTGGGAGAAGAGAAGGTAGATGTTGAGTGACTTCAAAGAAGGATGTAATCAAAGGCGGAAGACGGTTGTGTAAAATCAAAAGCACCTTCTGGGCTACAAGACCTTACATATCGTGGGTATGTGTGATTTGAGTAGGCGGAGTCTGCTTGACTAACTTTGCTGATGACCAATTGCTGGACAACAGCCAATTGAAAGCCGACAGTTGTAAGAAGCTGATTGGATGCTAAATGAAGAGAAAGCAGTTTGAGGGACATAGATGAGACTGAGAGAGAGTGAGGGTAGAGCAAATGTGAGATTAATAGTTATTTGGGGCATAATTATTATTTGTCGAATAGGACTCTCTAAAACAGGGGATAAATCAATTCGATTTTGGTGGATTTTTTTTGCATAACTTTTTTTTCAGAGCAGGCAATTAGGCGAATTTTATTTGTGAAGGTGAGCATTTAGAGTTGTATTTTAAAGAGAAATAATTGCGGTTCACCAACTTAGCAGGCATTTAGGCAAAATAGGCAATAAGCCAGCAGGCATTTAGGTGATCACCACGGTACTATATATAAAGTTAGCTCTAACCAATATTCTCTAGACCAATTAAATTTTCTTTTCTTTATGTCGACATCAACTTATTAATTGCCCTGAACATACTTTGAGCTTAACTCCAACCCCGCAAGTACTGGCCACTAAAGTTCCATGTGACATTCCATTCAGTGTGCCCAGGTCAAATACTCCTCCAAAACCACCAAGACTGCCATCACAGCCTTTACGTCGAGTCATCTTGGCAAGGGGTTTAATTGCTTGGACCAAAGCATTGCCAGCATTGATGTCCACTCCAGCATCTTTGTACGATGTTGTTTTGACTGATGTAGTCAATGCTTTACATCCAGATTTGACAAAGCTGTATGGGAAAAAGGTAAAAAAAAAAAAACCCCCATTAAAATAAGATGACATGCCATTTTGAAAGTTTATTTTGTTTTACACTTTTTGAGTGCTTGGGTCAATTGAATCAAAACATATTAGGTTACCTCTCTAGTTTAGCATGTCTGACAAGTAATCAGGTCTGAGATTTAATCCCAGCCAAGGAAAGGACAAAATCAAGCAGTCTCATTCTACGACACAGAAAGCATGTCGGAAAATAGATATAGGGGATAGAAGACACAGTAAGTGCCTCCCTGCCCACTATGGGAGATCAAGAACTCCACCAGCAATTTAAGGGAAATATTGTAAGGGGAGTCAAAATTTTGAGCGCATGCAATCAATTTTGTCTCATTGATAAAGGTGGTTCTTGTGTTCTGTAGATTGTAGGATTTTTACAATGAATCATGATTTTGTAAATTAATTTTGTTTTCTTTTGTTTGTTTTTACCATATTGTATTATTTACTTATCCTCTCATGCTTGAGCAGCACGTATATCTCTTTTACCATTTTTGTCACATGAGAGAGCTTCATTGGGTGTAGGATTGTCTTGGAGCAATCAAATGACCAGTGCATGCGCCAACCACTTGTGATTCAAGTAACTAAACAGCATAAAAAGCAGCACTAACCAAGGGTGGAAGTCTATGCTGTAATTGCCTTTCTTGTATTACATTCACACAAAATCTGTCACTGCTTACAGTGAGTTATAATTTTATATATATATATATATATTCACAGCCAAGACCAGTTTGTTTTGTTTGTTTTTAAGGGTTTTACGGCGCTTGCAACACATTATGGTCATATCAGCGCCAGTAAAAAGGAAGAAAGGGATAGTAAAAAATTCTAGAATTACAACTAAAGCACCCAAGAAAAGGTAAGACAAAGGGAAATTGGTTCAAATAAGAAACATATGTAGATTCCAAGAGCACACTATCAAAGTACTTAGTTTGAGATCACTAAAAGTCTTATCCAGACACAAGCACAGGTCAAAGTATGAACTAACCATATAAAAAAAAACAAATCACTCATTAGCCTGTTTTCATTTTAACTGAAATGAAACAAACCCACATGGTGAGATTTACAATGACATCATTTGTGGGCTTGTGCAAAATCTACAAGACTGGTTTTCGACTGTTTTGTTTATCTATGATCTGTGGGTTTTTTCTCCCCACCTGAGATCCACAGGTCATAGATTAAACAAAACAGTCTAAATACAGCCTTGTAGACTGAAGATAAAAGGGTAAAGAAAATTCGATCTCTCAAATAGTTTTTGAACATTATTTCATCTTTTTCAAAGGAAGCAACCATTCTAAATTGCTTTGTCTCCTCAAATTAAATTTAAATTTTAAAAAAAAGGAAGATAGGATAAGACAATGTTACTATAACGCAGGGCAACAACAAAACAAAATGTTGAACCCAATGTTGATATCTATGCAATAGTGTAAAAGAAAACAAAGAGAAGATTGTTTTTTCAAACATCAACAGTTTATTTATTCATATTTTCTTTAAAATGACAATTTTTGTAAAACGAGTAAAAGTTTAAAAAGTATAACAATGGCACATGATTTTACCTGTATAACATTTCTTTTAAAGCAATAGGTTATTGCCAGCTGCCAGCACCAAATGAATAAAACAATCATGAACTTTCATTGCATTATATTCTATTTTGTCTGACTTATTTATAAAAATTCATATTTCCAAAAAAACGTTTGAAAAGACAATCTCCCTGATCAACACAAAGTGTTTAACAACAAAATATAATGGCCGCCACATACAACAACTAAAACAAAAAAATGTGTTTCACACTTAAAACAGTAGCTGTGGCAAGTCTATGTATATTTGCACAATACGAAATGAATTCAATCATTATCAGCGGGACTTCCTCACCCTTTAAGTATCTTAGAACCAATATCTGTCCTATGGTAAGATCCTACAAATGAGACTTTGTCTGCTCCTTTCTGGGCCTTTTCCATGGCTTTAGTAAGAGATGGGTCAACAGCAACCACAGCAAGAACTCGTCCTCCACTGGTAATCACTTGGCTAAATTAAGAAGTGTAAAACATAGTGATTATGATTATTAAAGGCGGTGGGGAAAAGGGTCCTGAGACCATGATTTTTAACCAAAATATCGATATTGAGATTTTAATGTTTTTCTTTTAGAGCAACCAATTTCTTCCGACTTACTAAAATATCTAAGAAAACAGGAGCTATTTTTAAAAAATGATTCATTCAGGTGATAGTGATTATTCATGCTAGTAACAAATGTGCGATCCCCCAACCCCCTCCTAACAAAACCAGACATTAATAACATAATGAATAAAGCTCCAATATCAATATATGGAATTGTTTTGTATCATTTTGTTTGATTTGACATTACCTATTTACATGTCGAAGAAATTCATGGAATAAGCAGATTGAAAGAAGAAGAGGAAAACACCAGACTCCTTTTCTCACAATGTGACCTTATTCAACCACATTGTTACTAGTGTTGTGCCACCCCTTGTTTACATTGATTGGCTAGATATTGGCTTATCAAGCAATAGACAGGGATAAGAGAAGCCCAGCTAATAGCACAACCAATTTCTTTTGCAGTTAATCATTGTGTTTTTGTAATCCATTATAATCTTGTAATTCTTTACACTCGTGCAATTTTCTCAAAATGTCTTTTATTTTCATATCATTTTCTACCTTCATTTCAATTTCTAAATCACCTGACTTGAAATTTGGCGCGGATATAGACTGATTAAATAATAAATTTTTAAATAGTATTGGCAGAAGCACTTTTGGGTATGTGTCAAAGGCGTTCACACAGTTTTGAAAGACATTTGTCAAAAATGTACTAGCCTTTTGATTTTGAAAACTGTATGTCAAAACCCAAGAAGGCAGCATTTCCATGGCAAATGGAACAAACTGACTAAATAACTTTCAACTCGAGCTTACCACCCACATCAATCCTATAAATATGTAATATTGAAGAGAAAAATTGATCCCAGAATCCTCCTTCTCCCCTTAAGATCTACAAATTATAAAATTTGACAAAGTTTGCAATGTGGTGATTAAAAAGAAGACAAACCAACAAAAATTGTCATCACATAATGATGAGGCTAAGCAAAAATTCAAAAATAACAACACAAAGCATTCTCTGATAAATTTCATAAACGAACTTTCTGACAAGATGACAGAGCTGGAACCCGAGAGTCAGAATGGTCACGAAAATTTGTTAGCAAATAGCTGGTTTTAGAAGTTAAACAGTATTTGCAGCACTTATACAAGAGGTAAAAGGAAGACAAAAGTTCATAGGTATTGATCTCACCTGCAGCATAAGCCCAAGAAAAAAGTAAGACAAAGGGAACAAGATCAGACAATAGAACAGTTAGGGGGGGGGGGGAGCGACATTAAAAATGATGAACTTTGACCCAATTTGCTAAAATTAGATTTTGGTGGGATGTTGTCATGGGACCATTTGTCTGCATAAAAAATTGCATGAGAACTTCATCTTCATTTTTTTTCGACTCAAAGTAACGTATTTTCTGACCCATAGTATGGTTAAATCCTGCCCATTTTTAGTTTCAGTGGACTGATTTCATGAAAGAATATCAAAACGTCTTTATAACTAAGTAAAGGCAAAAACACATCAATGAAAAGTAAAAACTCTCCTAACAACCAATCACTTTGTTCTTAATTATGTCATGTGGTCACAATCCAATCAGAGAGCGAGAGGAGAGTTTTTCCTTAAACTCGTTAACTTTTTCTCAAAACTGCAATTTTCGTCACTTAAAACCTATCTCCTCCCTCAGTTTTCAACCAATCTTCTTCAAACTTTCTACAAATGGGTGTCATGCAAATACGTAGGTCCTCTAGGAGCCAGATTTTTAAATAATAAATAAAATTTATGAGTAATTTGAAATTATGTAACTTTTTTTCAAGGGGAATAACCGAGTAATAACTTTGAACTTAATTTTTAAAGTTTCTAATTAAAAAATTAAAAATCGTGCTTCTAGAGCTCTTTATTTTCCTTTTTTCTACCTCTGGCCAAAATATTATGGCAATCGGTTGATAAACAAAAAAGGCTTTGAATTTTTAAGATTTGTTGTTTATTTTCCAATATGGCATCGTTTCCATAGCAACGGGCAACTTTTTTCGGAAAAAAATTATATGCAATCATCCTTCCCAAACATATACATTATGACTGTGCATAGAAGTTTAGGATATTTCATCAAATAAAATAAATGACTCTTTAGTGTCGCTACCCCCCTTAAGGGGATGGGCGGGTCCTGAAGGCGAAATTCTAAAATGTAATAAGTAGCTGACTTTAAGTGGTAATTTTAGGTTATGTACATCCTAATTAGAGGAAAAAAATTGAAAACCTAAATTTCAGTTTTCCGTTACCATGGTAACGCCGCAATTTTGAAATTTGATACCCTATAATGAAGTAGTTTTCAGAATGCTAAGGCTTCGCCAAATGACAAGTTATTGACATGAAAATACGTATACAAGTAGTAGTTGAGCCATTCATTTGGGCTAAGCATCGATTTTCTAATATCTACAATAGTATTATTTTTATTAATTTTCAAAGTTCATCAATTTTGAAACATCAAAAATTGACCAATTTTTGGACTTTTGACCCACATTTACGCAAAATTTATAAAATAAATCTGAAATACAAATGCTCAGTGTTATGAAGCTAGTAATACTGTATGCACATGCGAAAAATCATGAAAAAATGTTTACAAATAAAGGAAGAGTAGCAAAATAAAGGTAGAAAAAGCACAAACAGAGAAAAACGCATTCAAAGTTTCAAGCACAGGAAACTCAGACAAGATCATGCATTCATGCGTCAAAATGACCCTGCTTGATATGCAGGCCCTCCCTCTTCAGCCTCCTGTTCCTGCCTTGCCTTTTCTCGGCTTCACACACACATACACACACACACACGTAAGTACACACACACAAACACACTCTCTCTCTCTCTCTATCTATCTATCTATCTATCTATCTATCTAAGCTATGAGCGGCTATATGGTCTTGTGGTATGACACTCGCTTTCGGATCGGAAGTTACTGGTTTCGAGCCTGGTTCAGCACATAGTTGAGTCCTTGGAAAAGACTATTTACTCCCGTTCTCTCACCGTATTCGGGTGTAAAATGAGTACTTAGCCGTCAACAGTGCTGTCTCTGTCGGAAAAATTGTAATATCGCCTAACAGGCGTCATGTCTTGTTCTACATTTTACGTGTTGCTGTCGGTCAGGGACCCTTTGTAAAGCGTTTTGAGCACAGTTAGTGGATTTTGCTCTCTCTCTCTCTCTCTCTCTCTCTCTCTCTCTCTCTCTCTCTCGTTCTCAAGTGCATAACAAACCTCTCGCTCATTCGTTTACAACCAATACTCAGTCTAGCTCGACGGTAACTCCATTCATTTCATTTAGAGACCTCAGCGCTTTTTCATTTTGTTTCATGTTACGAAGGAGTGACAAATTCTAACTATAAAAATTCACAATAATATTACTGTTCCCATCTTGTTCGAGCTGCTGATTTTGCAAGTCGTACAATTCGAGTCTTTCTATGCATACTTATTGCGTACGTGTCGGTACTTTTCACAAGTGAAGAAAAATGCAGTTGAAAACAAAACTTTTATGTCCCCGGGAAGAAGAAAAATCACACACAGAATAACAATGTTTACATGCGACGCATGCGAAGTTGAGGTCAAAGCATGAACTTTGACTCGCCCGCTAACCACTCAGAAAGCAGTATCAGGTCATGTTATCATCGACTATTTTGAACAGCCAATGAGAACAGCGCTAGCAAGGCAAAGGTCACAACAATTACTCACGATTTTACTACAATCGAGGCAACCCTCACAATTGGGTCAGAGAAGGGGTTTTTGGAAAGGCTCTTGACTAAATATAGATAGACTGAAGACCTTGACAGTGGGCATTTCATATAGACCAAAAATAGACGAAACTATCGATACCAAACTTCCCTATTATTATCGATGTTTTATGCTCATATTGGCCTAATGTTTATATGGCTTTTTCGCTGTCAAGCCAGGCTGTAACATTATATTTACTGACCCCCTTGGACTTCAAGAGGTCAGTTTGGACCTAAACTGACCCATCTGAGAGTCAACAAACACATTTTCATGTAGCAAAGGTTTCAAACTTTTCAAAAATAAAAAAATCTCAAAATCGATATTTTACTCGATTTTTGACAATCGAGGACCCGCCCATCCCCTTAAAGATTCAAGAACAGTATATCCTTGTGTCCAACCCGTAATAAACTAAAAGTTCATCCAGGGCATAGTTACAGAATACTTATCAAAAGGAATGCACTTAAAGAAAACCTTAAAATCTCATACATAAATATCAACAAATCACTTTTGCAGACAACAAACAGAAGATATAGAAACAAATATTGACAGTTGTGTTCAGATAAAGGATCTCAGAAACAGCCTGTGAAAAGCCAGATATATTGTCTCGTGGTATAATAATATATGAACAAAATATATTGAAAGCTAAAAATCAGACCTTACGATACGACTAAATGTATTCAATCCTTGCGATACAACTAAATGTATTCAATCCTTTAAAAAAAAGATAAATAGAAGACTTCATTTCTAAAATGTTTGCAAGAATCTGGTCAAAATAAATAAAATCAATCAGAGTAATGAAAGTAAATTTATCACAAGAACTGCTAGGCCTTAGAAAACAGAAAGCAAAGAGCAGTTGGTTTAAAAAGAGAGTATCAGTTACAACTTTTAATCAAAAACTTGTAAAAATACTTTTTCACCTTACCGGATATGAAGTTTTATGTCAAAAAAATATAAAAAGTTAAACATTTCTCTATTTACCAAATGTCATAATTTCAACACACAGTTGAATATTTCTGTTTTAGTCTATTATCAAAGACAGCTTCAAAACAAGCAACATATAATCTTAGAACAGTTCAGCTAAATTAAATTCTATTATAGAATGAAACCTTACTATTGATACTATTGAGCTGGGTGAATGTTCTTTCCCTTTTAGAACTGCACTTATCTTTATAGGCACCCTGTGGTAAACCTCAAGATATCGTATTTATAAAACGATAATTATCAATAAAATCAAAAGCATATATGTCCAAACATTTATTTTTCATCAAATCAAAAGCATATTATGTTCAAATATTTACCCATCAGTAATAGAGGTGCCAGCATGAACTACAGCAACATCAGTGGATTCAATATCAGAAAGACCTGTAATTTCATTTATCAAAAAATTACATTAATAATATCATTTTTATAAAAAGTTACATAAATTGCCTTGTTATATAATATAAGAAATTTTCATCTCTTGAGACAGTAAAAATCATAATTTACAAAAACAACACTTTTTAAAATCAGTTTAATTGAGCCAGAGACTTTCTGAACAAGTAATTGTATGGAAAATAACTATTCATGATATTTTCACCTAAAAGTGCTGTTTTTTCTCAATCTAATTTTTAAAAATGGAATAACGAAATACCTGTGACATAAATCACAGAATGATTATATAGTTTCAAAATTTACAGTAAGACAGACAAGGTATTACTTCTAAACAGGTAATTTTGTGGAACTCGGCTAGCTGTGGTAATGTACACAGCTTTGTGAAACACACAGTAAAAATCGAAATGTGTAAATTTATCAGATTCAATCAAATCTATCAATCTGTGTCTATACATATTACACTTTTTCAGTCGGATTTTATATCAATCTAAACATAAAAGCTACTTGTACTTAGAACAAATTTTCATTATTTCCATGAACAAAGTAAATGACAACATTTTTACCTGATATCGGGAGGCCTTTCTTATAAGAGCCAGGATATCCACCACTGACCACAACCACTCCAACAGCTGTCATGTTTTCATCAAACGAAGGCAGAGCATCACATAGAGAACCATTCACACACGATTTCATTGTGGAAAATAAATCAGAGGTCAAAAGAGACAAAATTGACTGAAAAAAAGGAGAAAGTGATATGAGATCAATAATACTAATCATATATCATAAATTTTATAAATCCCTGCATCTGGTTAAAAATCTATTGTAATCCTATTCAGAGCTGCCAACCCCATCTGATGAGAATGTGTACAATGGGACCTCAAAATGGGGGAGATTTCATAAAAATGGGTACAATCCTGAAATCGACGGAAACTAACCTTTGTCAAAGTAAGAGGAAGGTATACTTATATAAAGTCACACTGCACAATTTCAATTGCAGCAACAATGATGTTCCCAAGACTATAATCCAATCCTTTCAGAATTCTACCTCCCAGCATGAAGATCATAATTGGTCAAAAAATATATGAATAGCCACCTGGTCACCAAGGTTTCTCAATAGGCTAGTAATAATATTAAAGAAAACTTAAGTGACTCTGTACACTGAAAATGGGTACAATCTTGGGGGAAATGCGTACAAGCGCACAATCGCTGAAAATGTGTACAATTCCGCATTTTTTGCGGTAGGTTGGCAGCTCTGTCCTATTCTATGTTCGATTTGTTGTTTTGCTTTCTATTCCTGCCCAACAATTTACATCATTTAAAAAACATGGTAACAAGAGCTCCTTAAGCATTATCATTTCCCTATTAAAATCAAAGTACAGTTGTAGTAAAATTGATAAACTTGCTTGTGGCATTCATCACTTTATGTCTATTACTCACTTTAAAAAATGTCAACAAACCTGAGTTTCAGGATCGCCAAACCGACAGTTGAATTCCAAAACCTTTGGCCCTTCTTTAGTTAACATTAAACCAGCATACAAAACACCTGTGATAAAAGAGAGAAAAAAAACTCCAGGTATATTAATAATCTGCACACTCCCTTACTGCTAAATTACTTTTTAAATCAAATAACAATAAAATTAAAAATAAATTCTCATTTCACTCCATCATAGATTGTATTCATGGTTTTATTTTCATTCTTGTTTTATTTTTTTTTAATTTTTGCTCACGAATATAGAACCTTGGAAGCAGGTTTGTAAAACAAATGAAGCAAAATCAAACAACCTTGCAGGAATACAGTTGCAAGACAGCCAATGAGTGTAAAGGAATTAGAGAAATAAAAACATTGGAAGAAGCTGCTTACCAATATATTTTCTGTTTTCTTTAGCCATGCATCTGACTGTTTTTTCAATTATTTCAGTTTTTATAAAATTCAAGTCATCGTCAGATAACTAAAAAAAAAAAAAGGAAAAAAATTATTCATTAGATTACCAATATGATTGACCTCAGTAGAGATCAAAGAGCAACAAAAGCAATCTAACTGTATCAAAATATTGTTACCCGGAAACTATGCTTTTGTTTATTGGAATTATTGTTATCTGTGAGGGCGGGGGGAGTGGAGAATAATAGTGAATGAAAAAATGAAAACTAATCTATAAAGGCCACCGAAATTCTGCCATACACAAAATAAAGAAGATATAGCTTCATTCAAGCTCTATCATTATTGCATAAATAAACAAACAAATAAATACATAAATATATTTTTTTTTGCTTTTTAATGAAAGAAAAAAAACAGAAAACAATAAAAATGAAAAGAAAAAGAAAGGAATAAAAAAATTGAACACTACATAAGTTTTAAAAAAGGGAGAAAGCACTGAGATACTACATGGGATATGATTCAACTCCAATTTGCTTTAAAAATATTAGATTAAACAAAAGATCAATTAGATTAAACAAAAGATCAATTAAATTAATTTATTTCTACATATCAAATGGGGGGTGATGGGGAAGAAAATAAACACATGCACGAATATACATCTGATGGTGGGTGAGTTATTCAAATTCAAATCTTACACCAGGATATGGGCATACAACTCCCATGCCCCCCGTGTTGGGTCCTTGATCACAATCCAGAAGACGTTTGTGGTCCTGGGATGGTGGCATTAAATGGACATTATGGCCGTCACTAAAGGCAAGGACCTGATCACAAGTTTGGATAAAAAAATAAGCAAGATTAAGTCCATGTGTATGTCTGTTTTCAAGGTTTTTCAAAACACTTAAAAGACTTGGGAGTTTCATCAATGTTAGAGAGAAAATTTTGCCATATTGTACCCTTGTGAGCATCTTGTTCCAGCCAAATGGTGAGCCCTAGATTATCTTCTTTCCACAATACAAATATGCATTCATTCATACAAAACAGGATGCCACTCCAAAGATAAGCATAAGCTCACTGTAATGCATTGCTAGCCTTGACAATGATCTCTGCACTAACGTTCATCTCTCCCAAGTGAAAAAATGTATGACATAATCAGGGTATTTAAATTACGGCATTAAGAAGGTTAAAGAAAGAAAGACTGCAAATTACATTAGTCAGCATTTATAGCTTATCAATGTTATCATTTAAAATGACAATGGGATATTATCAGCATGGATATCACTGTTCAGTTATCTTAACATTGATGTGAAAATATCGAAGCTTGTAGCAATTAAAAGAAGAGAAAGAGTAGACAGATAGATCTATGTTGTTGAATGTTTGAAATAATGTCATGTTAAAGCAAAATTAATTCCACAGTAAACTAACAATCCAATCATTTCTACTCACAGATACTTCTGGGCCTTCAAGAAGCTCCTCTATCACAACTATATCCCCAGCATTTCCAAACACTTTTTCTGTCATCATATCCCTAGCTGCTTTGCAGGCTTCTTCTCTTGTTGATGCAACCACGACTCCTTTTCCTGCAGCCAGTCCACTTGCTTTAACAACCAAAGCTTCAAAATCAGCACTGTTATAAATTCATAAACAATTTCTCATTAGATTTTTTAAAATAGCACAATATTTTCTTAATGTGCTTGAAGCGCTGTACAAAGAGTCTTAAGCCAACAGCAATGCATAGCATATAGGACAAGAATTGACACTCATTAGTCACAATACTAAACTTTCTTTGGACAGAGAGAACGCTGTTACCACCCATGTCCTCATGAAAAAAAGAAAACGAATTTAATTTTAATGAAATGTATGTAAAATTATTTATAAAATCCTCTAATTCTATTCGAGAATTTTAAAATATTGTACAGATAATGCTTACTTTGTAATGAATGTGCAGGCTTCCTCAGGATCTGTAAAGCTTTGAAATCTTGCTGTTGGAATGCCATGGCGCTGCATGAATTGTTTGGCAAAGTCTTTACTGGCCTCAATCTCTGCTGCAGCAGCAACTGGTCCAAAACATTGAATTCCTTTGGCATTAGAAAAGTCAAGAACATTATTACTACTTTATTATGAGGTGTATAATACACTCGAAAACAGTATGCATAATGGTTATCAATAAGTGGTAAAATCACATTGCAAATTGGCCAGTCACCTTCTAGTTGAACAATGCTTCCCTAAAACGAATTGTTTGTCACGCTTCCAATGTCTTATAAAATTAGAAATATTTTTTTCTTCCTTTAATATTTTTTCTACACTCCAGTGACAAAACTGCCAACCAAAACCAAAACAGATTAGACAACTAATAATTTAGAAAGATTTAAGTCAATATTGATTTTTTTTCCTAGTCTTTAACTAATTTATTATTCGGAATATAACTGAAACTGATTTGTGTTCAAAAGTAATTGCATATTTCTGAGCGAGTGTGTCTGTTATCATATGATACTTGAAGATAAAAGTGCATTTGACTCAATACTTTATATGTCAATTGATTAAAACTATTTTAGTTACTATGCAATGTATTTTATCTACTCTTTTATTCTTTGCAAAGTGCTTAAAGCCTAAGTAAATGGAGTGAAGCGTTAAACTTGTTTGTGACTTTCTTGGTAGCTCACATAACAAGTGATTTTTTTTCAAATCACAGACTAAGTATCAGTCCACCTTCATTAGAATGGGCCCTGGCCACAAATTGCATTCGTCCCATCCCTAAATAATTGAATTGATTAATGAACACAATTGTGGGATACCTGAGTACCCAAATATCAGTATTCGATTACGTTATTTCAAGAATAAAAAGAATCACTTCGATTCCAAAATGGCTGACTATTGTTGACGTTTTCTACTTAACAAATTATCATTAGCAATCTACAATACACTACAAATGGCGACGAGGATCTAGAACCCAGATAAGTGCAATAACGTTTACATGTATTTTCATTCTACCAAGCCATAAAACTATAATCTATTGACAGACTACTACCAACTATTGAGCTTGCATTCTCCAGTCTTGTACGTGTACATACCAACATGCCAAGACCCGACACCTTCAACGAAGGACTAGAGTCCTTCACAAACTATAAAGAAAGACTGGATGCGTTTTTTGTTGCAAACGACATTACCGAACAGAAACAAACAGCAACTCTGCTATCATCCATCGGGCTAAAACGTACAACACACTACGATGTTTGACGTCACCCGACCTTCCCTTTAGTAAAAGTTACGAAGAACTTTGCAAACTGCTGTCCAACCATTACTGCCCCCCTCCACTTGAGATAGTTGAAAGATTCAAGTTTCATAAACGCAGTCAAGCGATGGACGAATCCTTCCTGATTTTTTAGCATCCATAAAACGGTTGGCTGAACACTGCAAATTCGGAGACAATTTAAAAATGTCTCTGCGTGACAGATTTGTTTGCGGAATACGCGATGAAACCATACAAAAGAGACTCTTGCAAGAGCCAAATCTCACTTTAGAATCTGCAACAGCTTTGGCACTTGCAATGGAAACTGCCCAGCGAGATGCAGCGGAAATCCACACAACAACATCCGGCAAATCAACAGCTGATCTCAACATTATAAAAACAAATCAGCCTTTACCTACTAACAGAAGACATAACTCACAAACATACCCACCGTGCCAATCATGTGGGAAAAATAACCACAGGAGAGCCGACTGCTACCTCCGTGATGCAGTGTGTAAGTCATGCAACAAACAAGGACACATTCAGAGAGTGTGTCAGGCCAGGAAGGGCAGCCAACAACAGAGGAGAGGAGGAGACAGAACCTCACAATCCCGACAAGTTCACGAGCTAGATGAAGACAATGTTTCCGAAGATAATTTTACACTGGAAATGTTTCACATGGAAGGAAACACACCAAAAATAAAGGTAGACTTGCAAATCAATAATATTCCTACAAAAATGGAAGTTGACACAGGATCTGCTGTTTCAGTGATGACGAAGAGGGACTTCACAAAAACATTCAAAACCTTCCCAAATTTGGAAAAGACAGCTGTTCGTCTGAAAACATACACAGGTGAAACCATTATTCCACTGGGAAAAATTTCAGTTCATGTAGAACTCAACAATCAGAAGAAAATACTGCCACTCCTTATACTTGACAAAGGCAGCAATCCTATTTTGGGAAGAAACTGGTTGGCCGCTATAAAACTGAACTGGCAGAGCATACATCAGATGACGACACCTAAAGATAGATTCAATACAGAAAAATTGAAAGCTCAGTTTCAAGATATATTTTCAGATGGAATTGGAAAAATAAAAGGAATAGAGGCAACACTTCATCTAAAAGAGGGAGCCCTTCCCAAATTCCACAAAGCCAGACCAGTGCCATACGCCTTAAAACAAAAAGTTGAGAAAGAACTAGACAACTTAGAAGAACAAGGGATAATCACAAAAATTGCAACCTCGGATTGGGCCACACCCATCGTACCCGTATTGAAAAGCAATGGAACAGTGAGAATATGTGGTGACTTCAAGGTAACAGTCAACCCAGCACTTAACACAGAGCAATACACAATGCCAAAAATGGAAGACATGTTAGCTACTTTGGAACAAGGTCAAACATTCTCTAAAATTGATCTGAGACAAGCATACCTTCAGCTCCCTTTAGACAGCGCGTCACAAAAAGTAACAACAATCAACACGTCAAAAGGACTGTATTCCTTCAACCGTTTAGCGTTTGGTATTTCTTCGTCACCAGCAATTTGGCAAAAGACAATAGACACAATCCTCCAGGGAACACCCGGAGTTCAATGCAACCAAGATGACATGATAGTCACAGGGAAAACAAACGATGAACACTGGCAAAATCTGCTACTAGTCCTAGCTAGACTTCAAGAGTATGGACTGAAGGTCAATCTTGAAAAATGCCAATTCTTCCAAGACGAAGTTATCTTTTGCGGTGTCAAAATAACCAAAAATGGCTTGCACAAAACCGAAAACAAGGTCAAGGCCATCATCGACGCACCACAGCCAACAAACAAAACACAACTCAGATCATTCCTCGGCTTGTAAATTATTACCACAAGTGGCTGGAAAATGTAGCTCAAATTGCGAAGCCACTGTACAATCTTCTACAGGATAACACAAAATTTGAATGGTCAACTGAAGCTGATCATGCTTTCATTCAAATAAAAACAATGATCGCTTCGGACAAAGTCCTCATGCGCTACGACCCCGATCGACCATTGCGACTCGCCTGTGACGCTTCACCATACGGCATCGGCTGCGTTCTCTCGCACATCACACCAGAAGGCGACGAAAGACCTATTGCATACGCCTCAAGAACCCTCAATAAGGCAGAACAGAATTACTCCCAACTAGACAGAGAAGCTCTAGCTATCACATGGGTGTTAAAAAGTTCTTCAATTATGTATGTGGCAGGCACTTTACACTAATCACTGACCATCAGCCACTCAAATACATCTTCTCGCCCACAAAACCAGTCCCTGCAATGTCTGCAGCCAGACAACAGAGATATGCAATTTTCCTTTCAGCCTTCGACTACTCAATCGAATACAGGAACTCCAAGTCAAACGCTAATGCAGACGGATTTTCACGATTGCCTTTACCCACCACAAACTCAAGTCAAGAGGCCGATTCAGCAGATGAACTATTCTATACAGAAGTAATAGAGTCCTTACCAGTCAACGCAGCAAACGTTGCCAAAGAATCACGCCACGACAAAACACTGTCACAAGTCATACATTACGTCCAAACTGACAGATGGCCAAACACAGTCAACGAAGAACTGAAACCTTACTTCAACAAACAAAACGAACTGTCAGTGCAACAAAACTGTCTCTTTTGGGGATATAGACTCATCCCTCCACAAAAACTGCATGCAAAAATCTTAAGTGTTCTTCATGAAGGACACATTGGTATAGTCAAAATGAAAAACTTGGCTAGGGGATACTTCTGGTGGCCTGCTATTGACAAACAAATCGAGGCAACTACAAAAGGGTGCCCTGGTTGTGCTTCAGTTCAACCTGATCCACCGAAAGCTCCTCTTCACCCATGGCACTGGCCCGACAAGCCATGGCAAAGAATTCAAATAGACTTTGCGGGACCATTCATGGGATTAATGTTTCTAGTGGTCGTCGACGCCCATTCCAAATGGGCCGAAATAATACCGACATCCAACGCCACATCCATTTCAACAATCAATATATTGAGCAATCTTTTTGCAAGATTTGGTTTACCTGAACAGCTCGTATCTGACAACGGTGTGCAGTTCACATCCAATGAATTCAAATCCTTCACAAAGGTCAATGGAATCAAGCACACCCTTAGCACACCCTACCACCCAGCAACCAACGGGCTGGCTGAGCGAATGGTCCAAACTTTCAAACAAGCTATGAAAGCTTCAAAAGATGAGAAGGGTACCATCCATACCAAACTGGCAAGATTCCTGTTTGCTTATAGGAATGCACCACACACCACAACAAACGAGAGCCCAGCATCACTTATGTTTGGCAGACATCTGCGAACTCACCTAGACATCATTCGACCAAGCATTCATACAAGAGTATCTTCATGTCAAGACCGTCAGCTTCGTACTCACTCTTCTGCCAACACCAGGAACTTCGACAACGGAGACAACGTCCTGGTCTGAGACTACCGCGGACACCAACGATGGCAACACGGCGTAATACATGCCCAAACGGGAACACGCACCTTTGAAGTCAAAACAGCTCCCGGAGCCATATGGAGACGACACTCCGACCAAATTGTTCACACAAACGCCCCTGCAATCACAAGCAAACCAGCACCGGCACCACTATTGGACATCGTCCCAAACTTCAGAACGACAGAGATACCAACCATGGTTCAAACAACCCCAGCGAATGACCGAGATCCAAATTCTACGCGGTCACAGGTCGAGGTCCCGCCCTCACCACATAGAGAATTCCCAAATTCTCTAAGTCTCTCTGACAACATGTCACAGAGAACGCAATCTCAAAACAATCACAACACTACAAGTGCACCTTACACTACGAGAAGTGGTCGCAACGTGAGAAAACCAAACAAATTCACACTGTAGGCAGGGCCATTTATAAGCCTTAAGAGAAATATTTGTGACGTTGCGACCACAAACATAAAAACACTTTGCATCTACACAGCCGCACGAAGTAGACACTAGTTAAGACTATTAGAGTCCATTACTGTGTTTTCTTTTATCATTATGAACTGTTGACCACTTCAACTAGTTTAGTACTACACAGAAGAAACACTTTTTCTTACTCATCATTGATATATGAGATAATTTTTTTTTTCCCCTCGTATGCAAACATTATTTTATTTTTTTTTCTCATTTACTTAATTAATCATTTAAGCTGTATAAAACAAATGTAAGAATGAATGAACCATTATGTAAACCAAAACGAGCGAAAGTATAATAGCTCATTTTTTTTTTACATCATCTAATTTTTTTTTAAGGGGGAGATTGTGGGATACCTGAGTACCCAAATATCAGTATTCGATTACGTTATTTCAAGAATAAAAAGAATCACTTCGATTCCAAAATGGCTGACTATTGTTGACGTTTTCTACTTAACAAATTATCATTAGCAATCTACAATACACTACAACAATCACAAAATTACTTTTACACATTGCCTACGTCACAACCCCATAATAAGAATTGGTTGCTTTGCCTAAATGGCATACTTCTAACATTTGTTTGTCTTTTTATTTTTAACGATTTAATATTAGGCCGTGGTCAATGGTTCAATTCAAAACAGATGAAAAAAAATAAATTCTACAATAAAAAAATAAAAAACTTTGGGTTTTGTCAATCCAATATTGAGGGAGCAACGGTACCTAAATTGTGCTTTTATATGACCAAAAAAGTTTTTAACAATAATAATACCTTTTCCAGAGAGCTCATCAGCAATGCCTAGAGCCAGAGGATCTTCAGGCCCAACAACAACAAACGATATTTTGTTCTCCATACACCATGAAACAACATTAGGAATATCTTTCACATTCAAAGCTGAAACATGAAAATACAATAATATATACAATCATTCCAGGACTTTAATTCTAAGCAAGAGTTAATGAAGTTGGAGTTTTTTATTGTTTCTAATCCAGAGCCCATTGCATGCGGATGTCTTTAAAGATATTGTTACTATGTCATAGAGAGTGAAGTTGTTGTTTAGAAAAAATAATTTAAAAAAAAACAAAAAAAAAAAACGAAAGAAAAGAAAAGAAAAATAGAAAAAAAAAAAAAAGGAAAAGAAAACCCCAATAAAAATAGCTAAGAGTGATTGCCATGTACAGACTCCAAGTAGTGAGTCATATGGCACCTCAGCATCTTTGCAAACCTGGACCAATTCTACATAGGAATAGTTGGAGAGAGAGGTAGGTACAAATCTGCTTGCAACAAAAGGGGTGCTCTGGCTCACTGGTTTAATAATTTTATAACATTACTAGGATAACTCCTCAAGATAACACCGCCACTGATGAGAATGACTGACCATAAAAAAAAAAAAAGGAAGGAAATTCTTCTCCCACCATTTGTGATAGAGAATATCTTACCAGTTTCAAATTATATGGTTTCTTGATGACTGATAATCTGGCAGTGGAAGTGGTTGTAATATTGGTGGGAGGGGTGATGACGTGGTGATGGAGGTAGTTACATAGTAGTGATAGTAGGAATGATGGTGTGGTAGTGGTGGTAGAAATGATGATGTGGTGGTGATTGTAGTAGTGGTGGTAGGAAAGATGATGTGAAGCTGGTGGTTATTGAAGTGGTAGTAGTAATGGTTTCCAGGACAAAATGTAAATTTCCGTATTTTTCAGGACAGTCATTATTATTTTTCAAATTTTTGGGATAAATCAAGAAATTCCGGGGCCGTAGGCATGCTGGCTGCATCCCATGTCAGCGTCATTGACTACCATTGTCACGGGTCAATGGCCACAGTGCTAGGTTCGCAGGAAAACTGATCAATGGTGCAATGGGTAATGATTGATGGCTTTGGTTGTTCAAAGCTGTCACCACCAAATGGTCTGTTTGTTCACTGAGAAGAATGTGTAGACAATGCATTCTTAATCTGTTACTTACTTATGCAACCATTATGAGTGGCATATTCGTTAATCGTTTGCTTTTCATCAAAATGTGAAATGTCTGATAAATGTTGTTGCAATAACTGACATACAAAGTGATTACGATGGATAAATGCAGAGTGGACTATATGAAATCTGAAAAATTAATCAATTTCATGGCCACCACTTAATTGGGATTATATGTCACGAATCGAACCGTCCAAATAAACCTGCTTTGACTGCAGTTTTTAAAAGGCATAAAAAAACAAACAAGAACGGGCTGATTTTTATGCGGTTAAAAATGAAGCCAGGATATCTCATTCTGAAAAATATCGACTAACATGCATTTGTTGAACTTCACGGGACAGCCGGTAAAGTTTGCTGAATCCATGAAAACGACTGTCAGACTTAAAAGGTGATGTAGCCTACTGTACAAGTATATGCTCTTAACTGTTTGCACATCCATGTCTCATAGATTGTTGACGTCATCCACAGAAAACATTGTCAGGTGTCACAATGCATTTCTTTTATAGTGTGTCAAATTATTGTGATAAATGGGTTTGATTGCTTTGTATGACAGGCAGATATTTAAAATGGCTTTGGCTGAGGCTGACCAAATATTTATGTCACATTACAAGTAGGCGACCACAAGACGAAAATGAAAAGTGAGTTGTTGTTAGCGGTGCATGAGGAAACAAATGAAATAATTGGTTGAGCAATTGAATACAACTCACAGTAATAAACTTTGTTTTCGTGATCATCATCTTGTATTATGGTGTAGTTATTTTGTCAGTGTCAGGCTATAAGTACACCAAGGCTATGGCACAACGCAACTTGCGCTTCTCTCTTCATGGGAATTGTGGGGGGAGGTCAAGGTTGTCTTGGTTAAGTTTGTTGAAACTGAAACCTTTCGTGGATGCTGTGAAAAATTTACTTACACATTGAGGGAAAGAATTTGGGAATTTTGTCCTTGTTTGATGAACCAGTGAATTTCTGTAGTGCGTGTTTGCTGAACACATGTTGCACTTTAGACACAACTTTACTTTCACCTCAGAGTAACCACCTCCCACCCCCAACTTATCTCATAACCTGCTTCAGCTAATACTGGCTAATGTTGTCATCTGAGAAGTCATAATTAGAGAGTACCACTGCTTTTAATACAGCCCCCCCCCCCCCCCCCCCCCGAACATAACCTTTGCAAACTCATAACCTGACACTGACCCAAAAAAAATGTCACAATTTCAGGCCAACTCCACCTACCAAAAGTGACCAATGTATTGTATTCAATGGTTCAAACAATGAGATCATTTGTTTCCCTGAACACCATTAACGAAAAATAAATGTTAACTTTCTTTTGGTGATAATCGCTTTGTATTGAATGTGATTTTTAGGAAAGTGTCAAATTATAAGTTAATGGAAGCCACAATCCTGAACTCATTATTCTTGATAAGTTTCTCAAAACTGAGGTAGGCTAATCATTAATCATTTCATAAAAATATCTCTTTACTTACTGACATTACTAGTCCTATCTACAGAACTTGTTCCTGCATTGCCAGGTGCAACAAAGAGCTGTTCAACATTCTTGGACTTGGATAAGCTTTTGGCCAAGGCATGCTCTCTCCCACCACCTCCAATCAGCAAAACTCTTTCAGTCATTTTCTCTCCTTGCTATTAAACAAGTAATTTTTAGTTGAATTACCAGTTTATTTGCAATGAGTGTTAACTTTAAATTAAGAAGCCTGTTGGAAGAAAATAACAGTATTGATACACATGTAAGTTATTAACAAGAAACACCAATTCAGTTAACAAAAGATGTAAATTAATGATTAATGACAAATGGTCGTATTTGAGGACTCGGATGGGACTTTAATGATTTGAAAAATGGCAGTATTCTTGTTTTTTATAATGTTCTAGTTGGGAGTTTGGGAGGGGGAACTTTTTTTTTTTAAGAAAAAGTCTCCCACCTCCTAAACCACCTACTATAACATTCAAAAAATAAGTCCCCCCCCCCCCCCCCCCCCCCCTCCAACCCCCTACTAGAACAAGGAACAAGGAGCTTTCGGAAGGCCTCCCAAAAAATGTAATGTCAGTCTAAGAGACAGTCTAATTCAAGGCTATCTTGAGTTTGAGAGTGATCAATAAGAACAATTCACGAGGAATGAGTAACGCCAGAATAAAAAAAAAAAATGCAAAATACCAATCAAAATAAATATTATAATGCGTGTTCTCGGCGAAAAAAAAAAAAGAAAAGAAGAAAAAGAAAGAGAAAAGAGAGTTAGATAGATAAAAGAAACAGTAATTAACTTTGCAAATTATAGTATAATAATAATCAAACGGCACAATCTGAATTCAGTCGGTTCAAACTTTGAAGTAGTTTAACTTGAGGACATTTTAAAACACTAGCTCACCCCTAACGCCTTACTTCTTACCACTACAAAAGGTACAACATGAAACCATGTGCCGTAAGTGCAGTCGGCAAACACGCGTGATAGATGGTAGTGTCGAGCGGAAGTCTCGATGATACCTCAAGTCATCGGCCACCAACACTCAAAACTTCCCGAACTCGATGACCAAGGAAAAGTCGGGAATTCCCGAGAAGTAGCACTTCAACTGAGCTTTGGATGGCTTTTTTGTATTAAAACTTAAAATACATTAAATAAATTCACTTTGTATAATAATAAAACATTGATACCTATAACCATTTTGATCTATTTACGACGTTTGTGTTTTGTTAGCTGTTTAAAATATGATATAACGTCAATACCCAATACCAATGACTAGGTATTGAATGAAAGCACCAATGACTAGAGCGATGCTCGAGACTTTTTTGAGTCTCGAGACTCAAAAAAGCATCGAGACGCAAAAAAGTCTCGAGCTTCGCTGGAATCATCGCCGACGAGAGAGGGGTGAACAATGCAGATAGTACACATTGTTAGTAACGCGTGCGTCGCTCGCGCAGTATAGTCTCGAGACTCGGGACTCGGGACTCAATACGAGAAGCATCGACGACCAAGATTCTCGAGACGAGAAAAGCATCGAGAACTAAGTGGAGGTCGGGAAGTTCTCAGTCGTCGATGACCTGACTTCTCAAAACCAAAAGCATCGATGACCTTTTGGTGACCCAGATGCCCTCCCCTAATAGATGGACCGTGCTGTGTTTGTGTTTCAGTGATCCTTGACCTGACCCGCCCCCGTGACCCCGGTTGAACTTTAAGAACTAGTTAAAGGTATTCCTTATATTAGAAAAATAAAGTAAAACATAGCTCAGACACGTTTTTTCAACAGTAACACAAAATCAAATAAAAAGAACGAACGATATCTAACTCAGATACATGTTTTAAATTGCTAAGTATGAGAAATATGAAAATAAGCAGACGGTATTTGAATCACTACATAAGATTAGATTACCGGATGCGCTAAACTAGAAAGACAAACCAGACAAACACAAGATTGAACGTTTTGATATTCCTGTAACTAGCAATTTGACTTTTATTTGGCCAAACAAATTTATAGCATAAACGATCATTAAAGGTCTTTTTTTTCTTCATGAAGGTGTAAAATTATACTCATATTAATGCAAATAACTCAAAACTTTTTTGATTTCTTTTTGATTGAATATGTACATATTATGATTAAAAAATAAATGTTTGTTACTTTTTAGTTTATATTTGGCAGACTTTCACAATATTATCTGAAAAAAAAGACAGTGTAATAAAAATATTGAATGTTTGATTACAATTTTACGAACCACGAGCTACGAAGCCATGACGACTTGGAATTTTGAGAATGAGCAACAACAGCTGACTCAACTGAATCTTCCAATTTGATTGCAATCATGCATAGACTTTGTCGACACATTTGCATAAGTTTGTTTAAATGAATGAATGAATGCTTATTTGCATCACGCCATAAGATTCACTTCGGGTTGCTGGAGAAAAAGTTTATGCAGCAAACATTTCATAACTTCAGTTTCAGTCATCCACTTACCAAACCACTCATCTCAACTTTTCTTGTTTCAACGGCATTCGTCATTACCAATACAACCAGCAACATTTCAGATAAGAAAAGAACGTATAGGTGCATTAGATCAAAAATTAAATACTCAGATCTTAAGTAAACGATCCAATCATCTTATGGCCGACAATAAATATATTGTTGGCTATGCCAAGTTAGGTACATCCAGCTGTAAGAAATGCAAAGAAAAGATAGATAAAGGAGCTTTACGAATCGGTAAAGTTACAGCGAATCCATTTTCAGACGATGGAGACACCATGAAACAATGGTTTCACCCAAAGTGTATATTTGAGACTTTTATTCGAGCAAGAGCCACAACAAAAAAGATCGAAGATCCAGATGATGCAGAAGGTTTCGATGAGTTGCGCCAAGAGGATAAAGATGTCATTCGAAAACTCATCGATGGTAAGAGTAAGATGTTGATTTTTTCACAAATAACTAATTCTATTGTTCAAGTATTAATTGTTTATTCCACTTTTTAGACGTGTTTACTATGTTAGAATAATCTAAATCTATTTATTAACGCTTACATTATTTCAAGAGTTAATTATATCTTTTATTGTTACATATTAGATTTTCAAGCCGCAGCCAACAGAAAAGGTGCTACGCCCAAGAAGACTACACAGTCAAAACTTAACGTTACCCAGAAATCTAAACAAATTGACCAACCTGGACCAAGTAAGTGAAATAACATCTTTTAAAATAAAACCAGTGACAATAACTGTGTTATTAATTTAATTTTGTGACACTAAATGAAATTTTGACACGATGTGTAATCATGTTTTATAGAACCAACTAAACAGCCATCAAACTGCAAAACAATGGAATTTTGGTAATATTGAAGTCTCCATTTTCATGCGCTTGATCACTGGAAATCAGGAAAAGTGCGTTATACCTTGGTCCTGCTAATGAAGCAGATTTAAATTCTTGTGCAAAGACTGATGACCCAATATCTTTATTTTCGAAGCTCCATGTACATTTGTTTGAAATTATTTACATGAAACGTTTAGTCTTAAAATATACAAATCCTTAGTGGTCATGCATTCAAGTTTTTCCCCTTTAAATATGTGATATGAAGTATTCTATTTTCTTTGATATTTTACATATGTTTATTTGTTTTGTTTTTTTCCACACAACTCAAATGCTAGGAGAACTTATCTTATCACTCTTCAGGTACATCTACAAATGCAGACATAAAACGAGATGGTCCGTCAAAGGCTGCACCAGATGATCCATTTGCAGAAAAAGATAACTCATTCAGACAATTCCGACGGCTTTGTGCAGATATTGCAGAGGAGAGTAGCTACCTTGAAAAAACAAAGCTTGTCCACAATTATATTACTAAAGGCCACAGTGGAGGTAAATAAAGTTTGGTTTTGATCAAACTACATGAATCAAAACAGAAAAATATTGATAAATCATTTTATAGGTTTAGGGAGAAGCACAATTAGGCCTGGCAATAAACTATGTCAAAATAGCTTGAATGGGGAACTTCAAGGTTAAGCAGAAGACATTTGTATACTCCAGCTTTTAAATATTGAAGTGAGCCAGTAGCTCAATTGAATTTAAAGTCACAATGAACATAAATCAGAAAAAGTAAATTTGCGAACATTCAACCACCTAAATGAAAGGGAATTGATTTAAGTCAAATTTAAATGAAAAATTCCACTTTAATATATATATAATAATTTAATATATATGCGTGTGTGCATCTTATGAAAATGTAGTCATTTGTAGCATATCTTATTGCTTTCTGTATTTATCTGTTCTTGCTTTTTTAGTTTCTAAATATAACAAGCAAATACTAGTATTGGTTTAACCATGATTTTATAGCATTCCTCTTTGATAATTTTTGGACAGCTTGATCATGATGTGTGTGTTTTGATATTAAAAACCTAAGATGAATTGGATTTCATGCATCAGTATTTATTTTGTTCTGTCCATTGAAGCTATTTATTGTAGCTCCTAAGTAATGTGCATGTTTAGTGTTTTTAAGAATTTAGTCATGTATAGTGGAGTTAAATTTCAAAACCAAGCATTTACCAAGGCCTTTTTTTTTTTTGGGATGCATACACATTTCTATAGGAAAATTCCACTGTTCAAATGCATTAGATTTTTTATCTCTCAATATCAATGTTATACCATGCCATTTGAGATAACAAGAATGGAAATAGTCCATCTACATTCTAAGAAGCAATACCTTTATATCAATATATTGTTTTTCGCCTTGAATTTATATGAATATTAGTTGATTCCATTTATATCTTTTTTATCTTACGATTAGATGACTTCAGAGGTGATTTGTATTTACTAATGAAGCTCTTATTGCCTGGTGTTGTGAAGACAGTTTACAACCTCAACAATAAACAGTTAGTTAAACTGTTTAGTATGGTAAGTTTCTATCACAATGCAAAACCTTGAGGTTCAATCGTGAAACACGTCATGGTTTTTATTTCTATTTGTTTACAAAACGTTATCTGTATGTTTCTTTCAGGATAAGATTTTTTTATTTTACTGAGACACTTAGATCATTATAAACATCATATGATAAAGACTTAATTTTTTTTTTTTTTTTTTTTTTGAAGTGGGAGGGGGGGGAATTGTTTTAATTTTTTGATTTTGTTGTTTTTGTCTAAAATGTTGATGTGATAAATTACAACTACAGCAACATTCTTTTGATTTCTCATCAGACATTTAATGTTTCCATTCCAAAGCAAGTTTTCTTGTCCAGAAATATGTCAAATAATGTCTTTATATTTCCAATTTTTGGAGTCCCCATTTTTAATATAATATCACTTCGTACTTTTCAGATTTTCGGGACCAGTTTGACAAAGATGGTGGAAGACCTTGATAATGTAAGAAGATATATCTTTTGAAAACATTTGAATGCACAAACATTTCATCCTCTAAATTCAATTATCACTGAAACAAACTAAAATCTGAATCTGAATGTTACTCAAAGTCCACTCAATTCTGAGTATTTCTATTTGTGAGTGGAGAGAGTTGTTGAATGTGGTAGCCATTATGGTATTTATGAAGTGGTTTGATAATCTTTGCTTGAAGGTGTCTAAATTTGTTGTGTTCACGCATAATTCAGGCCTGTAAATCTTCCGTCTATTGTCGGATTTCCGACAGTACGATTTTGCTCTATAAGTGCTAAAAAAAAAAAAATAATAGTAAAAATAAAATTCGTAACGTTAAAGAACAGAACCATTAAAAAAGAAAATAAAAGACATTTATTTCGTTCCTCGAAAAAATTAGATTTTATTCCGTTTCAAATACCGCCTTAAAAAAAACAAAACAAAAACAACTTTTTATTTGTTGCATCAAAGACATAACAAAACAAAAGCTATAATATTATCATGCCACCTACACACTCCACTAGCCGTGGATGTATTCACTGCCTGGTTACTGTGCCACACCCAGCGAGAGAGAGGTCGCGAAGTTTGCGCGAGTCATCTTCACACACGCACACACATCTAGTTAGTAAATAACGCACACACAGAAGTGTGTCGAACCGGACCGGAAGGTTTCTCTCTATTTTGCTACCGACACACATGCATATCTCCGGTTCTTATTTCTCAGTCTCTATATTTTATTGGTTCCGTCCCGATGTGAGACGGAAAAAAAATAATGCGAAATAATTATTTTTCTTCGAATTATATATTTTTCTTCGAAAGCTCTTGCACCACCTCCTCCTACTCTTCTTCTTCTTCTTCTTCATTGTCGTCGTCTTCTTCTTCTTCTTCTTCTTCTTCTTCTTCTTCTTCTTCTTCTTCTTCTTCTTCTTCTTCTTCTTCTTCTTCTTCTCTTCTTTTCTCTTCTTTTTCTTCTTCTATAAGAATTAATCCAGATAAACGAAAGAATCAGTGTAAACATTTAACACAAACAGGAGCGAAGATACACATCCTTCAAAAGGGTAGGAATTGTTCTCTTCCTTTCATTTTACAACTAACTCAGACCTGGGCCCTCAAATAATTGGGATTTTTTTTTTTTGGTACCATAAAATAAGGACCTCGTTATAAATAAGTAGGGGAAAGTGACATGATTTGACTAGTCAATTGACGTGTCATGTCTGTGTTGTGTCCATATTTTTGTCCTGTTGTGTCTATTTTCGCGTGCTCAAAAAGTTCCGACAATTTTTTCACCAACCATTTACAGGCCTGATAATTCGAGAAGAGCGTTCTAGTCTTTGATAGTGCAAATGAGTACTTGGAAGATGTTTGAGTTTGCAGATTGGTGTTTTAGTATTATTGGGTTTTTTTTTTCTTTGAATGCCTGAATTTTGTTGTTTGTCTGGTTGTTCTGGTGAGATGGCCGTCATTTTGAACATAAGAGTCATTCGATGTTCTTTCTGTCTGCCTTGTATGGTAGTCCATTCAAGCTGTTTTATCATGTTTGTTACGCTGCTATGGGGGCTGTAGTCATTGCAGACACATCTTGCAGTGCGGTGCTGGACACCTTCAATTTATTTTATGTCAAATTGTAGGTGTGGGTCCCATACTGTACTGGAATAGTCTATGGTTGATCTTACTAATGTATAGGCTTGTGTTTTTCAAGTTTGCTTTGCAAACATAAGAGACTAGCACAGGAAGATAAAATTACATTTTTTAAAACTTCTGAACCTTGCTTATCCTGCATCCCTTTGCATCTGCTGTATATTGTTGACCTTTATTGTGAATTTTACATATATGTTAGAATTAGAGTAAAAACTGTGTTTTTTAAAATTCATAATTATGGATATTGGATACATCTGAGATGTAAGCAAGTTGATGCTGTTTTTAATCTACTGACAAATTTGATCAGCCGAAATTGAGATGACACCTCTCTATGCCATGGTATTCACTTACACCTAAGTTGAAGTAATATATGTAAAGTACCTTTCCCAAAAGATACAGTGCTAAAGCAAGAATTATGCAATTATTGTCACACATCCAGTTAGTTATGCAATATTGTCACACACCCAGTCACTGATTATACTCAGCATCACTTGGTTTTGTTTCAAGACTTTGTACCACTTAGCCATTGATTTCATCAACCAGCGTTCAAGTCCTTTTCAAACACTTTAAAGAAAAGTCTTAGGCAAAATTGCAACATTGAATGTATAGGTGACAAAATGAAGGGCTAAATTTTTCACACTTTTCACACTGTTAATTGCCACAAGAATACTTTTCAATACAAAGTAGGCACTTACCATTAAGTTCAATAAGGATCCCTAGCCAACAGCAACACTTAAACATGTTGAACAAGACATGACGACGCCTGTTAAGCGATAGTACTATGGGTTTTTTTTTCCCAACTGAGACAATGCTGTTAATGGCCAGGTAATAATTTTGCACCTGAGAATGTAAATAGAAAGGACTCAACCATGTGCTGCTCAGAGCAGGACTTGAACCTCTGGACGTTCTAATCCAAAGGAAAGTGCCATACCATAAGACCACATAGCCATACATTTTGTTAAAAAATGCTTGTGTATTAGACATTTGATTCTTTTTTTTTCTCTCTTTCCATCACATTTTTCACGATGCA
>NC_088363.1:75523280-75525780 GCF_034508935.2 Berghia stephanieae
CTGCCTTTTGATTAATGATACGAATCTCATGGAAAAGTAAGTATTTTAAAAAAGTATCATTATGAGATAGAATTACTAATTAATCACTATAGCACACCTTTTCGATACCAATTTGATTTTATTTCATATTTTTAGGCAATGATTAAATGATTTCATTTACTTTAAAAATAGTAAAGATAGATTTAGATGACACACATCAAAAACTTCAGCTTAACCAAATCTGTTTCGATTAAGTGGAGTAACTAAGAAAATAGTATACAATATTCTGTTGGTTTCCTAAATCTTAATGTTCAATTCCATTTTCATCGATGTATAATGATTTTAGATAGTTTTTGACTTTCAAGATATTGTCTTGTAAAAGATTATATTTAAGTGGTAGTTATCCTAAATTGCCATTACTAAATGTTGGCTACTAAAGTTTATCAGGTGGACCATTTCCGAATCTAATTTAAGCTATGTTTGTAATTTTAAAAATGAAATTCAATAATTGCTTATTGATGATACGTTTTTAATACCAGGCCAATTAAAGAGAGGCGGAGAGTTCTTGAGAAGAATATGACTGTTGTGAAGAACAGAGTTCATCTGTCTGAAACCAAACACATAACAGTAAGTGGATTCACTGGTTAGCAAGTTTTACCCCTTATGAATTCTTTGTGATTTATGGAAGTGGTTATTTTGTAGAACAAGCAGAATTGTATCAATTTTTATTTTCTCTACATGATGGTAAAAAGAGAAGAAGAAGAAGATTAAATCTGAAATTAAAATGAAATTATTAACCAAAAAAAAAAAATCATCTTATATTATTCGATATTAAAACAGCCACATTTGTTCACATGTAATAACTCATAGTAATTAGTTCTGGATTTACTATTATAGTTATATTGAAAAGGGGGTCCCAAGAGATCAGTTGGTAGAGCTCTCTCTTCACATGCAAAGGGACCAAGATTGATCCTGGGTGCAAGATATTTTTTTCTGACCCCCCCCCCCCCCCCCCTGCATACCCAGTAGGGTGGAAAGTATCTAAAGTAGACTATCGTTCTATCCAAAGGATAGCAAGCAATTGCTTATGTCTGTTTCATGTTAAAGAAACCGTGATAAACTCTGGCTCCATGAGCCTAATGGCTTCAATGAACTACTTTAGTTATATTGGATAAGTGCTACTTAGAATTTATGTAATGCTGTCAACCTTATTTTCATTTTAATTTGTAGCTTTAAACGAGTAAAAAAGAGGAATCAAATGTCAGCAAAAATCTCACATTACCAAGGTTTTCTTTTTCCTTTCTTTCTTTCAGAAACCATCTGATTTGCAAGGTCTGATGTCCAGAGTTTTTAAAGAGGGTCTTGAAGGTCTTGTTCTTAAAGACGTCAATGTAAGGAAATTTAAAAAATAAAATAAAAATGTTTAAGATCTAAAAATTTTCTTTCATTCCTTAAAATTTTTTTTTGGTTAGGACCACATCTATTGCACCTGACGTTAGGAGTATCTCGATGTGCTTTCATGATTTAGATATTCATTCTTTACATATTTATTTATTTATTTTAGTTATTTATTCATTTTAAAAAAAATGTATTTATGTATATATTTATTCATTCATTTGTTGATTAATGATTTAATTTTGTTTTTTTTTAAATTTATTTACCATTCATTTGATCATTTCTTTAATTTCGTCGTAAATGTATTTTTCTTTTTATTTCATTATTTATTTATATGTCCATTCCCTGCTTACCTAGAGCTTCCAAAAGTTTTGCTGCAATGTTATGAGCTTCAGTTACTTTTTTTCTTCTCTCCTTTATAGCGTATTCCATTTCATCTTTCAAAATATGTGGCCATCAAATAGGTCTCTAGATTTTGGCTTCCCACCAATTCTTTGGTAACATAGTTCGATGGTGTATTTCTGTGAATAATTTTAATAGACATTTGTCTTTTAACCTTTCAAGTAATAATTATTAAAGAATTCACATTCCCTTATGTTTAGCTTTTCTTTATTACCTAATCATTTTAATTCACCTCAATTCAGAGTGTCTATGAACCAGGCAAGCGGCATTGGTTGAAAGTGAAAAAGGACTACCTAAATGATGGGACCATGGCTGATTCAGCAGATTTAGTTGTCTTGGGAGCATATTATGGCACTGGAAATAAAGGTAAAGTCTCATACCGTGACGATGTAGACTATTTCAAATCTGTGATTTTTTTTTTTCTTCTAAGTGTGTATGAATATTAATATACGTTTGAAGTTATTCTATAATATGATATGATAGTTATAATATGATAGAGTGCTCTCCATTTATATGCACACACTTGTATGCATTATCTATTTCATCACTTAAGTGTTAATCATTTTGTGTAAGGGAAGTAAAGATGGAATAGTGAGGAGTAAACCATCTGTCACTTGCAGAACATTTTGATGGTTTCGTTAACCCTGTTTTTTAACCCTTTGTATTAAAAAGACTATGGTGTTTTTCTTTTATTAGTTTTTTATTTTCTTCTATTTTTGTAATT
>NC_088363.1:75530780-75550780 GCF_034508935.2 Berghia stephanieae
ATGAAGAAATATTACTTAATTTGCAAATTTGAGTAATCTCCCCTCCACAAAGTTTTAGTAGGAAAACAACAATTATTTGAACTTGCATCAAATTTGTTACAACACAGAAAAGCAAAGATAAAAAAGATTTATCTTACCTGCCAAACTTATGTTGTTGTTGATATTATTTCAATATACAGAACCAATAAGAAATGATGATTTTTTAATTACAGACTGAAATTAGGTTTCAAATTAAAGGCATATGAAAGACATCGATTAATTTTTATTTAATATTTTTTTCTTTGATTATTATTTTTAGATGCTGTTGTCATTATATTTATATTTTTAAAATTTTTTTTCTCCACTTTTATAACTCATTTATTTTGTTTATTATTCAGAGCCTTCCAAGTATTTTCCAGGGATGTCGTATAGTCTTGCCCACATCTTTGGACAGTTTCAAGAAACTTAAACGGTACATTGTTGCATTTGATGGGGACGTTCTTCATGAATTTGATGCAAATAATGCTACGCATATAATAGTATCCTCATCTGATTCATCAACATCTGTAAGTCATAGCAAACCTTTTATGTCTGCATTTCAAAACTTTTATTGTCCATCACCTCCCCCCCCCCCACTCCCCTCCCTAACCCACCATGCTTAAGTGAAGATTTTTTGGATTACACTGATTTAAAATACTGATAATGCGAGATTAAACAAATTCATAGTAATTTTTGTCATTTGATTCCCCCCCTACATTTGATTTCAAGAGTTTCAAAAGGATAGTTAATATTTATGGTTTCTGACCTATAGGGTCTGTTTTAAGAATTCACTAAGTATAGAGATGCCCCGTTCCTACAAACATTGGTTCTCATGTAGATTGATAAGCTTTGTCCCTAGGTATGCCATGCTCCTTGTGGTCTTGTGTCAATTGCATTGCCCTATTCTAGCTGTCAATTTCAACAAAATTGTAGCCATTGTTATGAAAATGTGCTTTGCATTGGAGAAAACAATATGAGTAAGAACCTGTATAGATGTGGGGTTTATCATGGATGCCAGATCTCCGACTTTTGCTGGCAAATTGACTTTTTGCAAAGCCAGCATGATGCCTTGCCGATTTTTATCCATTTACTAAAGTGATGACATTGATTGTGATTAGCATTCATGTGGTTAGTGTATTTAACATTTGTATTTTGTGTGCAGGCAATTTTTGGATGGTCAGATATTTCTGGAGGCTCTATGATACTTCAGTGCCAGCACCTATAATGGCAAATAATGGCAATTTTGTTTTGGACCCCTGGAATTATTATGAAATACTTGGTATTTCATTTACATTTAAAAAAAGGAAAGAAAAGATATCAAGTTTGAATCCAATTTATCATACTGCAATGCATTTCCTTAACTTAGAAAATGCTGTCAACCGCTGATAAGATTTTCCTGATTTATGTGCATTTTAAAAATGATATTATGATGTAGAGAAGTGGGTAATTTGTAACAAACATATCAAAATGGATGACAGTTTCATTTTCCAATTAGTTCCAATTAGAGGGATACATTTGGTAGGGAAAATTCCGTTCACAGCGATATCGTCCCGATTGATCGGTTTCTCAATTGAAGGGGTACTCAAGGTACTATTATGCTACCTTAATTCTTTCTCAATATGATTAGCCCTTGGGTATGACTAAAGAATTTTACTTCTTGATTGATTTTGGAAGGAAAAAGATGTGGGGTAGGAAGAGGGTGTCATGCAAAAGAGATTTAATAAATGTGAAACTGAGTCAAACTGAGTAGTGAGAGGATTGTTGATGTAGTTAATTCACAATACTAGATTAAGACCTATGTGGTTAATGGAGATGGAGGGATATATTCTTTATGAAGTAAGTCCATCTTTGTCACATTGAAAGTGAAAAAATTGAAAAGAAGAACACATTTTTACCATTATGACCGAGCAAATATGATGGATACCAAGTTCATGAAATGATAATGGTTTGTTAAGTTGTGAATTTCTTTTTCTCCATCTTAATCATCATCATCATCATCATCATCATCATCATCATCATCATCATCATCATCATCATCATCATCATCATCATCACCACCAGCAGCATTATCGTTGCCATAATCCATCGAGTCTAAACTCATTCATAATTAACATAATTCTTGCTATTGTCATTTCATATTTTCAGTGCCGTTCAAAGAAAGCTTCAAAGGTCTCAGAAGACTGGCTGTGGAGTTGTATTCATAAGAGGAAAATGGTCTCAGTCACACCTTTTCTGTCTAAAGATTAATGCAGCAAATGTTTTGTGTGGGATTTGAACAAATGAGAGAATTGTTTTGAATCCATGAATTATAGAAAGATAGTTACTTGTGATGAATAGATACCTTTTGCAACACACCCCATAAGCTGTATCACTTAGACTTAACAATCAAATGATTAGGATATATTAACCAAAAATTGTAATAGCTCCCACAGGCGTCTTGTCTCATCCTACAAACGAATTAGTGTTGACTTGGGACCCATTAAAAACCAATTTGTCAACGTTTAATGAATGTTACGTCATACAAAAGCTCGAATATGTCTTTCCTTTTTTTGTATTAATGTGATATGGCTTACAGAGTTTGTTGGAAAAGGTTGGTGGTATTTACCCTGAATTTCTTTTTACACGGTCTTATTTTAGCATCCTGTTGTGCAGAATTCATTTGAACAGTTATTTATTATTGTTTTTGTTATAGTTGTTCAGAAATTAATCTTACTGATATTTTTGCTTTTGAAAAGATGGCTATGCACGACTGTTGGTTTTTGTTTTTATCTGTATTTTTTTTTTTTTAATTCATGTAAGATTAGTATTTATTGGCAGCATCAATAACTTTTTTATTGCGAGAGGTTCATAGCCCTTTGCGTACTAAAGTTCCCTGTTCATCACTCTATGTTAAGTCTTTATAAGATTATTACTACAACAATATAGGCATGTGCCATAAACAGTACTGAGTCAATAAAGATTAGGCAGGACATTCCAGGATCATATTATTATATAAATGATTATCCATGTTGAGGAAATTATAGCGAGGTAGAATACAGACTGCTGGCTGGGGCCTTTTGACCTCCCATGTGGGCTGTGTCTTCAATCCCTTATGTCTATTTTCTGAGTTGCTTTATGTCTTTGGCTTGGAATGGGATTACTTGCGTTCGCCTTTTCCCTGGCCGGAGTCCTTGACTGGGAGGGAAACAGTCAAATGTATAGTTATACTTTTGGGGACATGCTATTTATTCCTCTTGTAAATCATCTCTCTGTTGTCTAATAATATTATACGCGTATTTGTTGTTTTCAATATATATTATGTCAGCATTTGAATGTTTTCCTCTTCATGGATCCTATGCTTGTGTCTTGATGAGACTTTTTAGGTTGTCTCATTACACACAATGATAGTATGCTCTTGGAATCTACGTTTGTTCCCTATTTGAACCATTTCCCATTGTCTTACTTTTTCTCTTTTGCTTTAAATTGTAAATCTAGAATTTTTTGAAAATCCCATTTTATTTCTTTGAATTGGCGCTGAAATCGCCTAAATGTACTGCAAGCACCTTAAAAAACCCTGGAAAAAAAAACAAAACAAACAAAAAACAACAACAAAAAAACAACTGAATACAGAGTGGCTGTAGTCTTTTCACTCAGTATGTTGAACAAGAGACTGCAGATATCTATTTCATCATGTTGTTGTGTAACAAGACAATTTGTCCACATTACAGATCTGATGTAATTGAAGCAAATCTTCAATGGAACCTGAATGATATACCGAAATGGTTGAGAGATGTGCTATTCACCTTTAGTCTGTGTGGAGTTGGGTTGTTTTTTGTTGTTTTTTGTTTTGTTTGTTTGTTGTTGTTTTCTCTCTCTCTCTCTATCTCTCTCTTTCTCTCTCTCCCCCCCCCCTCTCTCTCTCTCTTTCTCTCTGTCTACACACATTAGATTTATCTAATTCTCCAATGTGTTGTGTACCTTTTTCTAGGGGATGATCTCTGATATGTTACAAATGGTGTGTTTCAAGTGCTGTTAAGATTTTGAATTAAAATAAACCAAACCATATGGATGGTTTATGTAATGTAGTGCCCAATTCCCATAATAAATAAATATTGAACAAACCAATTTTAGTCTGTCGTTTATATTTTAATGACCATAGTTGAGTTGGTCTTAGCGATGAAAAAAATACAGCGCTGAAAGATAACTAACCTTATATCACATCTTGCCGTTCTCTCTCTCTCTCTCTCTCTCTCTCTCTCTCTCTCTCTCTCTCTCTCTCTCTCTCTCTTCTCTCTCTCTCTCTCTCTCTCTCTCTCTCTCTCTCTCTCTCCCTCTCTCTCTCTCTCTCTCTCTCTCTCTCTCTCTCTTCTCTCTCTCTCTCTCTCTCTTTCTTTCTCTCTCTCACCCTCTCTCTCTCTCTCTTTCTCTCTCTCTCTCTCTCTCTCTCTCTCTCTCTCTCTCTCTCTCTCTCTGTGTGAGAGAGAGAGAGAGTTGTTCTATTTCAAGTCTTCAAGTCAATTTTATTTGTTTAGTGCATTTTCCAGGGATTTCATTGCGCAGTGCTCACTACACTTCTCTGTTAATTACCCCAGTGGCCTGTACTTTAGAGGATGCTTCCAAAGAAGGTGAAAATAGCAGAAAAAGGAATGTGCTTTATTCCAAATGAAACTTTGCAAAAATGTACTACATTGAAGAATTGATTTTCTTTGTTTACCTTCAAGATTGATACCTTTTGGCACCAACGTTCAAGAACGTAAATAACCCGTTCAAATAAAGTAGTCAAGATTCTACTGACAAGTTTTTATTTCTTGAAAAAAGTTTTCATTTCTATCAAACCATAATTTGAATTCTGAAAACCGTTTAGTAGAATTTTGTGGGATTTTTGTTGAGCGTATAGAATTTTCTCGAAATGCATGATAATGAGTTGTGAGACATGGGTTGATCACGTGGTACAAACAAAGAAGGACTTAATGAAGTGGAAAGTCGTTAAACACAAATAAAAAGAAAAACGCAAAAAAAAAATAACAACTTTAATACACAGCTCTGCGCGAACGTTGATGGCTTCAGTGTTTTGAGGCACAAATGATACCCTGTTTGGTAATAATAATAAATGACACTTGTTGAGCGCTTTCCATGAGCCAAACTCTTTCTGTGCGAAAATTGTGAATGCTGCTTGCTTCTACAAAAGTTTCAACAATCTGAAACAAGCACTTTACAACGATAAAATACCATCGCCCTTACAGAAAACATGACAAAAGTCTGGATTCTACATGAAAACTTAACAAAATGTTAATGTGTGACCCACCGTTTTAATCTGGTATTTCAGTGAGAATGAGAACTGATGAAGGATTCTTTTTCGTTTACCGAGTCAAGATGGTCTGAATTATGAAATTAATTTTTTTTTTTTTTAGTTTTCAAAAATTACACTCCCTCTCCTTAATGGAGGCATTTACTTTGATCCTATTTTCGAAGTTGAGCTTAAAATTCAGTTTTGAACAAAAGGCTCACCCAGACATAACACGGTTTTGAGCGGATTGGTTGCATATTGCGAGAAGAAATTTAGATAAAAATGATGTTGCGACCGACGACTGTGATTTTATACCCTTTATGGAAACCAATACTTAAAAAAAAAAGCAAAAAAAAAAAAAACCCAAACCAATTATCATTTTGATGGCAAGAGTGCACAACACTATATGATTCTAATAGCTTAGAGAAAGAGAGAGATAGTGCTGGAGATGGGGGGGGGGGGGGGGGGGGGGGGGGGGAGAAGAGAGAGAGAGAGAGAGGTGTTGGTGATTGCCTCCCATTTGAAGGAGAATGTATTTCATTTTTCCTTGCTAAAACCAGCTCCAGGAAGTATTGGTTCAGTTCATTTGATACTCCTCAAAACATATATTCAAGGCCATCTCACTCGCATCAAAGATTGCTTTATGGTTGAAAGAGTGGACGAAATAACAGTTCGTGGTAAAATGTCAATTTGGCTTGCGGCATCGGTCGTCAATAAAATATTGTCAAGAGACGTTGAGGGCATCCAGTGATCTGATTGGAGGCAATGATTTCAGGACACTTGCCTAAATTGTTGTCTTTGGGATTGTCGAGCTACCCACGTTTTTGAAGGAACCAGTCAAATTAATAGTATTAGTTTTTTTGATTGGTGATATCTTTTTTTTATTCTTTATGATATAATTTGTAAGCATTTGAGTGTGTTCCTCGTACTCTTAATGGATTCCTGTGCTCATGTTTGGATAAGACTTTTAGGTAAGCTCAACACTGATAGCAGGCCGTTGTAATCTTCATCTGCCCCCTTTCCTTAAAATTGTAAATCTAGAATATATTACTATCCTATTTTTCCCTTTTTACTGGCACTGAAATGACCTAAATGTGTCGCAAGCGCCGTAAAACCCTTTTTAAAAAAACAAACAAGAGAAAATAAATGGAGCATTGTTGAGTGCATTTAGCATGATGAATTCGTGGATTCATGCTATATAAATTCACTTATTATTATTATTTTAATCCTTTTATCTTTCCGTCATACAATCGGTTTTTTAACTAGGAGTGTGATCTGTGTCTTGATCTATTTGATTTGAAACTTCCAGACGCGATACTGCTGATACCAGATTTATTCTCAGTCGAAGTGTGAAGGTTTAAGTGTGCCTTTTCGATTTCGAATGACCCCCGCCATCTTTTTAAAGACTTATTTATCTTTCGCCGTTTGTTACTTTTTCATTATTTTTTTTTTGTGTGAGTGTGTTGTGTTGTGTGTGTATGTGTGTATTTGTGTCTGTGTTGACATTCTCACAATCTTCCTTATTTTAAAGAAAATTTAGTTGTCGTGCATAATGTATGTTCACTGCATTTCTGAATTCACGCAAGAACATTCAATGATAACCAAAAACAAAAAAAAAAAAGAAAATCTGCCAGAATGAATAATAATGGAACAACATTGTTCTAACACGTGATGGTGTATAGGCCTTCATCGGCCGTAAGTTTGTTTTATTTTACCTTTTTGTATGTCTTTGGGCGAGTGGTGAAAATTTCATTTCTTTTTTATTTTTTCTTCTTTTGTTATATATTTTTTTCTTTTGAGGAGTTCAATTAACAAATTAACAACCCCCCTCTTTTTTCTCCTTATTTTAAAAATCACAATCGCTATCATCATCTTTATCGGGGTTTTATTTTTATCTCGGTACTTATAATAATCGGTATCATCCACGTCACTTATTTGTTTGACAGTCACCTCGGTGGGAGCTTCATTCCTATTACTCCGATTGTCAGAGAACAAGGGATTCCATCATACTCGTACAAGACAAGTCAGATTGCCTATAATTGCCTTTTGTGTAGTCCTGTTGACAAAGCGGACATCTTCAAATAACGAGACAACACTTGCGGAGGCTTAGTTCTTATAAAAGCGACGCTCGCACGACTGTACGAGGTCGACTATGGACTAATACTGGTCTTACAGAGCACGGTGTCTCGTGGCTTAACAACTAATAACAAGAACACAAAAGACGGGGAAAGCCAATTATTTCGAGCACTCTTACTTATAGTGCAAACAAAATGTATCCTAACATAGAAGTGCATAAGACATATTATTATTGAGAATCAAGTTAGGTGTAGTCTACTCGACAAAGATGTTTTGTTGGCAGGAAAAATAAAACAAAATGTGGATCATATTATTTACAAAGTGTGACCATTCGCCTAAAACAGTGCTTATAAATTATAAGTATATCTAGGTAAACTGAGCATTGAGTCCATGACTTCCTTGACTTATTCCCGTCACTCCTCGTGGAGAATAGGGTCGTGCATTGAGTCTGAAACTTGAGATACGTTTCTACCCATTTTATAAAAGAGAATCAATAAATGAAATGAGGGGAGAAATGAATATCATGTTTTCAGATCATTTTTACTTTGAATTAATTTCCCGCATTATTTATTATCCCCGCATCCATTAAACTTATTCCCGATTGGGGCAGAAACACCTCTTGTCAACTGAAAAGGGGGATGGCTGGTGTTGAAAATGAAGCTCCAAAAGGGCACTCGATCATACGATTCACGCGCATCAGAGCTGGTTTAAATTCACATTGAGAAGGAAAATTATCTTGCCTCGCTAGCTGGATCTAGTGAAATCAAGGTAGAAAGGTACTTAGTGGTAAATTTAGACAAGACCTAAGATGAAGGTGGGCAAAAAAAAAAAGAAGAAGAAGAGGAAAGTTTGTTTGACGTTTAAAACTGGATTAAATTTCGACCCCATGGGTATATATTAAATATTATGATGATACGATATTATGATATTATTTGAAGAGCTTATTAGGTCTTACGAACTTTATTTACCAATTTAATGGAAATTGAGTACACACTCCGATCACTTATTTACAGGTCTATTAAATCGGTCTATTCTGGGTTCATTGTTGTTATTGAAATCTAAAAGAAAATGACTCAAAATATTGTCCATTACAACGACTTTAAACAATGCGTCGTTCGGTGCATAGTTGAGTCCTTGGAAAAGACTCTTTACTCACAATCTCTCACTGTACTTAGGCGTCATGTCTCGTTCTATATGTTACGTAATGCTGTTGGTCAGGGCCCCTTTTGAAAGCGATTTGAGCACGTTTAGTGGATATTGTGATATTAAAAATATCAACAACAACAAAAACAAACAAACAATTTTCAGCACCTAAATCACTTCCCTCAATGCACAGCTGCAAAAATTTGTATGAACATCCGATTCAATTTGTCTTAATTAAATAGTATTTTTTCATACATTTTAAAACAATAGGACAGGATTTCGCTATTACAGCTATATCAAAATCGATAACTAGTAAGGATCGGAACTCATAGATGATTTACAGTATCAAAACTATGAATTTTCCGCTTATCCATGTTGATGGAATTCGTTGAAATGGAATGTTCGGTTAATTGAAACTTAAACGATATACATACAGTATTTGAATATTAAGGAACGAATGACAATCCTAAACTATCAGACATCTACATTTTATAACTATCAATACACATTATTGATGAATACAAATGAAAATGAACATTACGCACTTCCGACATTATTTTGATTGCAAAATTTTGAAAAAAAAAGCTTTTGATTATGCCAAAGAGGAGACATAAATTTCATGTTGACTGGTCAAAAGTAGAAAAGCATCAGTTCATGAAACAGTGTTTCCATAAATATGTCCATGTGCTCAACAATAACAACAACAACAGTAACAACAAGAAACACAAAAAATACTGGACACGCCAATCGTTATTTTCTGATGACGAGGATGATGGAACGGAGAAATAGAACAACTGCGGAAAGATTTCGTGGCATCACTCTATCCGATGAAATGTTTGCGAAGGTTGGAGCATGCCTTTTCCCAGTCTTCCCTTGTTATTTCATTTGTTGTCTCGTCGGTGAGAGTAAATTAAATAAGTAACTAAAAATCTGACTATAGTTTCCTTGGTATTTCAAAGCCACATTTTCCTACATTTTTATGCATGCCGCGTCTGTGTTGGATGAATAAAGTATATTATATTATTATTATTATTATTATTATTATTATTATTATTATTATTATTATTATTATTATTATTATTATTATTATTATTATTATTATTATTATTATTATTATATTATTATTATTATTATTATTATTATTATTATTATTATTATTATTATTATTATTATTATTATTATATTATATTATCATTATCATCATCATCCATCATCATCATCATCATCATCATCATCATCATCATCATCATTATATTATTATTATTATTATTATTATTATTATTATTTATTATTATTACTATTATTTTTTTTTTACATGTGGACTAAGACCTAAGATTTCAAGTTGCCTTTTAAAACTATTCCAGTGACTTTTGTTTTTATCTGTACTGCAGATATATCCGAAACGCATCATTCAATTGTACCTTAATTGTAAGTCTAAATATCTTTATTGAAGCAGGAATCTTTTCTTTTTCACTTTTTAGACTTTCAAATTCCAGAATTCACAGGCTCATAACAAAGCACACTGAAGATAGGTTTTTATCATGCGGATTTTAAATCTTTATATTATTATGTAATTATTTTTTATTCAATCTCTACATTTCAATTGAGCATTATCGCTTTTGCTTGTATTTGTTTTGGCGTTTTTTGGCGAAATTAATTTTCTGTAATTGCCGGAGCGTTCTGTCCGTACGCTGTTATCAATAAACCGAGATCAATGAAATTCTGCATCTGATTTAATATCATTTGGGTTTTTATGTGATTGGGATTACAGCTTTGGATATCAGATTTCTTGTTAATCCACACGCATTCTCTTCCTCTTTTAAATATTTCGTTTAAGATCAAACTCTGCACTTTTCTGTGCTGTTATGTGTCGAGTGATATGACATTCGCTTGGTACGTTTGTGTCTTGAGTTCCGAATTTCTTACAGGAAAAGTAACGATAAGTCCTTGGTCAAAGGCTCTTTATTACTATTTTCTTAACTTACTCAGGTGTAAAATGAGCACATAGTTGAGAACAGCGTTCTTTCTGGTGAAATAAATAAGTAATAGCGCCTTGTAGGTTTCGTGTGTCGTTCTGAATGTTAAATAATGCTGTTGACTTCAAATTCCATATATAAGAGCTTTGAGATAATTTAGTGGATAATGTGCTATATCAAAGTGCTTTTTAAAGAATTTACTTTGCTCTGCATGTTTTGGAAGTTGTTCTTTGATTAAGTTACGAGGCTGGTATTTTTATAATATTTATTTTTCAAACTTTGGCTGGAAAACTCGTCCTTCAAATATGGATCGATTATGGGTAAAATGACTCTTTTCTTGTAAAAAAAACTTTGAGAGGTTTTAGACAAAATGAGTATCATCTAAATCTGAAGTCCTACGTTTGAGAGTTCTTGACAAGATGAGGGTAATTTTTTTCGATCAATATTTGAAGGACAAGTTTTCTGGCCAAAATTTGGAGAGAAAAAGAAAAAGGTTTTCTTTTCAGAGTACGGCAGAATATGTTATGAGGATGGTATGATAGCTGGTGGAGGGCATCTAAAGATAAGCACAGCCTTGTCTTGGCGTGACGTCGGTGATGATGAGATACGGTATCTCATCTTGTCAAGAATTCCAGTGATGCTAAGTACAAAACTCCGGTCCTAACGTCCTTGAGTAAGGCAATGTACATATACAGCTCAACATCATAACATAGATGTGAATGAGTATATGGCTATAGGCAACTATATTGTAAGAGAACTAGATCTAGTACTAGTACACGAATCAAGTTGCTTGTATAAATGTGTCTGAACAGTATTTATTCCACCCCTCTCATTAGAAAACCCTATCATCTCTTATCAAATGAATAATGCTTTGAAATCGTTGAATACAAAAATTATTCAAAGATTGCAGAATATTTTCGCACATTTTACGGTGTGAAATTAGGTGTAAAAGACAGCTGATTGGCAATTATAAATATCTAATCTTTTGGTGCGCATGAATACAATTCCAACGTTTTTAATTTTGGGTCAAATTGTCATTCAAGCAGAAGGAAAAAGATACAAATAATGGTGAATGAATGGTACTAATACCATACCCTTTGGTTACAAAATACCTAATAATCTTACTTGGAGGATCGGAATAATGTATTCTTTCATTTCTTTGTATTTATTAAACTCGTTATATATTTATCATGCAATAAAACATACTCGCAAGCATGTTGGGCACGATAAAAATAACTCGTTTAATAAATACAAAGAGATGAAAGAATTGTATTTTATTTATTTATTTATTTATTGTTAGTTATAAATTTATTATCCAGTTAATAGTTTATTTATCCTATTTTGACAGATACTATAACATACTTTCCTCACCACCAATTCTTGTGATTTCTCATTTTGCCATTCTATTTTTAAAAATTGTTTTATTGATTTCGTCATTTTCTATGTTGAGTAGTTTTTCACGTTTACTTCTGTCGAAGACTTTTGTATAGTTAATAAAACAAATAATGTCACGCTGCTTTTACATTATTATATAGCTTCTACATAAGAATGGTCAAATTAAATATTGCATTGTTTACTCCTTCGTATGCCATAGATCCGAATTGAAAACTGTTTTTTTTTTCGGGTTAAAAAAAATCGCAGCATTGTATTTGAAATAGTTTTGTAATATTCATACCAGACAACATTTTCTTGTCCCGAGACAGCTAAGCCTTGATTCATGGAATATTTTCTTTTTCATTTCAGAATGTATACGGCTCTGGGAATGGAATGGACTGTTCCAAGGTAAACATCACTGTCTTGATGTGATTCTCCCGGTTTACGGTTTTTGAAGTGTTCGTCAAGAGATATCACATGTCACAGCAGGATTTAAGTTTGGTCACACCCTTACTGAATACATTCTCGAGACTGTTCCTGTTGATTCGCCTTTATTTTTCTAAAAGTTTATTTTAGCAATACAAACATAAGAACGGAGTTCATCTCACTTCCGTGTATATTTCGGTAGAATTAGAAGAAAAAAAACTTTACTTTCTAATATTAGATCATCATTCCTTTAACAGCTTTCTCTTTGAATTCATTTCAAATTAGTGAATACTTTTCTTTCAAGTTGTCACGTAGCCACTGATAATAGCTGATTGATTTAATCTTCATGATTCACTTCTCTCAAAAACTTTCTCCTTGACGGCCATACTATTTTACTCCTTCATATTATTTATATTTTCGAAATTTATATCGTACTCTCGGGACTTTGTGGAGCCTTCATTATTAAAAAAAAATTCCGCCAACAAGTCGCCGGAGCTTTATTTGCCACCAAACTGCATTATGGTGACCTCATCTTGAACACCGTCAAGAAATATCAAGCCTGGACCTATTATAGGAAACACCCGAAACTACTCTCAGACTGGAAATGGAACCCTGTAAGTCCGCACACAATATATAACATTATCATAACCTCATCAAGATCGCTTTAGATACGTAATATCAACATATTCTCATTTGTAACTGTGATCACAATTCCTTTATAAGAAAACTCATATTATTAAAATTCATATTTCTATTCATATCATCTTAAACAACTCATCATTTGTTCTTTTTTAAAATAATTAACTAGAAAATCCAGGAAGGGGGGGGGGGGGGGCTTATATATGACAGATTATTTATTTTATAGAAGTAGTCGAGTTAGCCCTTGAGCGCTCATCAGACCATGACAGTTCCACTCGTTGCTTTGATGTGCGAGGACCCTGTCGTCAACGTTTTCCAGCTCAGGTCGCCCATGTAAAAAGAGAGAAATTTGACTCAAGCAAATATTTGACATGTTTCTATTTTTGTTCTAATTTTTGCGTCAAATTTCTTCCCTTTTCCAAAAAGCGCGAATGTATTGTAACGTCTTATAGACGTCTAGCATCTTCCTGAAATTTTCACCACAACCCCCCAATTCCAATTACACGCTGTCAAATCTTTTTCAATGTCCTATCCAAGATCCATCTTTAAAAAATCAAATATTTATTGAACTATTAAAATATAACATAAACCTGTACTATATTTGTTCTTTTGTTTATCATCGCGGATCATTACGACAAAACGTAAATTTTGCAACATATTATTTTTGCCGTGCACTTTATACCAATTTATGAGCTATTGAAAATGCTGGTTTCCTTTAATCGTTGAATGGAAAATATAAAGGACTCTTCATAATTAATCTCTATTATTCAAATGACTTTGAAAGTAATCCGAATTTATTTGATGCAAAAGTTTGTTTGGACGTACATGGCTCCGAAATTAATAACGAATCATATTATAACGAGGAAATCGCAAATTTAATCGACAATAACAATTTAGTTATCAATCCCTAGAGGGTTTCTCTCAAATAGAAATAAAGATACTAAACCCTAACCAACACACGAACAAAATCGGTAGAATTTTATTACACAACACTTTATGATTATTAAGTTCAGTCGTTGAACAGATTTTGTATTGCAACCCTTGTGACAGTCAATCGATATCAGCAAATGACTAGAAAGGTAATAATAAATATATGGATCTCTAAATATTATTTTTTAAAGGGTAATGTGTGTAGGGTTGTTGTACTTTATATACAGTTACACTGATTATCTTAGATTGGAATGAGCACTTAAGTAAAAGCAATGTGAATTACAGTAAATGCAGATCACAATGAAGATTATCTTTAATGCGTATTGAATAACATATTTTGTATGGCAGAGGACACTAGGTTTTTTAAAATCATATAATTACACGGTGTTCTATGTGGGCTAATGGTATGGCACTCATCTACGGACCAGAAGCTTTAAACTGTCTTATCCGAAATTGATCTATTGAACCACATTTGGAACACCTAAACGAAAATACCTCAAAGTTTAAAACGTAATAGGTTATATTTAGGAACTAGTCGTGTTTTATTTACAATATGTCTTTATTGTGCGGCTATGTGTGTGGTCTTGTGGTATGACACTTAACTTCAAACCAGAAGGTCCAGAATTCGAGTTGCGCTCTGAGTGGCGCATTGTTGAGTCATTGGAAAAGGCTCTTTACTCACATTCTCTCGCCATAGTCGGGTGTAAAATGAGTACCTGGCTGTTAACAGCATTGTCTCTGTTGAAAAAAATGTAATAACTCCAAACTGGCATCATTCTTGTTCTGCATGGTAAGTGTTATTTTTGGCCAGGGACCCACTGTAAAGCGCTTCGAGCACGCTTGGGGGATATTGCGCGATATAAACGTTCTAGTTTTAATTCTGTATTTCCAATTTGTTACAAAAGAAAGGCTGAAGAAATTTGAACCAAATGTTTGAAATAAATTTAACTGTGGTGTTTGACAAAAAATAATTTAAAAAAAACAACACATTTTGGGCTCTATATTAAAGAAATTCCACACATTCTGGGCTCTCAAGCCTCTATCTGATTCATCAAGGGGGAAATATTAACAATTTATTCATATTACGTAGGCAAAGTTTTGTAGTTGTACTTTTTTGGCCACATACAGAAAGTATGGCTGTTTTTAAATCGGGTTACTTTGCATAAAGACTGTAAGACATAAATGGGCGAAACGTAATTCAAAAGAGAGAAAAGAAAACACAAGATACCTTTTCATATTGGGATAAATAGAAAACTCACAAAACCTTTCTTCAATTTTGATTTGATGTCTTGATTAAACAATCTTTACTTTCCCATGTCAGTAAAACTAATCTGACTCAGAAGGGGGTCGAAAAAATGGTTCTCTACATTTTATTGTGATCGCCTTTACAGGCAAACAATCCTAAAGTGATATTCAAACTGAGATTTCTCCAAGGCGGAGACATACACAATACAAGTACACATTTTTAGTGAACTTGATCATATTATAAATTGTCTATTTCATTTTGTTCATCAAAGGAGCGATCTAAACACGAAACATTCACTGTCTTATGTCTTACTTATTTGTTTTTAAGACAGTTTGAAATCTTTATCATATATTGAGAAGGCTTATGCAATTCCTCTTATAAAATCACTGCTTTATCCTTTTTTTCTGAGATTAAATCAATGTAAAAGCTTTCTTTAAATTATTGATTGATAATCGGTTACGCTATTCTAAACTTGAATTTGCTAACAATATATTTTCTACGTGTGCAATTATACCTTTTACAAATCGATCTCCATAATTTCATTCTCATAAAATATTAAAAATAGAAATTTAATGCTTTTTTCTACAAATCCCAATTTAATTTATGGCTGCATGACTTCCTGATTAAATTTAAGTACCCTAAAAAGTCAGCGTTTCCATTCCATTTGGAAGTCATGATTTATGGTCAATGCATTTTTGTTGTAAATTTTGAACAGAACGCATATCTGCTTATAAATATGCAACTAAACAGTAGCTAAACAAAGACAAAAAATAGGGAATGAGATTAGCGGAAGAGTAGCGTCCCTTGATTGGACGTCACCTTACTGAGAGAACGTCAATTTGGTTTTGAAGTGTCTCAAGCCGCTTTCACCGGAAGCGAGGACGAGAGACGCATGCGCACAACCGGTGACGTCACAGACTATGGGTGACGTCCAATCAAGGGACGCTACTCATCCGCTAATCTCATTCCCTATACGAATTTTTACCAAAGAAAACTATTTGAAGATGAAATAAGTGGAGAAGATGGGGAAAAAATAATTTTAAAAAAAAATAAGAGGAGGAGTAGAAGAAGAAGGAGGAGGAAAAGGAGGAAGAGGAAGACGACGAGGAGGAGGAGGAAGAGGAGGAGGAGGAGGAGGAGGAGGAGGAGGAGGAGGAGGAGGAGGAGCAAGAGGAGGAGGAAGAAGAAGAAGGAGAAGAAAAAAAACAAAAAGAAGAAGAAGAAGAAGAAGAAGAAGAAGAAGAAGAAGAAGAAGAAGAAGAAGAAGAAGAAGAAGAAGAAGAAGAAGAAGAAGAAAGAAGGAGGAGGAGGAGGAGGAGGAGGAGGAGGAGGAGGAGGAGGAGGAGGAGGAGGAGGAGGAGGAGGAGGAGGAGGAGGAGGAGCGTGGCACAGTGGCACGGTTTTTTCTTCAAACCTAGAAGGTAAAGAATTCGACTGCCCACCTCGCCGTGAGTAAGTCACACCGCCCTACGTCCTCGAGACTAATTTCCCCTTGAGGATAAATATTGGGAATCTAAATATTTATTTGGTCGGTCTATCTATCCCTTTCTATTTAAACCTTTTTCTTTCTAATTCGCCTCTTATATTACACGATTGTTTAAGCTGCTATTCTCCTTCTTCTTCTTTTCTTCTTCTCTTCTTCTTCTTCTCTTCTTCTTCTTCTTCTTCTTCTTCTTCTTCTTCTCTTCTTCTTCTTCTTCTTCTTTCTTCTTCTTCTTCTTCTTCTTCTTCTTCTTCTTCTTCTTCTTCTTCTTCTTCTTCTTCTTCTTCTTCTCTTCTTCTTCTTCTCTCTTTCTTCTTCTTCTTCTTCTTCTTTTCTTCTTCTTCTTCTTCTCTTCTTTCTTCTTTTCTCTTCTTTCTTCTTCTTCTTCTCTTCTTCTTCTTCTTCTTCTTCTCTCTTCTCTCTTCTTCTTCTTCTCTCTCTTCTTCTTCTTCTCTTCTTTCTTCTCTTCTTCTCTTCTTCTTCTTTCTTCTTCTTCTTCTTCTTCTTCTTCTTCTTCTTCTTCTTCTTCTTCTTCTCTTCTTTCTTCTTCTTTCTTCTTCTTCTTTCTTCTTTCTCTTCTTCTCTTCTTTCTTCTTCTTCTTTCTTTCTTCTTTCTTTTTCTTCTTCTTCTTCTTTTCTTCTTCTTCTTCTCTTTCTTCTTCTTCTCTTTCTTCTTTCTTCTTCTCTTTTCTTCTTCTTCTTCTTCTTCTTCTTCTTCTTCTTCTTCTTCTTCTTCTTCTTCTTCTTCTTCTTCTTCTTTTCTTTCTTCTTCTTTCTTCTTCTTCTTCTTTCTTCTTTCTTCTTTTTCTTCTTCTTCTTCTTCTTCTTTCTTCTTTCTTCTTTCTCTTCTTCTTTTTTCTTCTTTCTTCTTCTTTCTTCTTCTTTCTTCTTCTTCTTCTTCTTTCTTCTTTCTTCTTCTTTCTTCTCTTCTTCTTCTTCTTCTTTCTTTCTTCTTCTTCTTTCTTCTTTCTTTCTTCTTCTTCTTTTCTTTTCTTCTTCTTCTTCTTCTTCTTTCTTTCTTCTTCTTCTTCTTCCTCTTTCTTCTCTTCTTCTCTTCTTCTCTTCTTTCTTTTTCTCTTCTTCTTTTCTTCTTCTTCTTCTTTCTCTCTTTTCTTCCTTCTTCTTCTCTTCTTCTTCTTTCTTCTTCTCTTCTTCTTCTTCTTTCTCTTCTTCTTCTCTTCTTCTTCTTCTTCTTCTCTTCTTCTTCTTCTTCTTCTTCTTCTTCTTCTTCTTCTTCTTCTTCTTCTTCTTCTCTTCTTCTTCTTCTTCTTCTTCTTCTTCTTCTTTCTTCTTCTTCTTCTTCTTCTTCTTCTTTCTTCTTCTTCTTCTTCTTCTTCTTCTTCTTCTTCTTCTTCTCTTCTTCTTCCTTCTTCTTCTTCTCTTCTTCTTCTTCTTCTTCTTCTTCTTCTTCTTCTTCTTCTCTTCTTTCGTCTTCTTCAATTGGACTTGAAAAACATTTTTGGATAAAAAAGTCATTTCATTTTTTAATGCCAAAGCTAAAAGGTTTTTACTTCAAAATTGACTAAGAATATGCAACAACAAGTAAGTACTCTGAGAGAGAGAGAGAAGAGAGAGAGAGAGAGAGAGAGAGAGAGAGAGAGAGAGAGAGAGAGAGAGTGAGAGAGAGAAAGGAGAGAGAGAGAGAGAGAGAGAGAGAGAGAGAGAGAGAGAGAGAGAGAGAGAGAGAGAGGTGCACGATTGTATTATTAGGAAGGGAGATATAAGTCAAATCCTGTGTTGTATATCCATGTCGGTATCCCAAACCCTAACTTCATTACAGGGGTTTACCCAAGATTTTCCACCAAATTGAATTCAACTGATCGAAGGCCACTTGATTCGACACTCGCTTTTTTTACATGACAGAGGACCGCGTTGTGCTAGTGAACTTTGATAACCTAATTATTTACACCAATCTGGCATTTCTTCCGCTTGTTGAAAATCAAATTTCTTTCACAAAGTGAATTGGGCAAATGCAGTGAGGCTAAACTTCATGTTATTTGTGAGATGGAGGTAAAAACATTTCATAGTAACTGATACTAGTATTATATCTTGGTTCTCGAATGTTCTCATTGCATAATCCAAAACAGTTAGACAATAGATAACTGCGAATTTCAAAACATTAACCATAATTAAATTAGTGGATCTTTAGCGCATTGTTCATAATACTCATCCTTTGAATTGCCCAAATGCTGACTATTACTTTAAAAAAACTATAAAACGAGGTCCAAGCCACAATCTTAGCAAAAAGATATAAACTTGAACTGAAAAACGAAATTTCCATGGCAGCTTTGCGTTTTAAAAAAATCTTAACTATATGGCATTTGCATAAAAAGTAAATTTGAACATAAAACATTTTTCTTACTGCAAAAGTTAATCAACAGCGTGCCAGCACAGATTAACTGGGTTTGTTTTTTATTTTGCTTGAAAAAGTAATGGGAAATCATTCGTTTATTAGTACCCCCAGCCTCTAAAAAACCAGCAGAACCACCACCACCACCACCACCACCACCACCACCACAACCACCACCACCACCACCACCACCACCACCACCACCACCTCCATCAACAGCAACAACAACAACAACAACAACAAAGCAGATGAATTTTACTGTGTCATCCATTTGCTGAATAAATGGTCTGAAATTCAGGAATGGATTGTATGAACGTTGGCTAATCTTGCTGTTTAATTCCTTCCTTCAATACAATATGGTGTACACTTTTTCGAGGAATGAAGACAACTGGTCTCTTCCAGTTTTCAACTCTCTGGTTCATATCAATGATTTGCATGGCACAGCTTGGTGTATTTGGTGTCATGAGTTTTGATATTATATCTATTGCTTACCGTGTTTTCGTTTTGTTTTTTGTTTGTTTTTGTTTTTTGTTCTGTCGACCGAGGCTCTTAATTTGAGACCTACCATCTTTTTGAATTTCTTTGATTTGCAGTTTGTTCATTTCTTTCAGGTGATTTTTATAACTGGCCCACGACTATTCACCTGTGCTGAACTTCTTCGGCCTACCCAACGTCGTTAATGTTTGATGCCACAAACGCTTTATTGGCACCTTGAATGGATTCGTGAGCAATTCGATAATCACGATATTACTGATTAAAAGGAATGTTGATTGCTCTCATCAAAGATGCACCGTTTTTCAATCATACACAGACTCTTATTCCACTATGATCAAGGATGTAAACCAAGGAGAGGAAAGAAATGCCACGCCTGCTAAGTGCAAAATCATTACCACTAGACCGGAAAGAAATGCTTAATTTGTCGCTTCACTACATTTGCATAATGTAAGGAAACTAAGTATCAACCAATTAATAGATAAGCTCCAGCAAGCCCTTATAAAAAAGAGTTGGACAAAAATCAGATGAAAAATTAGAATAGAAAGCATACAGCGTGGAGTCACCATGACAGATTGGAG
>NC_088363.1:75555780-75557287 GCF_034508935.2 Berghia stephanieae
GGAATTGGATTGATTAAGAAATTTTAAAAATTGTGGTTGTCACTTTTAAGTGAATTATAATTTTGAAGGAACAGTCTGTCAGAGCTTCAATCACGAGTTTATCTTTGCCAAAATTAATTGCTTGCTATCCTTGGGGTAGAACGCGAGTCTAGTATATCTACGTCCAGTATATTTACTTCTTCTGCTACTACGACGACTGCTACAATATAACCACGACTACTACTGCTACTACAACTACAGTTAGAACTACTACTTCTACTATTACTTCTACTACTACTACTACTACTATTATTATTATTATTATTATTATTATTATTATTATTATTATTATTATTATTATAATTAATGATGATAATAAACATAATCATAATAATGATAATAATTATAGTAATAATAATATTAATGATGGTCATGATGATAATGATGATAATGATGATAATGATGATGAAGATATGTTGACGATGATGATAGTAACAATAATACTTTTAATAATAATAATGATGATAATAAATAATAATAATAATAATAATAATAATAATAATAATAATAATAATAATAATAATAATTAATAATATCACTAATAATAATAATAATAATAATAATAATATATAATAATAATAATAATAATAATAATAATAATAATAATAATAATGAAAATAAATAATAATAATGATAATAATAATAATGATAAATAATAATAAATAATAATAATAATAATAATAATAATAATAATAATAATAATAATAATAATAATAATAATAATAATAATAATAATAAATAATAATAAGAATAATAATAATAATAATAATAATAATAATAATAATAATAATAAAATGAAAATAATAACAATAATGAAAGCAATATTGAAAACAACAAAATTTTATAAAAGTCATTTGATTCTACCTCTTCGAATACTTATTCACCTAATTCCAACCAATACAACACACTTTATACATGTCCATTTTTTATCTCGTCGTTATTTTCTCATCGATTATCGTAATCTTCTCACGTCATTAACATTCTCATTCATTGGTCCCAATAGAATATTCAATACTTAGTCGTCTTTTCTTTGCCGTGGGCGATAAAGACTGTTTTAAGCCCGGGGGTTCAAGTAAAAAAAGGTCAAAGCAATGCGTAGCCAGAAAAGGAATGGACAAAGCATCATCATTTGGACTGTACTAGTCATGGCAGAAATCATAATGAATGGAATGGATGACGGTATCCAAGTAGGAGGTATTAATATAAATAACATTCGATATGTAGATAGATGACATGGGACTGATAGCAACATATAAAAGTCAGTGCCAAAAGATTTCTGATAGTCTTGTAGAAAAAACCCCAAAACCTTGAGCTTTCATATAGTGCAATATCCACTCAACATGCTCAAAGCGATTTGCAAGTGGTCCCTGAGCAACAGCAACACGTAACATGTAGAAAGAGGCAAGACACCTGTTGGGTGATAATAATAAATTAGAGACAACGCTGTTAACGGCAAAGTACTCTTTTA
>NC_088363.1:75557387-75559887 GCF_034508935.2 Berghia stephanieae
AATTGATTTTAAAACACTCAGGGATTATGGCACAAGATATCCATCGCTGGCAAGAAAAATAGCTAAGGCAGAATGAGATTAGCAAATTTGAATTAAGGTGAATCTTTTGTGTCATTTATAGAATATTTAAAAGCAAAAAAAAAAAAAAAAAAAAAAAAAAAAAAAGACATGAAGATCTGCTCCGATCGTAACTTACATACTGCCAATCGTCTCCAAATGGTATTATTTCGAGCTGGACATACTTAAAATTGAATTTCAAGCCATACTTAAAATACATAACTTCATTGAAAATAGTGATTTCTCTATCAACTTCAAACTGCGTCGATGTTCTTATTCTGATAGTTTTAAATTTAAAGAGTTCTAGTCATTTCGACACAATACTGGTTTGAGACAATGGGTAACATATGAATCTTATTTTTTTTACTTCCATGTCTACCCACCAGAGGTTAGGTAGCTGGCGTTGGTATGAAATTGGGCTCAACTATAAGTAGTGTCCGATTCAGAGGATAACGAGCGGTTGCTAATGTCATTGTTAGGCTGCAGAAATTCGAGCACTGAAGGGGGTGCATTGACTATTATTATAATAGTTCCATTTATTTGCATTGTCGCCAGGATGTTGAGTTTACTTCGTATTATATCCATCGTCATCAATGAATTTTCCATAATCAACAAATCCAAACTTGATAATGCTTTTGGCCTTTGTTATTACTCGTGTAACCAGATTGTGAGCTTAGTAATGATGATTCCTGTTAATTTTCATTTTAAATACTAGAGGAGAACCCAAAACATTCACGGAGAAATAAAGGCTATTACAGACCTGCACTAATCTATTTCAATTATTAGACTACTGTATTAATAATAATAATATGTCTTTACTGTCCACAAAATAGTGGCAATTTGTCATTTGGTTACACATTTATAAACAATACAATATTATGAAGAACATACATGGCATGATATATTGACATTATATTGTGGAAATTAACATAGATCGAGCCGAATATCACAAGCCATCAGTAATATAATCGGTCTGGTTATAAAGTCTGTAGGTGCACGCATATGAATCTGGTATCAAGATGGCCAGATGGCGATTCCAAAGGCCAAGGTCAAATTCAGGACCGATCATTATGCCATAGCAGATATTCTAAATAAAAAATTAAGTCAACAAGTGATAGAACAACCCTTACTTTAAAAGATGTTTGCAAGATACTCGTATATCAATTTGTAAAAGATTGTTTTATATTAATTTAGATTTGTTAGTAATTCGGTGCTCGTTGACAAAGATCTAACATGGACTGTATGGAACTATGTTAACTCCCAACTCCATTTATAAAAAGAATAGTTGTGACTGCCTGATGCATGTTGAGTTATCAAACAGTGAATTCGATAAAAATGTTTCATACACGCTTCGAGGCATATTACAAGCGATTGTTTCCCTCCATTTGTTGTCTTTTGAAAAATAAAAAAAATTAAAATGTTTTTCTATTTCAAGTGAATTGATTTCACTTGTATTTTCTGACTATTATGTAACTAAATCATTTAAGTTTTAACATCATTTAAAAATATTTATGGTCATAAAAATAAGTACGCCCTTCCGCATCGTTAAATACCGTCGCCCAGGCATTCCATGAAGGAATATGGACAATCCATCAAACAGACGCTGGTACTAACAGGAATCAAGCGTCCTTACAGTACACAAACAGCATAATATTTAATGATCGCATCGTTCTGCTAGGTAATGTTCTTATTCCATGGTAATGTTGAAGGTAATGTCTCAAAATCTGACTATTCCGCACTCATTCATATAATTTCACGCTCACGCTTGCATGCTCAATATAAAATTGTTCGTCATAGTCTAATTGGGTAAGTAATTCGTATATTATATCAGATACTCATTCACCTTTTAAAATGCGGGTCCGATAAAAACTTGATATTGATCGATTGAGGACGTCTTAAATAAACAATCTTTGGCCGATTTCAACGCATGCACCTAGTAATTTGGCTCATGAGATAAGAGAGGAACTATAATATGGCATTTTAATTAGCTTACACAAAATCAATCAATATTATTAATAATAATAATAATAATAATAATAATAATAATAATAATAATAATAATAATAATAATAATAATAATAATAATAGTAATAGTAATAATGATATGTCTTTATCGTCCTCAAACTAGTGGCAATTTGTAATTTGTCATTTTCTTTAGTCATTGACGCCGTTATGTATATTCGATTGTTTACTGTGATAGCATTTTTTTAAAGGTGAACTTTGATACAGAACAATTTTATTCATTTTGCCAAAAAAAACAAACACAAAAAACGCTTTACAAGGCTCCAAGTTTTTTTTTTTTTTACAATGTAAGCTACTATTACATGAAGATGGAGGAGGAAGAGGAAGAGGAGGAGGAGGAGGAGAAAAAGGAGAGGGACGAACAAGAGGAGGAGAAGTAGGAGGGGATGAGGACGACGAGGAGGGATGGGAGAACTGATTG
>NC_088363.1:75564887-75567387 GCF_034508935.2 Berghia stephanieae
CTCTCTCTCTCTCTCTGTCTCTCTCTCTCTCCTCTCTCTATGTATGTAAGTATGTATGTATGTATGTATGTATGTATGTATGTATGTATGTATGTATGTATGTATGTATGTATGTATGTATGTATGTATGTATGTATTGTATGTATGTATGTATGTATGTATGTATGTATGTATGTATGTTATGTATGTATGTATGTATGTATGTATGTATGTATGATGTATGTATGTATGTATGTTGTATGTATGTATGTATGTATGTATGTATGTGTGAACGTATGTATGTATGTATGTATGTATGTATGTATGTATGTATGTATGTATGTATGTATGTATGTATGTATGTATGTATCTATCTATCTATCTGTCTATCTCTCTCTGTGTCTCTGCCTATCTCTCTCTCTCTCTATCTATCTCTCTCTCTCTATTTATTTCTTTGAGTGTGTCTATATGTTTTGTGTGTGTGTGTGTGTGTATGTGTGTGTGTGTGTGTGTGCATATTTTCTTTTATGATTTTTTTACAAACCTGTCGACTACCACGAAAAATACGTGAAATTACGATGTCAGTTCCCATTTCAGAACTCCGTGAGTATACATCTGTGTCATTGAAATTTATTGGTAAATAAAGTTGATGCTTGATGATGTAATTTTACGGGGTTTTGAAGTGTTATTTAATTCATGTGAGGGCAATATGTTGATCTATAAAGTTAACTGTCGCGACTATTATTTTCATCTCATAAAAATAGGAATTTTTGAATTTTCAAGTAGTCAGTTCTGCTATTAGTAAAATGTTTTGAAGACAGTAAGTGGTAGATTTACCCTCAAATATATTTTTGAATAACTTTACTTCTCTAAAATTATAAGAAACAATAAAGAGAGTGAGTTAAGTTAAGACTTTGTTCCCGGATGTGTGTGTCCAGGGGGGGAGAGAGAGAGGAGAAAATGTTTTATTACTCTGTAACCTATTCTTGCATTTGTTTCAAAAGAAGGGAAGTCCTTCAAAGTTGGTGACAGTAGCTGACAGGTTGTTATTTATGGCACAACCCTCCGGCTATGCATTTTTCTTCTTTGAGACGAATGCCATGAGCAACAAAATACAGCGGTTCTGTCAATGTTCCCGGAAGTAGCAGGGGGACAAACATAATGGAAAATCACTAAACATGGAGGTCGAAACTAGATTATAAAAATGATTAGAAAACACCTAAAGAAGTAGCACAGGCATTTGGGTAGGCCGGGTCAAATGTAAATGGAAATCTGCCGTTGAGTCGATTGCTTATTATGGTTCAAGATATGGTCATGAAAAGATAGTTTAATGGGGTTTTTTTCTTTATCAAAAAAAAAATGCTATTTCCAGTAAGTCATCCATTCAATTTAAATAGTATTAAGAATGTAAAGGTTTAAATAAAAAGAAAATTAACTGATGCCATAGTGTTCTAATTTTTATGAGAGATTGCAAATATTGAAAACTCTTTCTTTCTCAATTGGAGTTTAGATTCTTCCACTGGACAGCATATGCAGATCAGAAACATCATTTGTATTTTGCTGACTAATCAGTAAACTGTCGTACTCTGGATAAAGAAAACAATATGTATTTTAAAATTTCGCCAGAAAAAATATCGAGCGATTTAAATGATCCTCGTCTTGGTAAAAACTATCAAACCTGGGACTTCGCGAAGTCCTCGGTTTGAGATGGAAGTTTCGAGTTTGAACGTTTTAGCCAAGATGAGGGTCATTTAAATCGATCGATCTTTGAAGGACGAGTATTCTGGCAAACATTGTATATACAAGCTTCTTTTCATAGTACGACCGTTAACTGATTAATATTGCTCTCATTGTGATACATCTTTTGTTGTCTCTTTGTGAAGCTGTCATATTAGGGCTAACCCACACCGGAGACTAACTCCGACGACCTGGCACTGCCGTCCTCTACCGTCTTCCGGATAAAGCATGGACAAAATACAAGAATAAAGAGAAGCACCGCAAGACCTACCTATACCAAGCACCCGACGTCCTCAGCCGTTTTTTTTTCGAGTTTGGCTTGGTTAGGTCTAGCGGCTCTTCTCTTTATTCTTAGTATTTTGTCCGTGCCTGACGTCGTGATGTGGAAGACGCAAACAACACCCCCCCCCCCAAAAAAAAAAAAATTAATAAAAAAAAATAAACACACACACACACAAAAACAACAAACCCACATTAATTAAATCGGCCACATATAAATCCAAACAAATTTTTAAAGAATAAACATTAATGTAAGCGATTCAAGCAAACAAAAAATCTCGATGAATATTAAACAGTAAAGTTTGCAAAACAAAACAAGTCAACAAATCCGGGTACACATCATCTTTCCCCATACTACGCTTAATCTTTTACAATAAGCTCACTGGACAGCTTTCTCGTTAGCCATTTTTATCGTGTTAAGCGCGTATCACCTTCCTTCGCCCGCTCTCCCGAAAAACAATATATTCAACAAAATAGTTTTGAAATCTAATTTGAGCGAAACGAC
>NC_088363.1:75569887-75577387 GCF_034508935.2 Berghia stephanieae
CCTTCCCCCTCCCTCTCTCTCTCTCTCTCTCTCTCTCTCTCTCTCTCTCTCTCTCTCTCTCTTTCTCTCTCTATCTCGATCCATATATCTTTCTATCTGCCTTTATTTTCATAGTCGAATATAATTACAATAGGACTATGTGTTACAATTTTTAAAAAAATGCTATTTTAATTTGAACTAAATGATTTCACGAATACCAAATAACATTGTGAATTATCATAAAGGTTGAAAGGTTTCAACTTATCCTTTTTTCTGAGACAAATAAATGCTTATTATATCGAACGATTTGTGAAATGTCAAAAAAAAAGTTTAAGACAGATTTCACATATCATTCAAAGAAGAAGATGCAAAAGCAGGTATTGAAAACTATAATTTGAAGAACAATAATTCTTTATTAAATAGTGTTGCGTCATATCAAAACATATCATTGTTTACGGAAATAGATGTTTAGAGTGTATAGATTCTCGACGTTAAATGTTTTGACGTGGAGTGAAGCAAAATATGCTTAATAGTATGAATTAGAATAGAGGGAATTTATATTTAGATCCTTTCATACACCGAATTTAAACTTAAACACAATGGAAGATTAAGCTATGCGGTAGTATACCTTAAACAATAAACAAAAAAGATATCGGAAGTCGCAGAAAGAACATCCATCATCAATTTATAACGAGAATTCTTAGCAATATATAGGGAATGAGATTAGCGGAAGAGTAGCGTCCCTTGATTGGACGTCACCCATAGTCTGTGACGTCACCGGCAGAAAAGTTATTAGAGAGAGACCGTCATGTTGGTTGTGCCCATGCGTCTCTAGTCCTCTCCGCGAGGACGAGAGACGCATGCGTTTCTATAGCTTAGAAATAACATCACATGAAGTTTTCATTTCATTTCTGCTAGCTGAAGTAAGGATTTGAGCCCGATACCCTTTGTTTTAAGTATTTTGTTCGTTGTTAAAAAAAACTGTTAACAACACTCAACAGTCAGTCCAAAGCTTCTAACTGCTAAGTATTCACTTTTAAGTATTTTGTTGTTGTTTAAGATCATATGAAAATAACATCAAAATAATAACTGACAGCACCTCCGCTACTCTCTTCCACACGAATACCCCGACCACCAGATAATAACTGTGTTACTGAACACCCCCCGAACGTAATACTTTCCGGAAGAAGTACAATTTGTGATGATCCTATGAATCACATCTAATACGGACTAACAATGACCTCGACAAGTAATTCCGGAAGTACTGAGATTGACCTATTGTCCCAATTTATGTTTTGGTAAATACACTATCCAGTTCATAACAAAAGAGAAATCTAATCAATCATACTCACAATAAAACCTTATAAGTCGGAAATGACTTTTGACCTTGCTGGAGTGAAATTGACATTTTCAAAACCAAATGTGGCCTATCATGTCGGGATGAACAGAAACTCAAAAAGTGACTATAGGAATAAAATGATAAAAAATGCACACTTGGAGTTTTGTGCAATGCCAGCAATAGTATTCATTCTTCACTATAACTAGAAATATTAATCGAAAGTTTCATATTTGTTATCATCTAGTTCATCCCGACATAAAATCGCTTTGATGCGATGGTGCCACATGTATTCATTCGTCAGAAGACCGATTTGCCTGTCATGCTTTCTTTTTCTTCAACAAGCAGCCTCAAATAATTATCGCCCTCTTTCCGACTACTGTATTGTAATGGATTCACCTGGCTCTATTTGAATCTGGCCTTTAATATAATAGGAACGAAATTGACGCCACTCAGCTCTTTGTTATTGTTTATAGCAAGCCGTTTTTATAATAAATTCTCACTAAATTCTATTAAACCAGACAAAACTGTTCAAGGCAATACATAGTTTTGTTTGTTGGTATGTAATATCCGGCTGTGAGTTGTTTTTAAAAAAAGTTTTTTTTTTAGCTAATCCACAGAATCAATATAATGCATCTCCTGCGTTCGGTGAAGATTTCTACAAAAGACAATCGAAGGACATATCTTGATGTCTACTATAAGTTGATTCCATTTTTAAAATGTAAAAAAAAAAATAATTTTAATTTCAACTTAGACTATCCTTGATGAACCGTACTTTGTTTCGCACTTTAAAAAAAAACCGAAAATCAATTTTTGCGAGGTGGGTATCGAGTATCAAATATTGAGACTGTGAAACAATGAATGTAACCCCATCCCCTTCCTCTACTATCACCAACACAAACCTCCCGGCTGAAAATTCCCATTTTATGAAACTGATCCTAAGCATTTAGGTAACTACTCACACCATCCGCCAACCAAATTAAACATACCAACACACAAAACTATGTGTAACCTTTAACGTTTATTGTCTGATTGATATAATTCAGTAAAAACTAATCACTAACATGCTGTCTAAAAATAATAACAAAGAACTGGTTGACGTCAATTTCACTCCTTCTATAACTTGCTGTTGAAGGACAAAAAACCAAATGCTTATTTTTAGCAGCAAAAGTCTAACAATGATGCAACATTCATGTTTTTGGATAATTTTCGCGAAAGTAAATAGTAAATCAGGATGTTTTTCTTAAATTGTGAGGAGATACCGCGAACATTGAATGATGCGATATATATTCCTAATTCCTAACAAAATCAAAAATAGTAAATAAGCAGAATCGTGGCAGATTCACACAATAGGATTCAATAGTCGTAACGTCACTTCCTTCCTAATGACGCATGGTAACTTAGCAACACTGGCCCTAAACTATCGGAACAATGGCGGACGCCCGTATGAAATATTTCTCCGGCGAGCATAAAGGGTATCCAGAAGAAAAAAAAACCCCATAAATTTGATCATGTTTTGATTTTTACACATTCTGATCACAAGTCATATGAAAAGTTCTAGCCAGCATGAAAAATAAAAAGTAATTATTTTCTTTGTTTAGAACCAAGATGGCCGCCGTTGCCAGGCGGCGTGACATCAGACTATTGAATCGTATTCTCTTGTAGATAGTTTATCCATACGGAGTCGACCGAACTCTAATCACGGATGTCCACGAAATACCGCGGACTAAAGGCCCTCCAAATAACAATTAGAAAAAACCCCCAAAAAACGTAAAACTGAAATATGTAAAGCAATAAATGAAACGAAAGCTTTAATTGTTATTTTATAAGTCATCACGCGTCATGAATTCAAATCCAATTTTGTTCTAAACTGCGAACGAATGCCTTGTAAACTGTCACCCTGACAACGGCGTAGTCTAGACGTTTTAAAATCATATCAAAATAGGTATGTAAACGTGTTAATATATGTGTGTGTGTGTGTGTGTGTGTGTGTGTGTGTGTGTGTGTGTGTATAGCATATTTAATCCATATCAGTTTCGGCAATAGACATAGATTGTGAAAAGATAATTCGGATAATTTTTCATCTCTGTTAAAAAATCAATGTTCACACCCTTTTCTCCATAGTTGTGATAAACATTACAGCGGTCAAGAACAACGTAGGCGTCTAGATATATTTCCAACTTTAGAAGAAAAAAAGAACTAGAAGTGTTATAGTCGCCGTGTACTTACCTACAGGTCGGATACCCAAATTGCTACGGTCGACTTGCTCTATTGCAATAAAAAGCACTCTCAAAACTCTCAAAATGTCCATCACAGTAATGTTAATCAAGACCATAAGGCGTTCTGTAATCCAATTTTTACAGTCAACGTGTACTTATTTCTAGGTCTGATAACCCAAATTGTTATACTCTCAAATCGACGCAAAATTTTGTCTATTACAAAAATGTTAAATCAGGCCTGAAATTGGGTTCCGGTTATCAGACCTGTTAATTTGTACACCTAGGTTACAATCCATGACGTTTTGAATATTTAAAACAATAAAATCATTTTTAGAAGCCCTTCAATATATTTAAATTTGATAGAAAACTGTAAATGCAGCTTTCTGTAATAAAATGTAAAGAAATAATGACATTTCGTTTAATATTTGTATGCTATACAATGTCGCCTCTGATTTGATTATCAGAAATAAATATGATTTGACTATGACCCAATTCACCAAATGGATCTTCAAATATGTAAATAAACAGGATTAGAATATACGATTCTTTCATTTATTTTTATTTATTAAACGAGTAATTTTTATCGTGCCCAATAACACAACGAGCTTGCGAATATGTGTTATTGCACGATAAAAATATAATGAGTTTAATAAATACACAGAAATGAAAGACTACGTTTATTCTTTCCCTCCAAGTAAGATTATTATATATATTTTCTAACGAAATGGTATGGTATTAGTACTTCTATTTACCATAATTTGTATCTTTCTCCTTCTGCTTGAATGACAATTTTAGTAGGGTCCCCGAGGCCATTGGCGTTTCGGATCCGTGTTCAAGTTTAACTTTCTTTATAGGCCAAATAAGCAGACAAAAAATAACATGTTTGTCCGATTGGAACTTGGATCTGACTTTTCGGGGGTCACATGTAGGTCAAACAAAGTGAAATTATGGTTAAATTCATAATTCCCATAATATCAATAATTTGGTAACTTGCAAGTAACCAAAAACCTTTAATAGAATCCAAATATATCACCTAAGAAAAATAATTAAATTCATACATCATTTCAAGGAGTTATTGCCCTTTATTTACGTCCTCTTTCTAAAAAGAACACGATTTTCCGGAATATCACTTAAACTGTTAAGACTATAATAACCTGTAAAGAGAACAAATAACAGCTCATTCAGAGAATAACATTATTTCCAAATTGGAAATAAATCGGATCATGGTTAATGGAATTATCGCCCGTTGAATTATGTTACTAAAAATAGAACTCCAATGGTAAAAGGAAGTCTATTGGTCATGTATCTTTAGGCTCTATACAAAAATTCTTAGCTCTATATCAAAATTCATATGAGTTTTCGCCCTTTTTCACATTTTCACATTTCACATTTGAGAAAAAAAAACAACAAAAAAAAAAAAAAACAAAAACAAAAACAAACAAAAAAGTGTGTATTTGTGAAACATCTAGAAAAGTGTTGATAAAAGAATACTTTCAAGAAAAAATATGAGTAACTGAATAAGTTAAAAATAATTTGTACAACACAACTAAATCATATGATATTCAATGGAGTTATCGCCCATTAAAGCTTGTAACTAATTGTAATACTCGTAGCCTATTGGGAAATCAATACCAGCTAAATAACAAAATATATTGTTGATATGTTATAAACCGGAATACAAAAATCTTAGGTATCTTGTTTCAATTCAAAAGTCATTGTAATTTTTCAGATTTTTACTGAAGCAAGTCTCTTCCTGTGAAATGCCTCTAAAACTGTTAACAAAACAAAATATTAGTAGACAACAAATGGAAGATACTAAAGAGATTAACATGATTTGTAAATAACGGCTTATCAGTCCCTCTACTTCCCGTTTCTACTCGAGTCTTCCTTTTAATTTGTCAGGGAGTTCATGACCCAGACTGACATTCTGTAAGAGATCATCGTCTTTTTGATTTTCTGGTGAATTCCTTTGAATTATATTTATTTGTCAAATTCATTGACAATATCAACCAATACTACAAGTGTTTCTTTTTTTTCTTTAATACCGTCACATTTATTCGTTGTGAAATATATGCAATCTAGTACGAGACTTAGATCTGAGTTTTTTAATGACATACTCCATCTATTCAGGGGAGATTGTATGTGCATGATATCCTCTACATCAAAGGTTTCTAAACAGAATAATCATTCTTCTTCTTTCTTCTAGGTTCCATGCCTGGTCCAGGCTTCGGATACTGCATGAATTATCTCTCTCCATTCCTCCCTGTCTCTTGCTTTTTCAAACAGCTCTTGGATTGTTAGGTTGGTGAAGCCCTTCAGTTGGTCTATGAGTGTTTTTCTTTGTCTCCCCCGGGCGCGTTTACCAGGTATTTTTCCACAACTTGCCAGGTATTCATTCTTATCTTTCCTTACTATGTGTCCGAAAAAGGATAGTTGTCGACCCGCTATTAAGGGCATTAGTTTCCTTTGTTGGTATGTTTGTTTTAGCACTTCTTCGTTCGTTTTGTGTGCAGTATACGATATTCTCTGCATCCTTCTCAAGCACCACATTTCAAAAGCTTCAATGTTCTTTTGTGTTTCTGCATTTGTAGTCCAGCTTTCGCATCCGTATAACAAGATTGGCCACACGTAGCACTTCAAGACTCGGAATCTAATCCCGAACGACATCTGTTTGTTTTTCAAAATGTTTCCCAGGTCCATGAAGGCCTGTTTGGCTTGAGTTATTCTTGCTCGTATGTCTCGGTTACATCTTCCATCTGTTGTCACTATTGAACCTAGGTATTTAAAACTTTCTACGTTGGTAAGTTGCTCGCCGTGAATCGTTATATTGCAGGTGTTGTTGTTTTCGGGGTTTTTCTGTATTACCATGCATTCCGTTTTGGTGATATTCACTTCCATTCCATTCACTATCTACTACCACTTTGTCAACAATCTTTTGAAGTTGGATTTCTGATGTTGCAATGAGTCATTGATGTCTTTGTCCTTACGAGATCAATGTTGTGTTCAATGGCTTCACCTTTGCATAGTTTGCAGTACTTGGCATACTAATAGTCACATAGAGACTGAGAGAATAATCATTAATAAATCATAAATATATTAAACAAAAGATAATTTAAAATAACGTTTTCATATTAAAAATAATATACGTTGTTTAAGGACCTGACTTAACAGACACCATGAAATTATTGGTTGGTAACAATGATTTAAAAGGAAATAATGTACAGGTAGGGAAAGAAATTGCCAAGATTTCAAAGCTCGTATAAGAGTGGTGTTCAATTTGCATATTGACATTTACAAAACAGGCTGCAGTTTAATGTTGCCTCGTGCATTTGCATCGGAAAGCGGAACATCCGATTAATATGAAAGACAGCTTTGGCTTCAAGCGGCGTGGTTAAAATATGAATCAGTCTATCATTATCTTTCTTCCATTCGCATTATTTGGATTGGGAAAGACATCAATGACTTATTGATTCTGGCCAAATACTCGCTTGAAAGACACTCCTTTCAAAGTGCTGATACAGAACATCACTTGCTGGAAGGATTTTGTCAACTCCCCCGTTTTGTGGATGAAAATGTTCATCCTTACGAGATCAATGTTGTGTTCAATGGCTTCACCTTTGCATAGTTTGCAGTACTTGGCATACTAATAGTCACATAGAGACTGAGATATCTGTAATGGAGCATTCACGATATTTGGCAATCCATGAATAACAGGAGACAGTAGGAGTTTGGTAAGGATGTTATAACGTGAACATCACCCCACCTCATCTCATTTTCGTGTGCGGGGGTGGTCGTAGATGAGACATGAGACATTAGTTGTTGGAATCTCCATCTTGTCCATTCCTATACACAATCCACCCAGCACCTTGTTTGCCGTACTCTCCTTCTGCCTCCCACCATAGTTAATTGCATCATGATTTTTGCCAATGTCTCATGGTGAGAAACATGACTATACCAAGACAACTA
>NC_088363.1:75582387-75594887 GCF_034508935.2 Berghia stephanieae
TTTTCTTCCACTGGATGATTCCGACATAATATCAATTTAATGGGAAGAGGGCGGGGCGGGGGGGGGGGGGGGGGGGGGGGTCACATGTTAACCTGAAGTTTATCATCATTTAACCTTGATGGTTTGCAATAAAAACCTCAACTTAAAATCATTTTAAAGGGGAAATATGAAGTGACTGTATGGGCACTTTTTCAGGTAAAATTCAAAGATACACATTGAAATTAATCTCCAAACCCGAGTCGATTATTCGGCAAAAAATCAAAAGCACGTTAAATGTTTTTTTTTGTTGTACCACCAGCACTCTGACATAGACGTTGTAATTTTTATTGACAAGATTTCAATATGGCTTCATTCCTTGTCATTGTAGTCTTTGTATAAATCAATACATTGTCCACAATGCTAACGTTCCCAAGACAGCCCAAAGTCACATTTGTGAGTGGGCCGTACCTTTAATTGAAATGCTACAGTGTATTTTCATTGACAATCGGCCCCAATAACGATCTCTAGACATTCTAGAGTCTTTTTCTACCAAAAGCATTGCATGATTATGAAACAATTGAGATTTTTTATATTGCGCGCACATCGTTTTTGAGTGAATTTAAAGTTTTCAACAAAAAAAAAAAATAGAAATATTATTGTACGTACTTTTATGAAAATTGGTGGATAGTGCATCTCGAAAGGCCTCAATATTTCTCAAATGCTTCTTACCTTCAGGTTGGTTGATCCATGCCTGTAATTAATTTATGAATTCTCGTGCCCCCCCCCCCTTCCCCCCCCCCTCATATTAGCCTCAATGTACGCGACAACATAGTACATTGATTACTTATTATCTTAGGTCCTTAAGTTACACATCTTTGTTAACACATTTTTAAAGAAAAGACACAGAAATGTAATTGAATGAATTTGAAATATAAAACAAAGTAAAAAAAAAAAACACACGATAATAAAGTTCTTATCGTGAACTAGACAAATTTACTACGAAAATATATAAATTTGAAAGTTAGAAAAAATGAAAGAAAAATAGATATTTGGTTATGATGACATTTTGTAAAAAAAAAAAGTTTAAATGTTTCACAAGTGCGTTCAAGCCTGAATCACCAAGAGGTAATTTTATTTCATAGATGTATGTTGGGGCTAAATCAGAATTGACGATAAGGTGAAGGAAAATAACTATAATTTCTATAATTGAGACTTGGTTTTTTGAACTATGCCCGAGAGATGTAAGCCTAAGAACAGATTACATGCTTACATCAGTTAAAAAGTTCATTTAGATACATTTGTCGTTGTTACACATGTCTTTAACCTAGATTACATAACTTAAAAAATTCACGACATAATAATCTCTTCAAGCGGTTTGACATTTTAAAACTATTGACGGGTAACTGTTGTATGTTGCAATCACAAATTTCAAGTATTTATCCAGTTATCAATGAATATTTATTCCAAGACATCCAAAGAGCCAAAAAAAAAAAAAAGATAAGGCAAGTAAACGATGAAATGTAAAGGTTTTGAATACACTGAGGAAAATAAAAAAAAAAGCAATTCCATGAAGGAGTATAGACAAGCAAACTATCAAACAAACGTCTGTTGTCAACACGAATCACTCTCGGGGCTTGAAGCCCGACCCAAAGGTCAATGCCTAAACTCACCCCCCCCCCTCTCTCTCTCTCACGAATTACACATAAATATAATTTGTAAACACTTCAGGCTCAAGTATTATTTTAGCAAGTCATGTTGTCAGAAAACCATCATCAAGACGTACAAGGGGTATGAGGTAGACACTGATGATTATGGCTCACCATTCTTTCATGTCCTGCGCCCGTCTCAGATAATTTGGCATCATGATTTTTGTCACCTCTGTTTCTTTTCATAAAGATTTTCCGCAATAGGACTTTTCTCTCTCTTGATATTGACTTTTACAAACTACCATCACTTCTACAGAAGAAAAAGAGACCAGATTATACACTTATATAAAATTGTCCATGGTCAGCATAACATTGAATATTATGAGCATTTTTTTCGTCTTTGGTCACATTCACACGAGGAGATAACTTTAATAAATTCTATCACCAGATCTTCTACGAATATTCGACAGAACTCATTTACCCAACGCATTTTCAGGACATGGAATGCACTTGATTTTAATACACAAACATGCTGAAACAATAAACGCATTTAAAAATTCAGTTGATAGAGAACTCCATGCATTGAAGTACGTATACGATTAATGAGATTTGTTTTTCAGAAATATGCTTTTGATCAACAGGTCTGTATTGAAAAAAATATTTATAATGCACTAACTTGACCTTTTGTTTGTATATACGATGTTGTGTATATATAATCGTCATTGTATCAATTTGATATTATCTTTTGATTGTTTGTAATCATTATATATTTATATTTGCAAAAAATAACAAGGTATTTCAAGGTCTTTTAACCAGTGTAACCCTTAATGATTAGGATGTGATTATGATATATAAACCGAAGAATACCAATTGTCTTTCGTTTATAGTTTTAAGACCGTGCTATATGTCTAAGTCTGAAACCAGATTGATAATAAAATACAGAGCTAGAAAACATTAATCTGTTGATGTCCCCTAACACGTCCAAGTCTTGTATTATGCCTGTACAATTGCATTAACTTTGATAGGAACTGATTCAAAAAGTGTAGGTGTAAGAACAAATTATATACCGTGTCGATACAATTCACATTGCAGTGCGAAGAAGGAAGTTTGACGTTTAAAAATCATAGAAATATAATTGCCAAAGAAATTAAAAACTGGATTTTACAGAAAGAATCACTCGAGCCTCAAGAACTTGTTGTTTTTGGAAAATATAAGCCAAAGGTGGTATGACCGAAATATGAGAGAGTGATGTCGCGTTAAGATTTTGACTGGGAATGGTTTGAAACCAATCGTGCACATCACGTCCGAAGAAAATGTTAATAGAGATTACAAGATTCTGTCACCATCACTCTCCGAAGAATTCACTGACGTGAGTAACATGAGTAGGTACCTCAAAAACATATCCTCGAAGGAAATGAGAAATAAGTCTTAAAGACAAAATATATATTAAAGCTTTGATTATTTATACCGAATATAGTGATGTATCGAAATTTGGCCAATGAGGAATTATATTAAATTGAATTAGTGAGTTAATTCCAAAAATAAAATACGAGATTGAAGGCGTCCGATGACATTGATGATATCAGTGGTGTGTTGTATTTGAAAATGAAATAGAAAAATGTTTATTCGTTTCAAGACTGAGTTATGTTAAGAAAATTACATGCTTTATTGCTTGCTTTGGCTATCTGTAAAGAGGCAATTTCCCCGTCCTGTTGAGCTTCAATAAGCCTGTAATGCAAACATGAGGAATTTCTGATGCTACAGCAGCTTTTCAGCAAGCAAATTCCAAGCAATATCCCTAATGAAATGTGTTATGTAAACTAAAATATTCAGTCACACAGTTTGTGTAATTTATTTTAGTGATGTTTTTCCACCAAGATTTGTGTCTATCTATTTGCTTGTCTATCTATCTATCTATCTATCTATCTATCTATCTATCTATCTATCTATCTATCTATCTATCTATCTATCTATCTATCTATCTATCTATCTATCTATCTATCTATCTATCTATCTATCTATCTATCTATCTATCTATCTATCTATCTATCTATCTATCTATCTATCTATCTATCTATCTATCTATCTATCTATCTATCCATCTATCTATCTATATATCTATATAACTATATATCTATCTATTTATCTACCTGTCTATCTATCTAAATGTCTTTCTGTCAATCTATCTATCTATTTATTTACACACCAATTTATACATCACAAGTTCTTTGTATTATATATATATATATATAATATTATATATATATATATAATATATATATAATATATAATATATATATATATATATATATAAATTATCTTTTAGCAATTAGAAGATAGTTGATTATTGATACCAGAAAACAGGGGTATCAAATCATCGTGCATTATATTATTAGTATTAGGTTGTCAATGCCTCAATCGACGCTCACAACAATTTTACTTGTATCAAATGGCTCTCGGATCAAGATGGCATAACGCATGAAGAGACAAGTCAACATAGAAATAGGGTGATATTCCGACTGAATAAATAATGTTTCGATTTCTAACAGTGTTCCTTCTCCCAAATCGCCAGCCCATCAAAGGTTTCGCAAGTTCCCCAGGTCAATCATTGGCTCATGGCTAAACCGCACGGTCATTTTGGTACTCGCATAACCGTGAAAACAAATAGCTGTTTTACGATTGGACGAACGGCCCCGGAAATGACATCACTGGCCCCTTGACCCTAATGCAATCCATTACTTGAGCGTAAAATGGACATAAATGCTCAATGAACACATAATACTAATATTGGGTATTTGGGATGGTCTTTGTTTTTCGTAAAACATATTTTTATAAATATCATAAGATAAAATATTGATACATCTATTAATCAGTTCAGTGTTTCAACTTCAAAACTTAACAATAAGCAAACAGCAAGAAACAAACAAAGCCAAATACACCAATATTAAAAAAAAGAACCAACAACAACAAAGAAAAACATAACAAAAAAGAAAAACAAATCACAATAGAAAACCAATGAAGAATAGCAATATGCTATGTGGTCTTGTGCTATGACACTCGCTTTCGGATCTGAAGGTCCTGGGTTCGAGCCTGGCTCGGCGCATAGTTGAGTCCTTGGAAAATGCTCTTTACTCACGTTCTCTAATCGTATACATGTGTAAAATAAATGAGTACCTGGCCGTTAACAGCGTTGTCTCTGTCTGAAAAATAAATTGTAATACCGCTCAATATGTCTCGTTCTACATGTTACGTATTGCCCAAAACAGCGCTGCCAGACTAGTATTTATGAAGCGTAGGTGCGACTCTGCCGGACCTCTACTTCATGACCTGCATTGGCTGCCTGTTGAGAAAAGAATTAAATTCAAAGCTTGTGTTTTAGTGTATCGTTGTCTTGAAGGTACTGCCCCTTCCTACCTTTCAGAACTAATTGAAAGATATTCAAAACCCGCCCCTTACGTTCGGCCAGTGATTCCACAAAACTAGTTGTCCCTCGAATTCGGAAAAATGCTGGAATGAGATCCTTTTCTCATTTCGGACCCTCTATTTGGAACGCCTTACCGCAGAGCATTCGTGAAAAAGAATCTTTGTCTATTTTTAAACGTTCGCTTAAAACATATTTGTTTCGATTTTAGTAGATGGTATGAGAAGCAAGATAGGTTTGGTTTGTGTTGTGTGTTGTGTTGTGTGTGTGTATGTGTGTGTGTGTGTGTGTGTGCTTGTGTGTGTGAATGAGTATGTTTCAGCCAAAGTAATTTGTAATTTAAGCGCTTAGAGTCTGGTGTCTCGGAGTTATAGCGCTATATAAGTTTTCAGCATTATTATTATTATTATTATTATTGCTGTTGGTTGGTGGCTCTTTGTAAAACGCGTTGAGCACATTTAGCGGATATTGCGCTATAAAAAATAAACTTTAAAAAAAAGCTTAAAGTGAAACAATAGACAAGCAGTTTTGAGCTTTTTTATATAGCGCAATATCCACTAAACGTTCACAAAGCGCTTTACAAGGGGTTCCTGACCAACAGAAACATGAAACATGTAGAACGAGACATGACGCCTGTTAGACGATATTACAATTTTTTTTTCGGACAGAGACAACGCTGTTAACGGCTAGGTTACTCATTTTCACATGAGTACGGTGAGAGAATGTGAGTAAAGAGCCATTTTCAAGGACTCAATTATGCGCTGAGCGAGGCTCGAACCCAGGACCTTCCGATCCGAAAGCGAGTGTCATACCACAAGACCACAAGACCACATAGCCGCACAAATAAGAACAAAGAGAGAAACAAACAAAATAAATCATCTATGTCTAAATTACGTAACCCTATCCATAGTGAATGGAACACATCACATTCAGAAAAAAATTGAATGGGTGCTACGTGATACAATTGTGTTTGGCACAAACTATGGACAATTTGTCTGACGAACCCAACATAAAATGGTAAAAATAATCAAACCATGTCGGAATCATTCATGTATTTTCTCAGCAAATTTTTATTCCACTTTCCATTTCATACGACACAAGTTGCTTGTTAGGAGTCATATTTTCCGAGCACTATCACACTGCCTGTCACTGAGACGGGAAGACCTAACTTACACCTGAGTCGAATGGAATGATAAGTGTAAATTTACTTGTAAATTGAACACGATAACTATGCCACCTATCTGATCACTAGTAACGGTCACCAATGCTTGTTGGATTACGCCACAAGACGAATAACGTCACACTCCCCCCCCCCCCCCCCCCCGGTCGAGAGTTACTTATAACGCTGCATCAGGCTGATGAGACTTTCACACAATGACTCGGATCAAATCACTCGGAGATGTGAAGAACAAGAGATACTATTTCTTTGGTTCCTCCTGTCCACTCAGAAGGGAGTGCTTATTTGCTACCCAGCTCCTCAAAATGGTATTAGTTGCTGTAAATTGGTAGATGCTGAAAAAGTAGATTAAACTTGGGTTGCAGTTGTTGTTGTTTTTGTTGTTGTTTTTTTTCTTTATTATTAAGTACTTGCAAACTCCTACATCTTAGATGTAAAACTTATCACCGAGATTGAGAGAGAGAGAGAGAGAGAGAGAGAGAGAGAGAGAGAGAGAGAGAGAGAGAGAGAGAGAGAGAGAGAGGGAGAGAGGGGGGTGGGAGGAGGAGAGAGGGTGAACGAGAGAATGAAAGAAAGACAGAAAGAAGGAAAGATCGAGAGAGAGAGAGAGAGAGAGAGAGAGAGAGAGAGAGAGAGAGAGAGAGAGAGAGAGAGACTAAAGCCAGATCGTGTATGCGACTCCGATGCAAGACGTGTGGGCACCTGTGGGAGTATGACAGAGTCAGCTTTCCAGACAAGATTTGGGACATCAGGCGGCCGTTTACTTGCACTGACCGTAATCTAGTCTATGCGATTACGTGCTCCCTGTGTGGGATTGCTTACGTTGGTGAGACCGGAAAGAGGCTGGGTGACAGATTCGTGCAGCACTTGCGTGACATATCGAACTGTGCAGACACAGCAGTGGCCAGACACTTCAATCTGCCAGACCACTGCGATGTACAGTGTGTGCGTGTGTGTGTGCTCAGTTTTTGCCATTCGGACACTTCCGCCCGTCGACGTAGGGAAACTCACCTGATCAAGTTGTTGGGAACGCTGACTCCACGCGGACTCAACACCAGGATTGACCACCACTAGATGTCAACGTCACCCATATTCATCACCACTGCTGCTCTCACTTCTGCCACTACAGCTACTGCTGCTGCTACTACTACTACTTCTACTACTTCTACTACTACTACTACTACTACTACTACTTTTACTACTACTACTACTACTACTACTACTACTACTACTACTACTACTACTACTACTACTCCCACTACTACTACTACTACTACTACTACTACTACTACTACTACTACTACTGTTCATACTACTAAAAGTACAACTCTACCTACCTATCTACCTACCTACCTACCTATCTATCTATCTATCTATCTATCTATCTACTGATTATCCACCGATTCATAGTCATCTACCTTCCTAGCTATCTCTCATTGTGTCCAATCATCCACTTTCTTATCCATTAATATACATATAGACCCAGCTATCACTCGGCTGTTTACTCGCCCTCTCTCACCTTCCCTCCCCCCCCCCCTCTCTCTCTCTCTCTCTCTCTCTCTCTCTCTCTCTCTCTCATTCTTTCTTTCTTTGTCCCCCCCCCTCTCTCTCTTTCTCCCTCCCCCCCGGTCCGCCTCAAACCAAACCCCCCCCTTTTTATTTTTATTTTATTTTATTTTTTTAAATTTTTTTCTCTCTCTCTCTCTCTCTCTCTCTCTCTCTCTCTCTCCCTTCTCTCCCCTCTTTTCTGTCTATCTACCTATCTATCTGTCTATCCATCTATCTATTTATCGGTGTATTCCACTTTACTATCGCATCGTTCCTTCGCGAAGATTCGACCTTCGCTCATCCAACAACCCCCCCCCCCCCACCACCTCCGCCGTGACCCTTTCACCTCGCCCCCTCCACCGCCCCCTACTGTTCCACTACAGCGTTCTACTACTACTACTACTACTACTACTACTACTACTACTTCTACTACTACTACTACTACTACTACTACTACTACTACTACTACTACTACTACTACTACTACTACTACCAATATGTCTTTTATCTTCCATTATAGTCTGGAAAGTTCTGTTCCCTGACGCTGACCTTTGCTTATCAATTAGATCACCCCCCCTGGGGCACCCTATCCTCTACAAGATATGAAGTGAGTAGAAAAGTGCCAGAAGACAATAGAGAATAAAAAATTTTCGCGGCGGTTGTGGGGTTTGAACCTGCGACCTTATTGGTACGACAACTCCGCCTGGCAGGTGAGAGCGTGGCTCTACCGTGTGAGCTATCCACGAACACAAAATATTCGTTTCAAACCCAAGTCATTTCTAGATCCCTCTCTCACCCACTTCTTGAGACCGCCGATTCGTTCGCACACCACCATCGCGAAGTAATTTTGACCAGCAGTTAAGCTTAATAGCCAATATTCTCATCACAAACATATAACATAGAAACGATTGAGACATTGAGTATGCTCCGGTGTATGGGGTGAATTTTTAATTTTTATTCTCTATTGTCTTCTGGCACTTTTCTACTCACTTCATATCTTGTTGTTACCAACATAAGTGCCTGCTCCACTCACTTTTCTGAATTAAAAATTCACCCCATACACCGGAGCATACTCAATGTCTCAATCGTTTCTATGTTATATGTTTGTGTTGAGAATATTGGCTATTAAGCTTAACTGCTGGTCAAAATTACTTCGCGATGGTGGTGTGCGAACGAATCGGCGGTCTCAAGAAGTGGGTGAGAGAGGGATCTAGAAATGACTTGGGTTTGAAACGAATATTTTTGTGTTCGTGGATAGCTCACACGGTAGAGCCACGCTCTCACCTGCCAGGCGGAGTTGTCGTACCAATAAGGTCGCAGGTTCAAACCCCACCACCGCCGCGAAAATTTTTTATTCTCTATTGTCTTCTGGCACTTTTCTACTCACTTCATATCTTGTTGTTACCAACATAAGTGCCTGCTCCACTCACTTTTCTGAATTAAAAATTCACCCATACACCGGAGCATACTCAATGTCTCAATCGTTTCTATGTTATATGTTTGTGTTGAGAATATTGGCTATTAAGCTTAACTGCTGGTCAAAATTACTTCGCGATGGTGGTGTGCGAACGAATCGGCGGTCTCAAGAAGTGGGTGAGAGAGGGATCTAGAAATGACTTGGGTTTGAAACGAATATTTTTGTGTTCGTGGATAGCTCACACGGTAGAGCCACGCTCTCACCTGCCAGGCGGAGTTGTCGTACCAATAAGGTCGCAGGTTCAAACCCCACCACCGCCGCGAAAAATTTTTATTCTCTATTGTCTTCTGGCACTTTTCTACTCACTTCATATCTTGTTGTTACCAACATAAGTGCCTGCTCCACTCACTTTTCTGAATTAAAAATTCACCCCATACACCGGAGCATACTCAATGTCTCAATCGTTTCTATGTTATATGTTTGTGTTGAGAATATTGGCTATTAAGCTTAACTGCTGGTCAAAATTACTTCGCGATGGTGGTGTGCGAACGAATCGGCGGTCTCAAGAAGTGGGTGAGAGAGGGATCTAGAAATGACTTGGGTTTGAAACGAATATTTTTGTGTTCGTGGATAGCTCACACGGTAGAGCCACGCTCTCACCTGCCAGGCGGAGTTGTCGTACCAATAAGGTCGCAGGTTCAAACCCCACCACCGCCGCGAAAATTTTTTATTCTCTATTGTCTTCTGGCACTTTTCTACTCACTTCATATCTTGTTGTTACCAACATAAGTGCCTGCTCCACTCACCTATCCTCTACCCACGCCACGCTAACATTTCATTCATACTGCAACCACCATTGAGTACAGACGATACAAGTTATTTTTCATTATATTTTATTTGTTTTCCACGTTTATTTGTGTATTGTTGTGCTGACGAAGGGTTTGTACCCGAAACGTCCATTGTCTGTTTTGTTCCCATACGAAGCCTTTCCATTTTCACTCTTTCGTTAGTATTTTACGATCACCGGCTTCAGGCAGCCCTTACCGTTTTCTAGAGAGAGAGAGAGAGAGAGAGATGCTGGTATTGTGTGCCATGCGATTTGTTGAAATACTCACAACATCCGCCAGCCGGATATAACATACTAAGATACAAAACCATGAGTATCCTTAAACGTTCATAGTATGATTGATAGAATTTAGGGGGAACTAATAATTAAAATAGCTGTCTAAAAACAATAACAAAGAACTGAGTGACGTCACTTTCGTTCCATCTATACATGAATGTAATGAACGAGAACAGGTCGGTATTGTAAACATCGTCCCTAAAAGTAACAAAACACTAGATTTTTGGACATTTTTGGACATTACAAATTACAACTCTCTTTTTGAAATCAAGTTTCAGGACGATTGATCACGTTTCAATCAAAGGCCCTATTTCGGAAAAGTGAGATTACCAGGCACTTGTGTCGTAAATGACAAAAAATAAAGTGACTAGAGAAGTGCCAGGAGATAAGAAAGAATGAAAAAAAAATTCGGCGGTGAGGAATTGAACCCAAGACTCGACCGTTGCGACACCTCCTAGAGGGACGCTCAACAATTCACTCTTATCTATCACTCCAAAAAGATTGGTATCAAACGTAGCATCTATCCTAAGTCCCTCTCGCGACCTCTTGAGGTCATGAGGTCAACACACACACATAATACAAAAAGATTTTATATTGGTTCTCAATTGTCTTCTGACACCTCCACTCACTCCATTTCTTGTCTTTAAGATCTTAGCATTTTGTAATAGGGAAGCATCTTTTTTTTTCATTTTAAAACATGTCAATAAAATCTCATTTTGAGGCCGACATTTTCTGACATTCGACCTACCTAATATTTTACATAAGTCATCATTTTGTTTGGAATCCATATCAAACAAATCGGTATTTATCAACTGAATGAGAAAAGATAAGAAAAACAAAACAACACAAGACAAAACAACAAAATAACAACAACAACAACAACAACAAAAACAAAACATGACTTCCAATCATACCGGAGTCTATTCATTTTTTCCCCTCCTTTCCGCCAGGGTTCCATCTGTTGTTACTTTACTCTCATTACCATGTTTATATCGATACCATAGTTTACTCCTCCTACACATGCTTGTCCCCATCCAAATTGACTATAATAGTCATACTCGAGTCTAATAGCTTGCGTTTTAGTTTTAGAACATTGACGATAAGAAAAATAAAACAACCCATTTAAAATAAAACAAGACGTCACAACACCTACCCCCATGACATTTTATCGACTGGGTTGTGAATATTGAGCGACAGATCAATATAAATAACAATAATTTAGATCTTTCAGCCAATTATTCGATCGAATGTTGCGACACCTACACGAGAGTTACTAGATAACGATCTGATTTTTGAAATAATACGTTAGCGTCGCGGAAGAATAACCAATTATTTCAAACAGCAGACATGCAATGAAATTGCTCAAAAACATCTAAAATATGTCTGTCTTTCTTTACATCTTTACTTGTCAATACCATATTCTCTTTCTTAATCCAACCCTCCCTCTTTCTCTGTTATTACTTCATAGCCCATGGAGTCGGAGTTTATCCCAGTTTCTTGATCGCTTATCAGACAATAGCAATTGCTTCCTTCCCTTTGGATAGGACGGTATATTAACGCAAAAAAAAAAAAAAAAAAAAAAAACAAACTTACCGCCAATCCTAACTGATCCAGCTACCCAATCACTGATGGGTGAACAGGAAGGCAAGGATATCACCTTCGCATAGAATCGATCTAGTTCCCTTTGAAGGGAAGCGAGGTCTCTATCAATTGAGCTACCAGGACTCTTTAATTAGTATAATAAGAATATCTATTAGTGCCTACATCCAGGTCCTCATCACACACACAAACAAACTTGAGATTGTCTATAGCAAAATGTCAACTAAACGTGCTCCAAAGAGCTTTACAAGGGGTCCTTAGCTAACAATAACACTTTACGTGTAGGACGACAAATGACGCCTGGTAATACGATATTAGGATTTTTCCCCGACATAGGACAACGCCCGTATTCATTTCAAATCTGAGAACGGTGAGAGAATGTGAGATGGACTTGATCCTCAGAATTTCCGATCCAAAGGCGAGTGTCATACCATTAGGCCACAGAGCCGGACACCCGAGTCAAATTGGGATAGTCCATCGGATCAATCAGACCCATAAAAACGGAGTTAATTCCGGTATCGTTGACGTTAAACGGACAATAGAAATTATTTTCTTTTCTTCAATCAAGGCGCTAGTCTTTAGCAAAATAC
>NC_088363.1:75599887-75644887 GCF_034508935.2 Berghia stephanieae
GTGTAAAAGTCAAAACATGATCAAATTGACGGGTTTTTTTTTTTTCCTCTGGATACGCGTTTATGCTCGCCGGGGAAATAGTTCATACGGCGTCCGCCAATGTTCTGATAGTTTAGAGCCAGTGTTACTAAGTTACCATACGTCATTAGGAAGGAAGTGACGTTACGACTGTTGAAGACTATTGTATGGTAAATAAGAGAAAGCATCAAGCACTAGATATCAAATCTCTCCGATATCTCAGTGCCATATTAAAGGTACGACATTGACGCGATTCAGCTCTTTGATTTTGGTTTCAGATTTGGTTTCAGCCATTTTAATGAGTAGTTCTCACCAAGTAATTATACATAAGTCAGACTATAATATGTTATAGATTACACGTAGTTTTGTAACTGAGGTACGTTATGAACGGCTGACGGATGTTGTACGTATTTTAACCTTAACGCATAACGTTATTAAAGTACTTGCATTTTTAAACATGTCATCTAATATACACAGAATTGATGGAAATAAATGCCCTTAACCCAAAATAAATATTATCAAAAAGCAATTGCATAGCATTATACAATTGTAATTGTACTCTAATATCATTTTCGATCAAATCAATGAAGATCTCAAATCCCCTAACATGATGCTGATGATAGTCTGTCACTCCAGGGTAACAATGCTAAAGATTACATACTTTTCCAGAACTCCACTGGGGAAAAAGATTTAACGAAAAAAAGAGATCATATTATGTTTTGACCACTTAACCGCCATACTCTGGAAAGGCATGTATTTAAAAAATTGGCCAGATAACTCTTCCTCCAAATATCGATCGATTTAAATGACCCATAAACTAGCAAAAACTCTTAAACCTGGGACCTCGAGAGGTCCAGAATTTGAGAGTTTAAGACAATATGAGGGTATTATAAATCGATCCGTACTTGAAATACGAGTTTTCTGCCCAAATTCTTAAATACATATTTTTGCAAAGTACGGATGTAATCCCATTAATCGAAGTAAACTAAACTATCAAAATGTTTAAATATCAATGCATTTAAGGTCGGATTTAGGTTATAGCTTACAGTGATATTTTCAGCACCACACGGAGGAGAAATGTCGCTAAAAATTATTATTGTTATTATTATTATTATTATTATTATTATTATTATTATTATTATTATTATTATTATTATTATATAATCATCATTACTATTGCTATTATTATATATTATTATTATTATTATTATTATTATTATTATTATTATTATTATTATTATTATTATTATTATTATATCATCATCATCATCATTATTATTATTATTATTATTATTATTATTATTATTATTATTATTATTATTATCATTATTATTACTATTATTATTATTATTATTATTATTATTATTATTATTATTATTATTATTATTATTATTATTATTATATAATCTTTATTATTATTAGTTTGGAGACGGTGAAACAAAGTTTACCTTATTCGATTTAACACTGGATAGACATGGTGGCTTTTCATATCAATAGTAACATTGTTTACAGTTAGTAATGGTTTGAATTAACATTCCATTGTTGGCTGTATAATGTACAGAAAACCGTTTGTTTTTCATTTTAAAAAAACAACAACTCTATGCGATTTTTTACACTTCAAGACACAAACCCAGACTGGACTTTCGAATCTCCAAAGACTGCGTCACCCACACCGGTACTCAAACTGGGGAACTATTGATGCATTGCGCTAAGACAGAAAACTCACAACTTGCCAGCCAGATATAACGCACCAAGACACAAAAACTATATGTAACATTAAACGTTTATAGTCTGATCGATTCAATTTAGTGATAACTACTTATAAACATGGCCAAGTGACGTCAATTTCGTTCTATCTATAGGTTACAAGGCGAATGTTATACTAAAAGATCACAAAGCTGTGAATGTGTGTAGGTATCCATGTAGGTTATTGAGTTTGTGTGCGTATGTGATGGTGTGTCCTACATTGCACGGGCAGTATGTGTAACTGTGTCCTTTGTAAAAACAACTGTCCGGAACAACCAGCCTCTTTAATAATGGATGATAGATAATATTGTTCTATTGGTGCAGATAAACGAGTAGCAGAATAGTATCTTCTTTTATGACTTTCTTGGTGATTACGCGTTTGTCTGGATGATTGTGATATATAAATAATCAATGTACCTTTGCTCATAATACTGAGGGATCGTCATTTATGAGTGCTTTGCTCTAGACATAAAGCGATTGAGTTGTGTCGCGTTGTTTGAATAGGCTTTTGAATAGTTAGCAACCAATTCGTTCAAGTCACGGTCTGTATGTAGAGGTTGAATGTGGACCCATAATATTCACTTTAAGCTTTGTCTTTTTTTTTTCAAACATATTATCTACAAACACAGACCGATTTTTGTCAGTTTTGGTAGACGACACAAAACGAACAGATTCACCTATTTGACCATAACTTGGAATTGAGTAATACCGAAATCAACTTGTAATCCAGCAGTACCGATATTTTAATGAATGCCTAATATTCTGTTATAAGACAATTTTCTGGGTTTTTAAAGATCAAATGTTTCCTATTTTATTAATTCATGCTTTCAGGTCGAATACCAGGTAGGTTCACCAATTGTTCAATAATAATATGTGATTTACAACCCCATTAAAACAATATGATTATCTTTATAACACTATAGTTGGGTGAGCAACATTGTTTAACCTTTTAGCCTCTTAAGACCCTCGTTTAAGCCACGAAACGTTAACAACTATGAAATTGTAGAAGTTAATTTTAACCAGAAAGGATATTGAAATGAATTTGTGTCAAATGGTTGTCTTGGTAACCTTCAACACAAAAATACATCAAAATTAAGACATTTTGAAAACACGTAGAAACGTTCTGTTTTAATCAATTTCTCTGACTTCAGGTGTGAATAACAATCTAAACACTGACAAACATTTGTCAAAGATTAGCATAAATAGAGTATTCCAAAAGTTGAAAAATGCAGTACAAAGTAACGTACTTTATCCATATTATAGTTTCAGCACTTTTAAACGCTATTATTGCTATAGAATTGGTAGGAACACTTCAAGGTTTGGGATTATTTGTCATTTTATAACCTATGGACATTATGGTGATGTTCACGAAGGGTGAGGCTATAACGTGTATCTGCAAGAAAATGAAGAAGAAGAAGAAGAAGAAGAAGAAGAAGAAGAAGAAGAAGAAGAAGAAGAAGAAGAAGAAGAAGAGAACAACAACAATAACAAAAAGAACAAAAAGAAGAAAGAAAAGAGCAATAACAAAAAGAACATGTAGAAGAAGAGATACTAATAAATGAGAAATAATTCCAATTTTTTTCAAAATAATTCAATTTTAATATCGTTTCGGGTCGAATACCACATAACAGACATTTTGGCTCAGCCTCAAAAGAAATTGAAAGGGTCATGAGCATTCGTTCCTCTATGCATTTGTTATCATGACTTAGAGCTCAAATTGAATTTTAAAATCTTGCTGTTAATTATTGCGAGTCAAAAAGTAATGTGACAAATGTCCTACTGAGCTCATTTTTTCATGTGACATCATATTTGTCTCAATTGAACTTACACATGTACTCTTTAAACCAAATGACAATTTTAATTCTGTCAAATTTTGACAATGTTATGACAGTTCAAAATGGCTGCCCTCACGACAGGAAGCTTTGATTGAATTTCTTGTTTGTGAAGACGAAACCTCGAGTAACATTTTTAAACTTGGGAAATTTTGGTAAAACTCGGGCAGTGCTTTTAGGTGGGTTAACCGTATATCTCGTCATGAAATGCAATCCAACACCTAACCTGAACCCCCTCAACCATGTCTTTATCTGACAAATCTTTTGATTGTCGCCGTCCAAGCAGTGTCAACTCCGTGAATCAAATAAAGACAGAAGCATTGATCAGATCTGATAGATCTTCTCTCGATGAGAAAGCAAGTACAAATAGATATTGAAGCGACTGACAGAATTCGTCGAGTTAGACCAGATTTGGAGATGGAACAAGTATTGTTTCTTCATGAAAATGTCTTTAGACACACACACACACACACACACACACACACACATGCGCGCGCGCACAAATACATGAGTTAAGAAAAGGGAGGTAATCGATGGACAATGCTGTCTCACCCTCCGTATTCGCCAGACTTGACACTTTCAGGCTTCCATCTTTTTGGTCCACTGAAGGAGGCAATGAGAGACAACGCTTTAAAGACGATGAAGAAACCAAGACAGTAGTTAAAATTGGCTGAAAGTCCAGTCAACTCAGTTTTACGAGGACGACATACATGTCCTTACAAAAAGGTGGACTGTGGCAATCGAGAGAGACGGAGATGAGGTATGATGCATGGTATTGATTCAATTCGTTTTAAACTAATAAGCAGGGTCCCATTACTGTTTGATTCATCCTCGTATCTCAATTCGCCCCCCCCCCCCCCCCCCCCCCCCCGGCCGAACCAAGGTAACGCTTATTCAAGCTCAGTTTCGTAATATTAATGTATATATCATAATATAGTAGAGACGTTGATTTATGCTGAAAAAACTATCACTAACTTGCTCTGATACCAGACAAAAAATCATCCAGGAATTCAATTATAAATTATTTATCTCAATCGACGAATTTTATGAAAACAAGAAAATCCTCCACGGTATACTGTAGCTACAGGCTACATCGTGGTTTTGCAAATCTAATGAAATATTAATTCATTTATTTCAAATGCACTGATTGAACCCTATTACACTCTAATGCCATTAAGATACATTTATTGAAAACGAGATCTATATTTCGCTTTTTTTTCAAATCTTTACATTGCTTATATCTCAAAACATGTTTTTTTTTATATCTGCCAATCATTTTTAAGTAAAGATGAAAATATTATTGTTAATTTAACATTTTATCTTGATTCCACCGTGTACTCTATCATTGATTTTTAGCCTGGTCTGGTAAGACACTAGGCTTGTAACCCTGGATTGAGCTCATCTTTGGGGGAACAGAAATACGTCCTTGTAAAGGCATGTTTATTTTTCACCTACTTCGGGGTGTAAAATGAGTACCGACCCTGTAACAAAGTTGTCTCTGTCTTGAAAGTTTGTAATGGCACCTGCTCACAGACGTCATGATGTTTTATCCTATATGGAAAAAATAACGATAAGAATTGAAATGCAAGCTTCAATTTATAAAACGAAGACAGATACTGTGGACGTTTCGGGTTTCCCCTTGATCAACAAAGGACGATGAATGAAACGCTGAATGACAGATCTATGAATGGCATAGTTAAGGGGAATCAAGAAAACTCATCCTACATGGAAGGGTTGCCGTTGGCTCGGCACTCCCTTGTAAAGACTTTTGATCACATAAAGCGATACTACTCTTTATAAAATCTCACTTTTCTTTCAATTTTTTTTTTGTTGTTGAAAAATTTGGATTGGATTCATTCTTGTATCACATCGATGATAGCTCTCTTAACAGGAAAAATTGGTTGACGCAATTTTTATAGTTATAGTTTAAAGTTATAGCCCTAATGTACCCTTTATTTATCTAGATAGTTCTTTTCTTTTTTCGTTTATTATATCTTTTATGTAAATAAATCACTTCAAAATACCATTGATAGGAAGCTCCATGACTTAAATATGAATTTGATCAATATGTTTTCAATTGTTATATTTTTTATTGTTCTTGATTTAAATGATGATCATACTTGACTTATTTTCATATACGGAATGTTTTGCCTGAATCTTTCTTTTCTCAAAAGTCTTTGACCTAATCAACATTTACTATGATAATACTATGTTATACTACTACTACCACTACTACTACTACTTCTACTACTACTACTACTACTACTTACTACTACTACTATACTACTACTACTAACTACTACTACTATACTCTACTACTACTACTACTACTACTACTACTACTACTACTACTACTACTTACTACTACTACTACTACTACTTACTACTACTACTACTACTACTACTACTACTACTACTACTCACTACTACTATTCTATATAAATATATAATATATATAATAATATATATATATATATAATAATATAATAATAATAATAATAATAATATATAATAATAATAATAATAATAATAATATAATAATAATAAAATAAATAATAATAATAATAATAATAATGATAACAATGCTAATAATAAGATAAAGATCTGAAAAAGTGTGTATGAAATAGTGCCGCGCTGAAGACCGGTCTAGACCGCGGTCCGACGGTCTTTTAGCTGTGAACCGAAGACCGGTCCCATAGGGGAAGATCGGCGGCGGTCCTCACTTCTTATCACCTTTCAACTAGTGCGGGGCGGTCCTTGCAAGGACCACGGTCCTACGGTCTCGCGCCATAGCCTACTACTTCCCAGCGCAGGGTTGCCAGATTATTTTTCAACAAAATGCCAGGGGAAGACTCAAAAAATGCCAAAACACTCAAAAAGATGCCAAAGTCTGTTGACTCCCACCCCACTAAGAAAACTACTCACTTTTGATAGACAATTTACTATCATATCCTGGTGGCTTGCGTGTTTTCTTTTCTTTTTCTTTTTTTTTTTTGTTTTTTTTTTTTTTGAATTATACTAAATTTCCTGTTGGGGTAATTATTTACCTACTGACTACTAAGTGGAGTGCTAAACCACTACACCACGGTTGGATTTTAAGAATGAAAAAGAAATGTGAAGATGTTTGTTTTTACGCGTTTAGAAATAATGAGGAGAAAAGGTGTCATTTGAAGTATAATATACAAGAAAAGAAAATGCCAAATAAAAATGCCAAATGCCAAATAATTTTTCTAATGCCAAACGGTTTTCAAAAATGCCAGATTTTTGGAATCTGGCATTTAAAATGCCAAACTGGCAACCCTGCCCCAGCGATTCGTTACTTCGGTTGCCTATCTTCCACCAATCACCACCCATCCCACTTAATTAATCGCACCCACCCCCCTTTGCCATACACTAAACGACACAGACGACCATACAGGCAGACGACCACCAACCTCCACTCCGCAAACCGCCCTTTCGTGTGTGAGATGGGGGGAACAGGAGGCGCACGCCTTGGACGATTCCATTATCCGGGGTAAATTTCAAAATTTACTACACCATAATGATCGCAATGACAATGATCTATGGTGAAGGCATGACCCTCTTCTCTAATGGGTTATTGTTTGAAATGTATGTGACTACTAAAGATGTGTGTGTTTGTGTGTGTTTGTGTGTGTGTGTGTGTGTGTGTCGAACCTAGCAAGTAGCAAATCCGATTTTTTATTTTCTTTTGTCCATCTCTTGTCACCACTCCTTTCTATCGCAGTGTTGTCATTTAAAATAATACAATAATATTAAAATTTCGTTGGTGTTTTTACTAATCAAATAATATGAGTTTCATTAGTTTCTTCCTTCCAAAAAACCCAGTTATAACGTCTGAATTTTAAAAAAGTCCAATAGAATATTTGGGGACCCCGATAGCTCAGTTGATAGAGCACTCTCTTTATACGCAAAGGGCCAGAGATCGATCCCGGGTGCAGTCGATTTTTTTCTGAATCCCTGTCTACTCAGCAATGCATGGGTAGCTGAGTTTGTTAGATCTGGCGAAAAGTCACCATCGACCCCTCTTATTACCTCATCCACCCCCTCTTATTATAACTTCACGTCTCTCTCTTACTCTTCAATGCTCGCTGCCCTCTAATGTGTGTGTGTGTGGTGGGGGGGGGGGGGGGGTAGGAGTTGCGTGTGTGTATCAACGCCACGAACAACTCGATCAACGCCTTGGGCGATGCCATTATCTCCGTTAATGGGGATAAATTTCAAATTTTATTAAATTATCGAAGTAACAATGAAGTACGGTGAGCAAATAAAGAAGGCATCACCCTCTTCTCTAATTAGGTTACAATTTGAAATGAGTGTGACTACTCCGTGTGTTTTACTCCTGTAGACCACGGTTTTCATCGTGTAGCGGTCTTTAACGGTTCAAGAATGAACGATCCCATGGTCTCAAAGGTCAAAACGGTTCGAATTTCCAACAGTCTCTCAGGAATGTTCAATGTCGAAAAGGACCGGTCCTAGGACCGGTCCTTGCGGTCTTCATTTCCCAAGGACCGTAGGACCGTGGTCCTTAAGCTTGCCAAGGACCGCCCCGCACTAGTATGAAAGGTGCCAGACAAATCAAGAAAGAAAAGTACAAGAAAAAAAAACATCTGAAGGTCTGAGATTCGATCCCCAGTCGAGGTCGACAGATTTTTTGGGATGTTTTTTTTTTTTCCTTCAATTTTTCTTTCTTTCTTTGTCTGTGACCTTTCATATACACTTGTTCAGATCTTTATCTTAGTGAGTTTAAAGTAGTGTAGAGTTGCCTTTTATTCGGTAGTTCCATAGTTTAAGTCCCGCTCTGTGTGACGCAGAGTCATTTTAGAGGGCTCTTAAACTCAAGGCGCTCAGGTGTAATCGCATACCCGGCCGTTATCAACATTGTCTCTATTTAAAACAAACCCTGTAATATCACCATTAATCGTCCTCTCTATTAAATGTTGTTGTTTGCTTGGAATCCTTTTAAAACACTTTGAGCACAGTTACTGGACATTTGCACTGTATAAAAGTTCAATTTTTAGTCATTAAAACTTGTTTTACCTATGTCGTTATTTGTTATTTATCTAATTTTCCTTTTTTATAATAAATAAATCTGGAAATATGTCAAGAACTGTATTGCATTTTGAGAAAAGTTCCACTGAATTTTTTTTCAGTGGATAAATTCTTTTTCTAATGCATTATAACCCAAAGGGAAGCAATTAGCTCAGTTCTTCTACGAGTACATTACCCATCTATCTCTCTCCTCTTTCTCTCTCAACCAAATAAACAAATAAATTGGAATCATTTCACAACCAATACCTCCAATGAGTTTTAGGAATATTTTGGCCCAACTTTAATTAGACATGAAGCTCAAAGAGACAAGACAGATATTGTTAGCAAAACTTTAACCATACGGTCGCAGATGGAAATGGATAGGACATGTTGCCAGAATGGAGGAAACTGTTTTGCCAAGAACTGCACTCCGCTGGATGGCTGATGGCAAAAGACGAAGAGGCAAACGCATTAAATAGATCTGAAGAAGATCCATGGATAAAGAGCTTAAAGAGGCTGCCCAAATATGGAAAAACATCTTGTCCATGCAGCCGACAGGCAGAAATGGAAGTCATTGGTAACTATCTACCTTATGCGCCCGTCGCTTGATGAGGATTAGATTTGTATCTCTCACTTCTCTCTCTCTCTCTCTCTCTCTCTCTCTCTCTCTTTCTCTCTCTCTCTCTCTCGCACTCTGTTTATATATATATTATATATATATATATATATATATATATATATATATATATATCTTCTTCTTCTTCTAGGTTCCATGCCTGGTCCAGGCTTCGGATACTGCATGAATTATCTCTCTCCATTCCTCCCTGTCTCTTGCTTTTTCAAACAGCTCTTGGATTGTTAGGTTGGTGAAGCCCTTCAGTTGGTCTATGAGTGTTTTTCTTTGTCTCCCCGGGCGCGTTTACCAGGTATTTTTCCACAACTTGCCAGGTATTCCTTCTTATCTTTCCTTACTATGTGTCCGAAAAAGGATAGTTGTCGATCCACTATTAAGGGCATTAGTTTCCTTTGTTGGTATGTTTGTTTTAGCACTTCTTCGTTCGTTTTGTGTGCAGTATACGATATTCTCTGCATCCTTCTCAAGCACCACATTTCAAAAGCTTCAATGTTCTTTTGTGTTTCTGCATTTGTAGTCCAGCTTTCGCATCCGTATAACAAGATTGGCCACACGTAGCACTTCAAGACTCGGAATCTAATCCCGAACGACATCTGTTTGTTTTTCAAAATGTTTCCCAGGTCCATGAAGGCCTGTTTGGCTTGAGTTATTCTTGCTCGTATGTCTCGGTTACATCTTCCATCTGTTGTCACTATTGAACCTAGGTACTTAAAACTTTCTACGTTGGTAAGTTGCTCGCCGTGAATCGTTATATTGCAGGTGTTGTTGTTTTCGGGGTTTTTCTGTATTACCATGCATTCCGTTTTGGTGATATTCACTTCCATTCCCTTGGCTTCACTATCTACTACCACTTTGTCAACAATCTTTTGAAGTTGGATTTCTGATGTTGCAATGAGTACCGTATCGTCTGCGTATCTTATATTATTTATGTTGTGACCTCCCACTTTTATTCCCTCCATATTATTTATGCCCCTCATGATTGTTTCTTGGTATAGATTAAACAGATCTGGTGAGGCAACACACCCTTGACGGACTCCTTTCTTAATAGGAATGGAATTTCCTGTAGAGTTTCCGATTTTGATAGATGCCTGCTGGGTGTAGTATAATGTTTGCATGAGTCTGAGGTCTTTCTCATCAGCGCCAATGGAGTGCAGTTGTTTTAGTATTTCTTCGTGGCGTACTCTATCAAAAGCTTTTTTTGTAGTCGACAAAACAGAGGTATAGTGGGGTCTGAACCTGTATAGCTCTTTCACTTAAAACACGGAGGAGGTATATTGCGTTCCTTGTCCCTCTGTCAGATTGGAATCCATATTGTTCTTCTGCGATTTCGGGGTTAATCTTATTCCTTAGCCTGTTGATAATTATACGCAACAGTATTTTGTTGATGTGGCTTATTAAACTTATAGTTCTAAAATTTTCGCATCTGACTGCACCTGCTTTCTTTGGTATTGCTATGAAAATAGAGTTACAGAGATCTTCTGGAATTTTCCCAGTATTGTATATATTGTTGAATAATATGTGAAGTTCATCAATTGCTAGATCTCCTAGGCTTTTTAATACCTCTACAGATATTTCATCAGGGCCTGTTGCTTTACCATCCCTCATTCGTTCCATGGCATGTTCAATTTCACTTTTGGTGATGTTTGGACCGCTTAATGGTTCTTTGAATTTCAGTGGTGGTTCATTTCTATATATATATAGTTTTGCAAACCCTTGGTGACATTACCGGGTCAAAGCTCTTAATCGATTGGACAACTTTAATATCATTCACCGTCTCATGCATATTTAAAAGCTTGTCATGTCCTCAAACACTGGCCACCTCAACACCAAAATAGCAGTGATCCTCTCGGAACTTATCTTACAAATATTTGTGATTTGATTATTTATCAACATATTTTCCGGAAAGCTTGAGTGTATAAAGTTCAATAAATTGCGGTTTTATTGTGGTGCAATTTCAGACTTGCGTCAGTTATGGTTTGACAGGTACGGCTTCTAAACTTTTCCGGTTATTTTTCTCGCACTCCATATATATATATATATATATATATATATATATATATATATATATATATATATATATAAATTACGCCCATACGCGCGTCCGGGTCAGAATGCAATGCTTTAACCACTCGCCCCCCAAAAAAAAAATTATACATAAGCTATATATATATATATATATATATAATTTATATATATATATATATATATATATATATATATATATATATATATATATATATAAACAGAGAATATACATATCACATAGGCTTAAGAATCGTTGATCTACTGAGAAACAGACTTGATCTCAATAATCCATCAATTAAATCATCTAGCCGCGACACGATTTTCAATCAATGCACATATCACAGATTTTATAGATTGTTCTTTCCGTTATCCGTGAATCAATTAATCTGTATTCGGAACAGTTTCCTCAACAAATCCAAAAACTTTGCCTAATCCTTGCCCTTCCGCCCACTGATATTTTGGTAGGTACTGCGATGAGCGCAAGAGATAATAATAATATCGTTTGTCTTGTTAGTAAACCACGGTGAAAAACCAATTTCTTTTCCTCCTGCTTTATCATAAAACCTAATTAGTATGCAAGCACAGATGAATACAGTGGTACGATAATAGCGCGATTTCATTTATCCTTTATTGATATGAATTGGCAACCATATCTCAGAAAAGTCATCTTTTATGATTGAGAAATAAATAGCAAATCGAAAAGGAGAAACGCCACGGCTTCTATTTATTGTTAGTCGATGACAATCTGTTGAGACCCGGGGTTTACTTCCCTAATGAAGGATATATATAATTCGGTATCGCCGTTGAGGGAAAGATAAAACCAATACGCCTCTGCAAGTTGATGAATAATTATAAAAGTAATAATATTGCTTTCATTTTAAGATCGGAAAAATTAGGTATGAGAGAGGTTCAATTATTTCTTATAAACGACATTTTTATAACCATTGGGAATGGGTTATATAATATATAGGCATCTCAATGGACTGCGAAAAGATATAAAAAATAAGACACTGCTGCCCAATAATTCTTATGTTGAATTGATGTATATGGTTATGTGAAGTTTATTATAATTGTATCATGGTCGGAAATAGCAGCCTTGTGCAATTAAGAACTTATAGCCTTGAATAAGAAAAAGTAGTGATGACGGTATACTCACAAAATCCGAGGGAAAACAGAGCAATAAAGCATGACCGACAATTTTAAAATAAATTCAAAGATGAGTTTTGTTCATGATTTTGTCAAAACTGTTACTTCTTTTATTTTCTCTTAGTGCCTGCAGTTATATTTGATTGATTTAATACCATTGTTCAAGAAACTCATCATGTATGCCCGACCTTTTTTAGGTCTGATAAAGCAAATTGTTTTGGACTCATTGCTGCAATGGAAATAATCTCAAACTAATGCAAAACAATGTAAAAATAAGCCCATAATTCCGTTCGCTTAACAAACCTGCAAATAAGTGATTTGTCGCGTGTGCCCTATAGTTGGGTGTGAAGCATGTATTTATATATTCTAAATATATATTCAACAGACGTCATTTTACGTGCACAGTTAAATCTATTATTTTTTTAAAATATGGGGTTTGGGATCAACATTATTCAGAACAGCCAATGACAAATCTATATCATCGAACAAAGACTCCTGGCAAATCTAAAAATTACAAAACTATTTTTATAAACTGATTCACGAGTAACTTGCAAACCTTATTTTTATTTCAGGCTAATTCTATCAACCGTTGACTCAAACCAATACGAAGAAAATCTGCTAGGCCTTAATACTCAGTCCTCTTTGACGTACCGTTTGGTTTTCAATGCGAGTTCAATTTATTCCACGCAATTCTAGAATATCCACAACAAAAATTATGTCGTAATCTTAAATCTCTATTGATACTATCAGATAACAATAATCACATCCCCAACAAAAATGATGGCGTAATTTTAAATCTCTATTGATACTATCAAGTAATGATAATCTTTCTAATCTCTTCTTTTTAAAAATAGGGTTGAAGATCAACATTGTTCCTGATAAATTTTTATCCTTGAGCACAGAATTACCGACAAATTCAAAGATACAATACATTAATATAATAAGTATAATAGAGGACCACCTGTTCCTAATCGCTTATTTTTATCCGCAAATATTGTGGGTTCTCCGCTAGTACTATGAATTCTACTTAAAGTCAACTAAAGTTGTGTCGAACAAAGAGTATTTGCTTATATTTGCCCCCTCTTCCGTGCACAATTTGCTTTTATGCCAAAAAGCAGCGTTCAATAAAAAAATGTTCGATACACACATCCTCTGTCTTCTCCTCTTGTGTATATTGTGCGAAAAGACGTCTTGTTGACAAATAAACGGTGGCCAAGGAATCCCCTTAGAAATGGTCAAAATACGAATTATATATATATCTATATATATATATATATATATATATATATATATATATATATATGTTTGTATGTGTGAATGTATGTGTTTTGTAATACAGCAGTGTTCTCTGAACATTTTGTATTCATCAATTCATCTTAATAAGTTCATGAGCTATTGAGATTTGAAGTCTGGAAGGTAATGAATTTGCCATCTGAGAAAAATCCGTTTTGATTTGTGAGCATGAGAGTATTTGTCATAGATAGATATGGTTATTTTATGATTTAATTATAAAATAAAAATTATATTCATGATAGATATTCTCACAAATGCTTACAGCATTGCAAATAAGAGGGTTTATAAACTGCTATGGTAATTAAAAAAAAGTCAGTTTCAACATTGCCTTTGTCTTGAAAAGACTGAGTCCGCGTTTCTGTGGGTTTTCCTTGTCAAGCACACAAATAGTGTATGTTCTTTCATGGGTTCCAAAAAGTAGACGTGACTGAATGAAGTGATAAACTATTTTACGTATCGGGTTCGAAATCTTTGACAAGTACAATGCCATTTTAATCAATAGATACCTAATGATTTCTGGCCAAGAAGAGAAAAATTGTTTTGTCCATGTATGGTTTTTGTTGTATGGAATTGGCTGTAGTGTCCTGGGATCCTCAAATCATAAATGACAGAGAAATCAAAACCTTTATAGTTTTTGATCATGGCACTGCTTCAATACTTAGATAAAAAGTTCTTTATAAATATAAATGCATTATATTGTAATGCATCAGCGTTTCTCGACATAATGAGATTCAATATGAGCCAATTTTATATCGGACGCAGTTAACTAATCCTTTCTTGGAATGCCATGCAACTATTCCCTCGTTAATAAAATGGATTAAATAATTAATAAATAAATGAATAAATAATAATAAAAAATAATAATTAATAAATAAATGAATGATAAATAAGTAATAAATAAATATATAATTGTAATTGATAAATTATTAAATAAATGAATAAATAATGATTGTATAAAATGATAAACATTTTTTGAATATTAAATAAATACATAAATTATTATATAAAAGCGTGTGCACATGATGATTATCCATCATGACGCCCAACTTCAAGACAAGGATTGGATCTTGGGATGTAAGAAGCATTTATAGGGCAGGAGCTGCTGCACATGTTGCTAGAGAGATGAAACGTTTTTCAATGGATATTCTTGGTATCAGTAAATACAAATAGACGGGGTGCAGGAAAGACTATCTACATTAACAACTGGAGAAATATTGCTTCATTCAGAAAAGGAGAGGACATACGACGGAGGAGTTGCCATCATAATGTCCAAAAAAAACATCCAAAGCACTGATGGAATGGATATCTGTCATTCCTAGAATCGTCACGGCTAGATTTTACTCCAAATGGATAGTATGCGGTTGGCTAAGGAGCTCACAACATTGCCATCCGGAAGTACAACAGGCCAACACACAAAACTATGCGTAACCATGAACGTTTATAGTCTGGTTCATATAGTTTAGTAAGAATTGGATTCAATAGTCTGATGTCACTTCGCCCAGCAACGGCGAGCAGTGTGGTTCTAAACAAAGAAAATCGGTACTTTCTATTCTTCATACTGGCTGGAACTTTCCATATGTCATTTGATCAGAATGTATAAAGGTCAAAACATGATCACATTTATAATATTTTTCTCCTCTGGATACACTTTTATGCTCGTCGGAGAAGTATTTCATAAGGGCGTCCGCCATTGTTCCGATAGTTTAGAGCCAGTTACTAAGTTACCATGCGTCATTATGAGGGCAGTGACGTCATAACTGTTGGACCCAATTACTCATAAACTCGGATGGCAAAAAACAATAACAAAGACCTGAGTGACCTTAACTTCGAACTATCTATATAGGAAAGTGACCATCATTCAAGTTTAAGTACCCAATAACAGAGAAGACACAGAAAAAGAACAATTTAACGGAGAATTAGAAGAGACGCTCGATAAATGTAGTGGACATGACATAGCAATTATAGATTGAACGAAGTTGAAGTCATTCAGGTCTTTATTATTGCTTTTTGCCATCCGCGCTTATGAGTAATTCTCACTAAAATGTATTAACCAGACAATAAACGTTCAATGTTGCACATAGTTATGTGTGTTGGTCCGTTATACTTCCGGATGGCAATGTTGTGAGCGTCTTAGCCAGGCGCATACTATATATAATTGGTGACCTAAATGCCAACGTTGGTGAAGACAACTCAGGGCACAAAAGACTAGTAAGTAAGCACGGATTATAGGACAGGAATGACAACGGACAAGATTGCGTGAGTTTTGTCAGGAAAACGAATTGTTATAACTGGGACCATCTTTCAGCAGAAATACATACTCAGACAACATGGGTATCCATTTATGGTCAAACCAGAAACCAAACTAACCACATGTTTACCAGAGAATATGGAAGTCATCAGTGTTGGATACAAGAACACACCGAGGCGTAGACGTAAATAGCGACCACGATCTCGTTATATCCAAACTACAATTAAAACTGACTCGCCGCCACAACAATAATAAAATCATTAAATCTAGGTTTGACACCGAGAGGCTTAGAGATGAGGAAACTAAGAAAAGGTTTGCAACAACAATAAGAGGCAGAATGGAACTGGCAAATAATGATATAAAAGAAAAACCTGAAATAGATTAGGCATACTTAGTAGTGGTAGCGTATGGCTACATCTCCAAATGCATTTCGTCAACCCAGCTTCTGAAGTCTTCCTCCGCCCTAAGGATGGTTTCGTAGCCACCTTCAAGTTTAGTGACTGGACAGTGGAGGACGATGTGATCGCTGGTCTCTGGGGCTGCCTGACATTTCTGGCAGGTATCACTGTTTCCAAGTTTCCATCTGCTCATATTTGATGCAGTTCTGCCATGTCTAGTTAAGAGGCGGTTTGAGGAAATCCAGTATTTCCTGGCGTTATTGAATGCAGGCACTCTTTTGGTTGGATCTTTAATCAATCGTAAAGGGGGCACCTTCAACAACCAGACTTAAATCGAGAAGACCTTTCCACCTAACAAAAATGGTAGACTTCAGTGTGGAGGAAAACTGGAGAGAAATGTGGAACAGGGAAACACCAAAATGAGATATACATAGAATAAGCAGAACATGTATTGGGCTATAGAAAGAAAGCTAGCAAACCCTGAATTGGAGCAGAGTCATTGCAGAAAACTGATGAACGAAAAGAAATCAAGATCAAAATTGAAAGTACAAAATCACTGAGAATTAAAAGCAAATTTAAGGGAGAATACAAACAGAAATCAAAGGGGAAATGAAATCAGCATTAAATGGAATGTTTGCATTAACTGTCGCAATGCCATTACAATGAGAAAATATTTTTTTATTATGGCAAGAAATATTTCACCTCACTAGTTAATAATTAAATTAACCCTCACTATATCAAAACAGCATTAATCGTTAGACTTTTAAGACGTAATGATATAATATCACACCATAGAAAGGGCTATTTAGGTCAAAGGCCTTTAAATACCCTGTGAAAAAAAAGGTTCAGGTCAAAATTGATATGACCATAACAGATCATCACCATTTACATCTTAAATAATCAAAAATATTTCTATTGAGAGCTTATTTATCAAATTCATAAATTATTTAAAATTTCAAAGATTTTCTTTGTTAACAGACTTTTCTAATTATCTCATTCAATTTTTGTGCGCTTTTTAAAATGCCATTCTTTAAATTCCTTATATCTATCTAGATATGAGTGGGACTAATAGCACACTCTTAAAAAATAAATACAAAACATCTTAAAAAGACAGAACTGTCTATAGTTGTACTCGATTTCCACGATTGATCTATCAATTCACCACCAGGATTAGTTTATTTCTTGTACACATTACCTGTCCATAAAGTAACAGTGACATATTCTTAGGGGTCTTTTATTGATGCTCAAACTTCAAATGCCAGTAAATTGATGGTTTATGTCAAAATGTCATGAATGTGTCCCTCCTGGGCTTGAGTGATCCGGTAATTCTAATATTTAGATTAAATTGCACCGAAAAAATCGACAAAAATTTATAATACTCACAACATACATACATATTATAACATTATTTTATCAAATTCAAACGGCCAAAGATTTGATGACTCATAGCCAGAAATCATAGCCAGATTTTACCAAACATTATTTTGGGACATATAAAGCAAATTTATGTCTTTAAGATTTTGGAAAGTACTAACAAGCTCTTAAATCGAATAAACATTATATGATATTTTTTAAAATTAAAAATGAAAGAAACAGCATGTAGGAACACAAATAAGACTCTTTGATCGAATATTTTTTTGTGGTTACTAGTACTAGTTTTCACGAGAAAGAATGGCAACGTAAATCATCTCAGCCGACAGCCTATTAAAATGTCCTATAATTTCCTAGTGAACTCCGATTTTAGTTTATCTTCCGCTTTTTATATAACGTAATATCCATCAAATGTACTCATGGCACTTTGCAAGAGGGTCCAAGCCAACAGCAACATTTTACACGTAGAAAGAGACAATATGTCAGCAAGGCGCTATTATTTTTTTTTCGACAGAAACACCTGAGTGCGATGAAACAATGTGAGTAAAGAGTCTTTTTCAAAGACTTAACTGAGGCGCCCACATCGTGATTCTCTGACCAAAGTATTTACCATACAACATGATTCCCAAGACGCACTCCTTTAAAGCATATTTCTTCTCACGCTTATTCTTCGTCACCTTTCTTTTTGACAAACGATTCGTATTCTTTTGGGTGATGTCTACAAAAATAAATATTGGATTAGTCTTTGGGATCGAAGGCAGAGCTACAATAAAACGATTGTCTGAAAAGGATTGTATAGCAAATGGCTTCAATCACCTTATCGGCTTAACATGGTTGACAATGAATTATGTGACTCATCAATGGTTAATGATTCTTCTTCTTCTTCTTCTTCTTCTTCTTCTTCTTCTTCTTCTTCTACTACTACTACTACTACTACTACTACTACTACTACTACTACTACTACTACTACTACTACTACTACTATTACTACTACTACTGCTACTGCCACTTCTACTACTACAACTACTACTACTACTACCACTACTACTACTACTACTACTACTACTACTACTACTACTACTACTACTATTACTACTACTACAATTACCACTACTACTACTACTACTAATACTACTAATACTACTACTACTACTACTACTACTACTACTACTACTACTACTACTACTACTACTACTACTATACTATCACTACGACTACTACTATTACTATTATTACTATTACTACTAATACTATCACTTCTTCTTCTTCTTCTTCTTCTTCTTCTTCTTCTTCTTCTTCTTCTTCTTCCTCCTCCTCCTCCTCCTCCTCCTCCTCTTCGTCGTCTTCTTCTTCTTCTTTATATAAACTCAGTCAGACTGTGTATAACAGTCGATGTTGTACTATGTCTAGAGAAAATAAGTCAAATGATGGTACTGTCCTGCTCGTCGCTTATTGTAACAGTCATTGATTTAAATGTCTCAATATTGCTCAAAATGAAGATTCGGGGGGCTGAGGGTATGAATGTGTTACTTTTGATTGGCGTATGAAAAGATGATAGCTTGGTTGAAATTTATGACAGAAAAAAACGTCTTTATAAATGCCAATAAAAAAGTCATCAATTTTACTGTGGGAAAATCAAACGATACATTTACCGTTATGTCTTGTTTGTATACAAAATGACGGTATTTAAAACTAACTTTCGGCACAACGTGTAGACGTTGTTTTACGATAAAATTGCGGTATTAGATTTGGGAGAAAGAACTTTTGCGATAGCCACATTTTCTGTCCAATGGGTGACACGCATAATATAGAATCAGCGACAAACTCTGGATCCAGGAGTTTCATGCTTTTCTAAAATGACTGTTTCCCAAATTACTTGTGTAGAGCCCGCAAACTTTGCTGGGGAAAAAGGCTATTACGAACAGGCACTTATCTATTTTAATATTTATGCTACTGTATTGTGTAAATACACATAGAAACGAATCTTTTGAGTCATCATTGATCAAAATCGATTCGGTAAATAAGTCTGTAGGTGCGCACAAATGAATCTGGCAATAGATGGCGATTCGTACGTTAAATTAAGGACCAATCATTATGCCCTAGCAGATTTTCTAAATAATCATTTGAGTCAACGGGATATATAATTTCCCTTATTAAAAAAAAGGTTTGCAATCTGAAAAAACATTGTTTTATAATATTGCCTAATTTTTATATTTACCAGTAATTATGGGTCCGTTGACAAAACTTTAACAAGGGGTGTAAGAACAATTTTAACCTCCAACCCTATTTTTTAAGCAAAAGAAGGTGCATTTCTACTTCTTCAGAAAACGAGATAAACTCGGGTCCCATGAGATTTATACCGTGGATGAATGGGGATTCTATAGTGAGGCCTATTTCTACCCAGTTTTACAAATGATGATATGATTTATATATGACATACTGACAGACTGTATTGGTGTGCGCTGCTAAATTTAGAACAGAAATGAAAAGAACCATTGATGAGATTGTAATAAATTATATCCTTTAAATGTATTACGGGACTTGTAACTATTCCCCATCGACTAGTCTATTCACCATTAAACGAGATACTAAGCAGGCAATGAAATCAGGAAGAAGGATTTGATTGCGTTGGAATTTCCTTATAATGCATATTGATGACTGCAACATACTAAAGACTGGGTAATAGAATATGCACCCATATTACTGGTGAATTGGAATATACAATGGTATTTTGGGACGCCAGCATTGCAAATAAAGGCCAGTGTGAAAAGTATTTGGGTATTGTATTATGATTTTTTTGGCGAGGAAAAGCTCTCTTTATTCATTCTCAGTTGTAATTTAGTGATTTTTCGATAAGGTCTATATTGATATATTGAGCTTTTATATAGCGCAATATCCACTTAACGTGCTCAAAGCGCTTTACAAGGGGTCTCTGGTCAACAGCAACTATAACGAGAAAAGAAAACAATCAAAAACAACCAAGGCGTATGTAGCAGGGCAGGAAAGGAAATTGAAGATTCATATGATAAAATTAAAGCTGAATCGGTAACTACTCTTTTTCTTTAAACTGTATTTGTTACTAGATTGATTATGAGAGAAATTATGATCAGTAAAAATGACTCGGTGTTTCCCTAAAAATAGTTATTCAGAGCCATAAGGTCATTAATGCCGGGGTTTATCGAATTTTCTGTAACGTTAAACGGACAATGGCAACTACACACCATCTCTTTGACAGAATGTAAGTTTATCACAAAGTACATTCAGTCAGATCTAACAGACGAAGCTACCCAGTTACTGTTGGGTGGGCAGGTCAGTCAGAAAAACTTTGACTTCTCCCATGATTGGTAGTGGTCCCTTCGCGCGGTAGTCGAGTGCGCTGAGCTATACACATCGTGATCCCTTGGTCTTAAAAAGGTTCAATTATATATCAAAATAACAAAGACGTTAGAATTGAAGTGTAAAAAAATGAACAACGAATTATTTACAATATGCTTGGTCACGAGTTAAAATATTGCCTAAACAAATATAAAAACTAGCATCTGGAATATAAACAATCGTGTAGAAAGCCTAAAGGGAGACTTGAAAAAACGGTGACTGAAACGATCACAAAGTTTTGTGACAAAAAGGGAGCGTACTTGAAAAGATGAAAGGACTCCTGTCTATTCTGAAAGAAAAAAACACATTCAAAACATGTGGCCAGAAAACTCGCACTTCAAATATTGATCGAAAACGTCCCTCATCTCGTCAAAACCTCTCAAGCTTGGGATTTTAGGATTGAAATTACCCTTATCTTTTTAACAATTTTCAACCTTAGACTTTATTAAAGTCACAGGTTATGAAAGTATTTGTGTCAAGATGAATTTAATTTAAATTGATCGATATTTGAAGGCCAAAATTGTTTAAATGTGTTTTTTTAAAGTACGACAGAGGAAGAATTCAGTAAGTGATGTGTAGTGGGTACTTGTTGTATAGAGTAATGACATTCAAGCAATAAAATCATACTAAAAGATAGAAGAGTTAAATTGGAATGAAAGATATTATGTACATTGGTGGAATGCCATATTCTCACCAACCAATATGATATCTCGACACGTGTTTGTTTTTTATTTTTTTCATTGAGATAGTTTGTGAACGGATTTTTTCTATAAACAAAACTATTTAGATTTGAAGAATCTTCTTTCGTTTGTCTCATTGTACCGGTTGATCCAACAAGATTCTGGTGTTTACATATCAAAGTTAAAATCTACCCTTTTATAACCTCAGTCATTTCCGCGTGGGACTGACTATTCATGCTAGTAAAACGAAAAGAAAAAAAGTAAACATTCATCATAAACTTTTTGTATTTTCTTAAAACGAATACTACGTTCCCAGAGGAAAGTATGGGGTAAATGAAAAATTCATGAAATGAAACATCCACATCTTCCTCTCCGTCTTAGCTTTAAAAGAATATGAAATGACAGTCATTTTATTCAATCGTTTTTTACCACTTCCGTTAATAACATTAATAGAATTATACATTAAAATTGCTACAAATAGAAAAAAAATGTAGTATCGTATATCAGTTTACTACAAATACCAAAATATTATAGTAATAATAGCTACTAACAAAAAGTGTGGTACCATTCATCATTATCACGCCCACGTAGGGAATTGAGATCAATGGATGGAACAGCCACGCGGGAGTCGTCAGAGGGCGTACTGCCATTACGACGACGCATGCCTCTCTCCGTGTGACAATCCTGACTATATAAGTCTGCGGACAACTACTGGTGGCAAAACTTACTTTTGTGCCAAATAAGTTAGCACCATCGTCATCCAAGAAAAGGCACAATACTGTAGAACGATGAAGAAATAGGATAAGTTAGACTTATTTCAAGAACTTATTTGTAATACAACAAACTTGAATAGCTATCCTTATTTTTTGTTTTGTTCAAACAACTTTTATTTAAGACAAAGGTGATAATAGTGAATACAAATTTCGAAGTTTTTTCCTGAATTCCCATCGTTATTGAAGAAAATCTAACAGTGGCCACAAGAGAGATGAATTCTATTTATTTCATCACGTCCTGCCTTCTCGTCATCAATGCTTTTGCAGCAGAATCTGAAAAGGTAAGGAGAAAATAATATTTTCATTGAACTTCTCCCTTCTATAAAGTTTTGTTTTGTTTGTTTGTTTGTTTTCGCTTTTTGTGTGGTTTATTTGTTATCTGTTTGAATGCTAAATTCTGAACAATAAATATTCTTAAAAACCTGTAAATTTGCATTTCACAAGATCCGAAGAGAGGAAGCCAATTATGAAACGTATTATTTCAATTGCGCTAAAATATGTTCATGGTATATCACTAGTAGTCATACAGCAATGGACCCAGGCGATGGCATGTGAGAACATTTTACAAATAATCTGAATGATAAAATGCTTAGATTGTACCCAGCAAATGAAAATTAAATTGTGGCTTTCATTTGTGTAACTTGAGCATTTATATAGCGCAATATCAACTAAATATACTCAAGCGCTTTTGCAAGCCGAACAACAAATCTTTTATTTATTAAATGATACAAATTTTGATAATATCAGTTAAAATTTTCCCCCAAAAAAAAAACACTACGCAACTGGGTATTTGCCTCTCTCGAGTAAAATTATATTTTGAAATAAAATGTATTCGGTAAAAAGAAACCAATCGATGTTTTAAATATTTGTATTTAAAGAACGAGTCAACTAATGGTTCTTACATTCGTAGTCGGTATCCTGAAAAGAGAAGCATTAATTATTACTAGCATTTTTCAATACATTCACTTGGGTTTCACCACTAGTTATACTAGCATTTTTCAATACATTCACTTGGGTTTCACCACTAGTTATAGTTTCCCTCTATAGTCTTCAGATATGAGTTATTTTGTAGATTTCTGTCTTTTTATTAATATATCGAACAAAAAGGTATTGAAAGATCTAGATAATTTTGTAAATTGACCAAATTCTAATATTGCCATTTACTTGGAGGATCACTAATAAAGGAATTTGCAGACACAATGCATGACGGTCCTTTTCACTAAACTGTCGAGAAAAGAGAACAGAATTTTACAACCTAATCAAAATTTTTCCATAATTTTCTTTAATATCATATCATTTTTAACTGCTCCTTACAGCTTGACCCGAAATTGAAGCGAACAAAATAATTATGATGACGATGCCAACTGTCAATTTTGGTCCCTTCTAGTTTTTATAATTATAAAGAATAATTCTATAATGACTTGTAAATTATTCTATTTGAAATTCTGTCCACTTTTTGTCCATATGCTTTTTATTTCCTCAAAAGCAAAGGTCAACACCATCGAAGATTTCAATTGAAAAAAGTGCCCGATTTCCATACGATTTATGATGGCACACATATGAAAAGAAAATATCTTGAACCAAAACAAATCAGTAAAAAAAAAGATCTAAAATCGACGCAATCAGAGGAGAGTGCTTCGTGCTCTAATTTGATTGGATGGTCCGTTAGCGCCACACTCTCTACTTCCTCAATAATTTGCGCTAAAAATAGTTTTCCCAATTCTAGAACAATTGCCCTTTATTACAGAAAAGTAGACGTCTTTTGCTTTTTTCTTGTTTGATAAGGTTCATTAAATTGACCAAAATTTCGGATTTTACCATCTCAAACTTTTCTGTTATAGGTCTAACCTATGAGGTAATATAGATAGAGTCAAATCAAATGAACGTAAATCGTGGGTTCAAATCCGGTTTTTTTTCTCCTTCAGCAGATTTATTCTTTTTGTGGATTTGATGTCGGTGCGGTTCGGTGTTTCGCGATGGAATATTTATTATTGTCAAACATTTTGGGGTTTTGTCAGTCACCGATGAAAATATTGGCAGTAATACAGACAGGGAGTATTATCAATAGATGAGTCACGATTCATATAATCATTGATTTTGACTCATGTGTGAATAAGTGCTAGGTTTTATAGGCAGATAGGGACTTTGATCAGAGCTAGTGCAAAAATGCGCCCATCAGGCAATGTGTACAGTACGAAATTGAAATTCGGTTCAATAAAGGAATCGATCAAGGTTTTAAATGTGTATAGTATGGTGAAAATGAAAAAAAGTATGTAAGTGCGCTACATAAATGGTCGTGTTGATCTTTATTTACATGATTCATCGCTAATCATGTCGGACCAAAAATTCTATCACACAATAAAATCCTACGTTCTACTGGAGAGTCTTGTGATACGTTTTAACGAAATCGGCATAAAGTTTTTATATTTCATGACTTTCTTCTTCTTCTTCTTCTTCTTCTTCTTCTTCTTCTTCTTCTTCTTCTTCTTCTTCTTCTTCTTCTTCTTCTCTCTTCTTCTTCTTCTTCTTCTTCTTCTTCTTCTCTTCTTCTTCTCTTCTTCTTCTTCTTCTTCTTCTTCTTCTTCTTCTCTTCTTCTTCTTCTTCTTCTTCTTCTTCTTCTTCTTCTTTTCTTCTTCTCTTCTTCTTTTCTTTTTTCTCTATTATTATTATTTATTATTATTATATTATTATTATTATTATTATTATTATTATTATTATTATTATTATTATTATATATTATTATTATTATTATTATTATTATTATATTATTTATATTATATATTATTATTCATCATCATCATCATCATCATCATCATCATCATCATCATCATCATCATCATCATCATCATTCTCTTCCTCATGTTGGTGTCGGGCGTTGCGTTTTGTTATATTATTCCCTCGTCATTGTTTTAAACTGTTCCGCTGTTGGTGCCGATATTTTTTTCATATAGCAAATGTTCCAGTATCTTGTGTGTTTTGGTAAGACATATCTTTAAGAGCATCGTTTCCAATTGTAGATGGACAAAATAACAAAAAAACAAAAGACTGATAATAATATGCGCTGATAAAATGTGCATCTTGACTTAAAAACAGCGGGTTCTATTCTAAAGATAGTAGTAGTCTTTCAGAGCCATTAGGCCCGTGGAGTCGGAGTTTATCCCGTTTCTATAGCGCGAAACGGACAATAACAATAATTGCTACCCTTTGGATAGGACGCTAGTCTATCGCAATTCTAACGTTATAGCTGCTATTTTAATCTTTTGATATAATTTATATTATTTTATGGGACATCTGAGTTTCCATGTACTTATATGCAAAATAATTCACAGGTTTATCGTCTTTTGACTTTGCTAAATAAATGTAGTTATAATTATACTTCGATAATGTTATTAAAATCTATATTATTGACATTTTTTGTTTATGATACTGTGATTAATAATTTCACCGCCTATTGTTGTGACAAAAAAGCCTAAAATAATTTTTGGTAGGATTAGATGATATCTCTTTTCTTCTACGACATGTCGAATCTGTTGTTGTGCAATTATAGGACCTTCTAACATCTTAGAATAATTGGATGGTATTTTTGTTTTCTTAAAAACTATAACAAATAAGCGGTGTCATCTAATGCGGGACAACAGAAGACAGAAGAAAAGGTTGCAGGTTCAACTCTGAGCTATTATTTAAAGTGAAAATGAAAGAAAAACGCTTAAACCGAAGGGTAGCACTCTTTGAACTTACAATGTCAATGAATTGCTCCGTTTGTAGCAGTTCTTCAAATGATAACAACAGAAAAATAATAAAGAAAATGAAATCAAGTTACAAAAAACTCTTTGGATATGTCACATGACACTAATTGGAGACAAGGACAGAAAACAAAAAGGGAGAAATCAAAAACCAAACAGCCTTTTATATCGAACAAGTCACTTAATTCCGCTAAATGTTCGTGGCTCCCACGAGGACACTCCGAATCTAAATGACATTGTTTTATTTCAGCCTCTTTTTAATCAAATATGTCTGCCATTAATCGGACGGAGAGTGCAATGTCACAATTGCTCTGTTAAGTTTCCTGGGAGGTCAACCTTTTTTAATTTCGCTAAAATCGTATTGGAGAAGGTTGTCGGGTTCTCACGCCCATGTCGCTCATTGCACGATTTTAATTGTCGATTGTGAGAGAATGATTGATACGAGTACATGTTGATTTCTTAAACTAGAGATCAAAGTTCATACATTTACATATAAAAGTAGAAAAAGAGATAAATAGAAGAATATTTATATATATATATATATATATATATATATATATACTTATATATATAATATATATTAATATATATTCTTCTATTTATCTACCTATATTCAATATATACATATATATATATATATATATATATATATATATATATATATATATAAGAGAGAGAGAGAGAGAGAGAGAGAGAGAGAGAGAGAGAGAGAGAGGTCGAGAATATGGGATAGGATAAATGCGTAGATGGAAAGATAGATAGGAAAAGAGAAAAAGCTATTGAGATAGATAAAAAGATAGATCGATAGATAAAACGATAGATAGGTAGATGGATACATAGATAGATACATTGATATATATATATATATATATAGATGGATAGATTGATAGACGGACATATAGATACGAGTAGATGGTTAATAAATAGATAGCTAGATTGATGGATGGATGTAAAGATTAGAGAGTAGATGTTGAAAGAGAGATAAATTGAATTATTAAAACATAAAACAAAACAGCCACGGTATGATTAGAGGCTACTGCCGCTGTAACATTCTTTTCCCCAGTTTGTCATTTTGTTTCATTTCTACAACGGCTCTACCACACATTTGTTTGTTTTCATTACCTCGCCTGGCCTTGCCATTTGCCATGCAGTCATTTTAGCCCACTACTCATCAAATCTCAATCATCGTAGTTTTTTCTCTCATTGAACAATAAAATGAATGCTCACATCGCTGCTGTTGGATTGTCGCGCATGTTTTGAATCCATTCCCGTAACATTGTAGCGTATGTTTTCAATCCATTCCCGTACCATTGATCTCATTTCTAAAAGTAGGCAGTGGGCGTTCCCAAAAGAGTTACATAGTCAAAAGCGGTTGTTAGTATTTCTAAATTGATTTATTAGGTTAATAATTTGTTTACGTATGCAAGCCATCCTAACCATACGAGTTGTGTAGATTTTGAGTTGAATGTAAAATGTAACTGGGTCTTAAGAGATGACCTAGTACCATAAATGCATCACAGTACGCTATCGTTCTGGTGTTATAATAACGATATGTTTTTTGGGTTTTTTTTTTATCAGATCACGTCTACTTCAAATTATTTTCAAAATAAAAATTTTAAAAGGATAATTGTGCGGCTATGTGATCTAGAGGTGTGACGCTCGCCTTCGGAACGGAACGTCCGGGGTTTGAGGGCCACTCTGAGCGGCGCATAGTTTAGTCCTTGAAAACGTCTCTTTACTCACATTATCTCATTGTATTCAAGTGTAAAATGAGTACCTGACAGTTAACACCTTTGTGTCTCTGCCCAAAAATGTATTTGATTCGCCTACCAGACGTCATTTCTCGTCGTACAGGTTAAGTGTTGCTGTTGGCTAGGTATCCCTTGTATAGCGCTTTGAGCTTTTAGTGGATCTTGTGCTCAAGTTTATTTTTCATAATCAAAGTGATTCAAAACTGAAGTAAAGTGTTTTTATTACTTAATACTAAGATACTATTTTCCTATAAAAGCAGCAGGTTTGAACCTCAATTAAAAGAATATTGTGGGTCGCTTTGTGTACATAAACTGTTAATATTTGCTTTCCATATTTAGAATAAATAAATCAAAGCAGTTCTTGTCGTTTTAACAAAGATTGCTTGTAATTCAACAATAATGTTCATGTAGTAGTCATTCAGGAATCATAAGGCCAATGGAGCCGGAGTTTATCCCGGTTCTGTAGCGTTTAACGGAAAATAGCAATTGCGTGATACCCTTTGGATAGAACTCAAGTCTATCGTAAACTACTTTCTACAAGAGTTGGATGATCCAACCACTTAAACACTACTGGGTAGACAGGGGGTAAGAAAAAAAATCAGCTGCTCCAGTCATCGATGCCGGGCCCTTTCTATGTAAGGGCAGAGCTACACCATTTTCATGAAAATGACTAAATTGTAAATACACATGCTATCAAATAAACTATAGGTTACAACTATAAGAAAAAATCTTTTATGGATAACATGGATGTATTTCAATGTTTCAATGGGAAAGACATCAAACCGACGCATTCTCCTCTAAGACGATAAAAAAACATTCAGTTTTTGCCTTGAGTATCAAAATTCTAAAATGTTTATGTAGATTGAAATAGTTGCCTTTAATAAAGTGGGTTTTACGCTGAGATGTGAAGAATAGTTAGGGAAATAAAGCATTAATAAGGAAACATGGTTTTTGCTCTGAGCAATTGAAACCTATTGATTTCATGAAAGAATTGTATATAATGTAATCCTCGTGTTAAGTGTCATCGTCATCTTGTAAAGTGCTGCTCTCTCAATACATATACAACCTCTTGGTTTGCTTGGGGAAATTGATTTTTTTAAAAACTCGAAAAAATGAGACTCTCGAAGAATGACGAAGCAAACATCAAGTTCCATTGATAAGGCGAGATTGTTGCTCAACTCGAAAGTCACGCACGGTGTGGGAGGGACGTAAACATGGTTTTAAGATAGATTTGCTACTGATCGACATGTCAAATTCACTTTAAGTCTATGTTTTCATATATTTTGATTTTAAGAAAATATTTGCAGTGAACAGTTTAACATCGCATCATAACCATTATGTAGAATATGTTTAAGAGTTTATTATCACTTTTTCAAATATCCCCACATTGAGACATGAGAATGGCTTTGTTACGGTCTTAAACAACGACATTTTCATATATCTAAATAGTTTTTAGTGCTTTATTCACCGTGTTTTGTTGATAAAGGGGAAATCATAAACGTCCACATTATCTGTCTGTTGATTAAACTGAAGCCTTTTTCAATTTCCTGTTGTTATTTATTCCTCTGATTTTCGAGCACCCGACATTTTAATTATCCAGTATTCGGCTTAACATTTGATAAATTTTGTTATGTTTAATTAAACGATCAGAACTAAAGCATCGGCATTACGTATTAGCCTATTTTTTAGTTTATGATTCAGAATTTGATCTGCGAAGTGACATCTGTTCTAACTTGTGCATTTCTACCTTTAAGAACATGCTCCGTATTAGGTTACCATTATCAACAAGTCGGTTCGATATCTAGCATTAAAAGTATAATTTTTAATATTGCCAATAGATGTAAACAAGACAATGAAGACACAGTTTATTAGTGAAATTAATATTAAAGTTTAGTGTACATTTCCGTACTTACAAGACATGTCTAAGTTCAATAGAAAGCGAAGACCGCATTTTGTACACATAGGACCAAAATCTTTCAATTGAACATTTTAATGGTTGCTCGAATATAAAACATAGCTGCGTGCTAAGCATTTTAATAGTCTCATTTAGAGAATTAATGGACCAGAAGTTTTGAAAAGATCCCTGAGTTTGGAATTGCCCATTTTTAGATTTAAAAAAAATTGTGAATATTCCTTAGTGGGCTAGTTGTAATTAGTATTTCCTGAATTGTGACGAGATTGCCGAAAAGATGAGGATATGGACTCAGTACTCACATCCGGATGATCCGGTTTATTGTCTTAGCAATAACGCAGTGCTACGTTTAATGCGGCTAACGTTTGAATTAATTTCGCCTGACTCTAAGACAGATTTTACAGAATTTATCTTTAGACTGAATAAAGGACAATATTCTTTATTGATCCGGGTTTGAGACAGATATATCTTTTTCGTCTTTTGAAATAACATTACTCCTGTTGCTCACTTGCAGTGATATTTACTGCGACTATTGCCTGGATCATTTCGGTCAGTAGCAATTGCTTAGTACCATTTGGATAGGAAGCCAGTCTATCTGAAAGTACTTTCAGTCAGGTCTAACAGACCCAGCTACCCAATCAATGCTGGGTGGACAGGGAAGTTAGGACAAAAATCTCTACTTTATCTGGGATCAAACTCGGTCCCTTTGCGTTCGAAGCCAGCAGTCGACTAACTGAACTATGGGGCCCCAAGTACCGAAAAGAATTGAGATGCGAATCAGCGTCTGTCCACCTATTGCACGGGAATTTGGACAACATGGTCACAATGATATCGTCACTCAAATGACCAATCAATGTCTTCATCTTGAATGACCAGTCACGTGACGGACATGATCGACCCACAATTAATTACTGCTCACCCAAGCGGGAGAGATTTCTTGACATTTTTAGACCACATCTCCTCTTGATGCTAACAGTATGGTCAAAATACTTAACCCCAGGGTTTGCGTTTACTTGTTCCGTATTTTCTTTAATAATTTGTCTTGAAACCATAAAAAATAAGAAAAAACTATAAATCCGATTCTCAATTAATCTGAAGCCAGTTGGACAAAATTTGGAGAACTTTGAATAACAATCCCGATGCAATCTCACGCTCACGACCTACCTTCCCACGCCATTTATTGTCGTTTCCTTTTCATTCCTTGGAAATTTTTGTTATTTTCTCATCTGGTTCTTGTTGACTCATAATTACCTACTCGGTTATTTTCATTACCCTTTTTTCACTTTTTATTTGAAGCAGAAGCAGTTACAGGGTATATATATATATACATATATATATATATATATATATATATATATATATATATATATATATATATATATCATGCCATAAGCTCACAAAATCGTACAGTTTAATTCAAATTCAGTTTGGTCATCATAGTCAGAGGATGACAGGGAGCAGGCACTGGTGTAAGATAGAGATCTGAAAAAGTTGTATGAAATAGTGCAAGACAAAGCCAGCAAGAAAAAATATAAGAAAATTTAAAGATTTGAATAAGTGTACAAACAGTGCCAGACAAATAGAGAACACCTGTTTTATATTAAAATGTCAAAATGTATCTATGTTGTCCAATAGCTTCGAACAAAAATGAGTCTGTTCCCTTAATAAGCGGCTAGTAATTAGGAATAACAGAGAAAGATTGATATTATGAAAAATGCGTTGAAATTGCAGCTCTTAAAACTTTGACCAAGATATGAAAAAAATGTATATGAAACAGTCAGACAAAGCAAGAAAAAGTTTTAAGAAAGAGTACAAGAGTTTTTACATTTTTTATTTATTTTTAAAGATGAGCTTAATGATTTTCAAAACATTTACGATAATTTTTATACAAAGAAAAACAATTTTAAATCGTTTTCAATGAGTAAAATATAGTGTACGTAATAGTTAAAACGTGATCTTGTTAAGAAATGTTTTGTAAAATTTGTTCTCACCTAATGAGACTAAACACAAATAAAAGTGTTGATATAATAACAATGCAACTATGGAAATAAAATTATCTATAGTTCATCCCAGTTATGCCTAGGGCTTATCTGATTATTAGATTTTTGTGAATTGAATGAAGTTGCATTTCAAATATGAAAATGGGGTTTGTTATGACAGCTATTTAGACATGAGTCTAAGAGATAATGTCATACAAATTATATGTTATAGAAGGGACATTGCTTTCTTGAATTACAGCCAAATGATGGTTAAAATCGGTTGCACGGAAATTCGTTATAGAAAAGAGTAAAATAAACTGACATTGCATATTCCTATTACAACTGTCAAGATGATCTCATTATTCGCTCGTCTTACATTCTATTTTATAAAGATTCCATCTCACTTCGTGTAATGAGTTAGGGATTGTTTGCTTCACCTGGGGTTTGATTTTGATTAAAAGCTGCTTCTTACCATACATGAACACTGGAAATGTTGCTGCCTTAGTTACACACAGGACACAGGCAGGACTTAATATTTTTTTACTGACCATTGTTTTGTTTTAACAATACTTAATACACATAAGAGCGCAAACATTTTATGAATTTGTTACAAATGTATGCCACAATCCTTAGTTAATTTATGACTTTTTGAAAATTCTAACATACAAGAATGGTTTATTGACCATCTTATTTAACTTAAATCTATCGGAAAAAAGATCAATTGATTGCGCACTGATCTGGTTCAAATCTTATACTTTTTCTCTGTCATAATTTTAGGGTAAAAAAACCCCTCAGTTCTCCTATTGAAACGTTAAATATATATGGCTAGCCATAAACATGTTACCGGCATTTCAGTATGCGAATTTAAAGAACAATTTGTATGTTAGTTGATGCGATATGCTGCTGTGTGGTCTTGTGGAATGACACTCGCCTTCGGATCCGAAGGTACTGGGTTTGAGTCCCGATAGCATAGTTATGCAATTTTATAACAAGACAAACCAGGCATATTATACAGAAATTGAGGTTTACAATTGATTTTAAACATTGCAAAATACTTCAAATCGATTTTTAATGATCGCAGTTTTAAAAAATAATAAAAAAATTATCCACGAATATCTGAAAATCTCAAATATTGCATTATAAAATGATTTTATTGCTTTATTTTTCACACAAATTGGAGAAAAGAAGGTACGTAATCTAATATGGATAGAAAACTCGATAGGATAAATATCTGTAATACCTAATGAGATTTTTTTATCTAAAATATTGCAAAACATGAAAACGTGTCAATAAGACTACGTAGTGAAAATTGCAATGCTTCTTAACAAGCGAAAAAATGTTTTAAAATTATAGGATAAGAACCTGTATTACACAGCCACAAAAATACAGACAAACACACACACACAAACACACACACACAAACACACACACACACACGCGCGCGCGCACACATATATATACATATATATATATATATATATATGTATGTGTGTGTGTGTGTGTGTGTGTGTGTGTGTGTCACACCGCTATTTGTCGACTTGTATCTCTGAGACTCTTCATTGGACTTCTGTCAAATTCAAAATACAAATACAGCAAATCCTGATATGTAGACTATTAAACTTTTTAAAAAAATGAATAGCAGAACAAAAAATATACAGTAACTTTTCAAAACCGTGTTCAGAAATAAAATATCAGAGAAAAATGACGCAACATTGCAGAGAGTAAAATGGCGACGCTCTTAACATTATTTTTATCATAATTCTCCTCATCGTGTTAGAAATATAGCACACTCACAAGCCTATTTTGGTCCAACGATCACTTTAAGTGATCGATCGCACCTCCGTCCTCTTTAATGACGCAACGTAGTCTCTTTTTCCAACTTGAAATTCACTTCCGAATTTCCTCAATGGTTTCTCCTCCCAGCATAAAATAATTCTTTCTCTCAAGGTTTGTTCTGTGAATGCAGATCTTTGTCCACTGTAAACCTTCCCGGTCAAAGAATTCCAAATTGCGTAATCCATAGATTCAGGCCGGGTGGTTGAGGCTCTATGAAATAAATATTCTAATTTCGAAGAAAAGCTTATGTTCTCTTGCTCATATGTTGAAAAATTAAATTCCTTCCTGGATAAAGGTGTTCACGGTCTGACAAAAGATTTTCTTCCAATAGTTTTATGTGATTACTAGCAAAGAGTTTCCCAGGCATAAAAAATACAACGCGCAAATGCCACAATAAGTTGCGTTAGCTTTTCGATATCGAAATTTTTAGGTGGTGTTGAAAGATTTTTTATTATTGAAAAACCGTTAATCTAATTTTTTTTGATACTTTGGAACTCTAGTAATAAAGAATGGTTATATTAGCAATAAAAAATTGAAAAAGATTGGAAATAAATATATAGCGGGCTATTGTGTGTCCACCTTGTGTGATCACTTCATGTGTGGAGATATATAATATATATATATATATATATATATATATATATATATATATATATATATATATATATATATATAAACATTTGAAATATAATTAAGATAGTTTGATACTAAAGTTGAGCACTATTATTTCATGGTTTTTGTTTTATAATTTATATATTATATATATATATATATATATATATATATATATATAGAGTTATATATATATATATATATATATATATATATATATATATATATATAACTAAATAAAGTAACTCACATATTTTTGGCCGAGACAATTGTTTCGATCTTTCATTCGTTATATATATATAAGGAACAGCTGCGACTGATATTGTGGCCAGTTTCTAGGCTAGTTAAATTTGCAATCCTTATGGCAAATATAATTATCATTCCCCTAGGTTGAATGAACTTGTAACTGTGAATAAGTCTTGCAAGCACTTATGTTACATTCTCAATTTTGTCCCAATTTTCACTTCATCTGAAGCGTCTATCAAATTTTATTTGTGCACAGAACGCCGAAAGCTTAAAGGTTCACGAAGCAAAGAAGTTTGTACTGCTCACAGTTGAGTAAAATGGTCAATAATACTTGCTTGTCATTCTTTGAAATGATTTTTTTTGCAAAGTATTTCCCACCTCATTAAAGTTTCACCTAGGTACTCATTTACACTATGGTGGATAGTGGGCTGAAAAAGAAACCTCGTGGACTCGAAGTTGATTCTTTTGTGTGTCGGTCTGACGTCCTAACCATAGTCCGCTAAAACGTCATTTACCACGTTCTAAAAATAAATAACCACCAGGACATGAACAAGAACAACAATAATTTGAAAAATATCAACATCATCATCATCATCATCATCATCATCATCATCATCATCATCATCATCATCATCATCATCATCATCGTTATCGTCATCGTCGTCGTCATCGTCGTCATCATCATCATCATCATCATCATCATCATCTTCATCATCATTATCAACAACAACAACAACAACAACAACAACAACAACAACAACAACAACAACAACAGAATGGCAAAGTACAACAATAGCGACGACGACAACGACAATAAACATCAACCTTTATACGAATATTATTCTCATTAACTTTTACATTTTATTTCTTTTTTTGTGTTTGTGTTGTAAGGGGACGCAACTCTCTTTTGATATTCCGGAAATGCTACACCAATTATTGGGTTGAGAAACATCATTGCCCTGCCCAATAGAATACTGATGAGGTCGTTGGACGTTGATAAAATAGATTGGACGATCATGTGACCCGCTATGACAAGGGCAATGCGGGAAAATTACCGAAGGCAAATACAAACAAGTAAAAGAGAGAAAAATAATCATTTAGTACTCTTTTACTTAAATGATAAACAAGACGAACGTAGATAAATTGAGAGATGGGTGCGAAAGGGGTCTTTTCAAAGTAGAACTTACAATTCCACCTGTTTAAAAGGGTAAGAAAAGGTTCTGATTTTTACTCTATTATATTAATATTGAAAGAACGCGAGCAATATCCAGAATGATGTGGGTAGCTGGGTCTGTTAGATCTGACGTAAAGTATTTTGCGAAAAACTTACATCCCCGATAGTAAGCAATTCCTATTTTCCCTTTCGCGCTATAGAATCTGTATAAACTCAACCTCCACGAGCCTAATGGAATGGCTCTGCAGGCCTAATTACTTACTGCATCAGTTCACGTACAAGGGACCTAAAAATCAAAAGCCGAGTACCATTCCACTGGAATCCACTGCAAAGCTGTACAGTTTAATCTCGACTTTTATTGTCTAACATGCAATATTATCAATTTTTTTTTTATTTGACTACTCACTCTCCGCTAGATAAGTGCTTCTCAACAGGGTATATTGTCAACCCCAGGATGTTCCAATTTTGAAAAGGGTATACCATTTTGATAGTGTATGTACTGCACTGGGGATGTATACCATATCGGCATAAAACAATAATAAAGTCACCCTACAAAAGCAACTTACTTTGATTTGTTGATTGGAAATAATATTATATTCATGTATGAGTTATATTGGTAAATGCCTAAAAATAAATATTTGAACTGAAATAAACCTTTGAATTAAGATCGATTCAGTTTCAGTGTATAGTGACGACTGGAGTGTACAAGATTTTAAGTAAAAGCTGAGCGATTTCAAATATAGGTTGACAAGCTCTGCCCTAGATAAGAACGTGATCATTCGATGCGATGTTCGTTTGATTGAAATTCAACCTAGATGACTCTACAGGGTTCGTAGTTAAAACTGGGTCGTTTAAAATATCAAGTGGACGCTATGTTTATCGAACAATAATACTACCGTACTCTGGAAAAAAAACATATTTAAACATTTTGCCAGAAAACTCGCCTTCAAATATCGATCGATTTAAATAACCCTTATCTTCGCAAAAACTCTCAAATCTGGACTTTCCGAAGTCCCAGGTTTGAGAGTTTTTGCCAAAATGAGTGTCATTTAAATCGATAGATATTTGGAGGACGAGTTATCTTGCCAAGTGTTTAAATATGTTTTTTTTCCAGAGTACGGCAGAATAGATCAAGCTGGTTTAGAATCATTCCCTCTCAACGAAGGATACCGTCCAGTTACACGTGCGTCCGTATTTCGTTGATGCCCTTGTCTTGTCTATGTACTTGTGTTCCTTCCAGTTTTAAATCTCTGGTTATTTTTAAAATAATGAAAAGGAAACATGAGCTTTTATTTCGGTCAACGTCGTCCAAATGTGCTCAAAGAGAATTAAAAGGGGTCCCAAGCCTCCAACAACAACACGTTAATATGTGAGGAAGAAACATGCTATCTGCTTGGTGGTATTACAATTATTGTTTTTGGACATCGACAAAGTTGTTACTGGTCAGTTAAAAATTAAAAATTAAAATTGAGCTTTATATAGCGCAATATCCGCTGAAATGTGCTCAAAGCGCTTTACAAGGGGTCCCTGGTCAACAGCAACATTTAACATGTAGGACGGAACATGACGCCTGTTAGGCGATATTACAATTTTTTCGGACAAAGACAACGCTGTTAACGGCCAGGTACTCATTTTACACCTGAGTACGGTGAGAGAATGTGAGTAAAGAGCCTTTTCCAAGGACTCAACTATGCGCCGAGCGCGAGGCTGGAACCCAGGACCTTCCGATCCGAAAGCGAGTGTCATACCACTAGACCACATAGCCGCGTTACTCATTTAACACATTGGGTATGGCGAGAAATGATAGTTGAAGAGCATTTTTCACGACCAAACTTTGCGTCAAAGCAGAATTCAAACTTGGAACCAAGAATAAGTTGTTTAATATCACTGGACCGTACATTTTCTTTGAAATTCTTTACACAACTGTATCAGTTAATTCAACCAAATTTGCATTATGCATTTATGCAAAAGAGAATATGCAACGAGCGAATCAATTTCTAACAAGCCACTTTAACTGTTTCATGCTTCTTCACAATTTATTACCAAATCATCAATATCACGATGTTGACCTAATCAGCAGACTTAATTAGCAATGTCAATATCATAAATATAGTACTCTGGTGTGAACAAAAAATATAAACATTTCACCAAGATACGTTGTGTTATCTAATTACCATTAATTCATTACAATCACTCGGGTAACGAACGATAAATGTACAATAATAATCCCCCATTTCACATCAAAAGAAAATCGACCTGCTCTTACCATGACTTCCGACTGAGCGTCAGTAACTATGTCGATCATGGCGCATTCAATTGTTCTAGTGAATGGCATAACGATAACAAATCGACCAGAACAGACAATGGAGTTTATCGCTGTTTCCACCTGACTGTTAATTTGCTAAATACTTTTTTTTCATTTTGGCCAGAAGCTTTTTTACTTCATAATATCAAAATACCGCCAAAACTGTCAATTATATGGGACCCAAGAATCCAGACAAGTTTGAGGTTTTATGAGTTTTTTTTTTTTTTTTTTTTACAAATTTGGGTTCATTTTAGCCGATCATTTATGAAGAAAATATTTTCTAGCCAAAATGTAAAATGCTTTTTGTCTGTGTTTTACAGACTGGTACATATCAGCATGATTTAACCCATTAGTGTTGCTTGTGGTAAACAACACGCATGACAATTACTCATTGTTTGAGTTGAAATCTTCCCCGCCTCAAAGGACGCATCCGTATCACCATCATCATCGTGTATTTATAACTTTACCTGCTTATGTTGTCATTAAAGTGGTGTAGATTAAAGTAGTTCAAATAAATATATATTTAAAAAAACAATCATTTAATTGATCTGCAATTCCAATGAATAGCGTTGACGAGTGGTAAGGAATTTAATGCTTCCATTATAGACCCTGAATGAGGATGATGATGATGATGATGATGATGATGATGATGATGATGATGATGATGATGATGATGATGATGATGATCAAGAACACTTAAATTATGTACATTTGGCATAAATTATCCGACTGTCACGCTCCTATTCTCTCTAGAGTTCAGGAGGCAATTTTTATTGGTAATCACGTGTTGGTACATTTTGTATCAAATCATTAGTGTATAATGGTTGACAATTTTGATGTGTCATAACTGAAAGTGGTCAAAAGAAGACAGAATTAATTTAGTAAAAATCTAAAGAGACACAAAGATGCCGGTGAAAAAAGACGCAACAAATTTATGTCAAGATTAAGATAGTCTCCTGTCAACAAGAAGACTCAGCAGTGCGGTACAGATTGAAAACTGAAGGCCAAAGGTTTGCCCAACTGTGACCTGGGCAAATTTGAATCTAGTAAAGGCGTTTATTTCAAATTTTCTTACAATATTCAAGTGTAAAATACCTACCTCGCAGTAAAAAAAAAAAAAAAAAAAAAAGAAAATTAGGCTTCCTGACTCGTCTATCAATAGTCTCACATTGTGTCTGGTCATCTTTCCTCTCAATTGGAAGGTTGCTTCATCACTGACGATTATCCTTGATAGCAGATCAGGATCCTTTTCCATCGACTCCTGGATAATGTGGCAAAATTAAAACGCACTTCTCTGTCTTGCAGATATAATTTTTGGACCATTGCAGGTTATAAGGTGTCAACCTCAAGCGTTTGCGTAAGTTCTCGCATACTGTGCGTTGTGGAACTCTTGGCTACATCTGTCTGTCGACTTCTTGGGGCTGCGAAGATAACTGTCTCTAACCCTCTCAACAACTTCCTCTGACACTGCCTGGGCGGCCGGAATGTCCCTTTCTCTAATCACAGATGCATCCTTTCTTAATGAAATAATTGTACCACTTCAAAATTGACTTGTGTGAATGTGGATTGTTGTGATGAATGCGTCTGAAAGAACGCTGCACAATTGTAACACTTTGTTTTTCTAATCTACAAAACACACCAGCTACGTTGCTGTGGGTGTACGCCATCTTAGATTGGACTGCCACCTAGCGGGTAAGATAAAAATTGTGAACGCGAAACAAACTGGAAACACACATTCATTAATTTCTGCAACTATAGACACCAATTTTGTGAAAACATTCATTCAACTTCTCATATTATGAATATGTGAAATCAAGGAGTGTTTTTGTGCTCAGCTTGTTATTCATATTTCTAAAAATGTTGGATCTAAATTCACATTTTGGGTCCTATTCATCCCGACATAAAATCGTGTTGAGACGATGGATCACATATTGTGTGGCTGTCTATATAGACACAGCGTGTTTTTTTATAATCAAAATTTATTTTAGAATCTTTTTTATTTAATTAAAGTATCAAAGTAATTTCCCTCTTACATTGTCTAATCACAATCAAAGACCTTTCGCTAACACTTTTTCAGCCACCTATCTATCAAGTCATCTGTCCGTTATTCCACCAATCTGTAGAGCTATATAATCATATGCATTATAATTTAGCTCTCTATCTATTTTTTTTTGTCAACCAACGTATATATATATATATATATATATATATATATATATATATATATATATATATATATATATATATATATGTGTGTGTGTGTGTGTGTATGTATGTATGTATGTATGTATGTATGTATGTATGTATGTATGTATGTATGTATGTATGTATGTATGTATGTATGTATGTATGTATGTATGTATGTGTGTATATATGCATATGTAGCTGTCTAGAATCTATCTGCTCAAATCATGACAGGCAAGAAACCGAAACGACTCAGGGCTATTCCAGGTCTCCACTCCCCGTCAGGTGATGACATTTCCTTAATGTTGATTTCCTCCTGTGGAATGACCTTATGTACGGGTGGCCAGCTCCGATCGATTCTTGGACTAACACCGTGTATAGAGACACAACGATGTACTACTGAATCATTACGCGTATCCGCCATAACAGAATCAAAGATGGCGCAGGCTTTACACATTGTACAATGCAGTCGTACTGTGAAATAACAATTATTCAAAATTTTGGCCAGATGTACTCTTCCTTCAAGTATCGGTTGATTATAATGATCCTCATCTTGCCAAAATATCTCAAACCTGAGACCTCGGAGCCCCATGTTTGAGAGTTATATTGACAAAATGAGGGGGTCATTTTAAACATTATTATTTGGAGGACGAAATTTGAAAGACGAATTTTGTGGCAAACATTTTAGATACATTTTTTTTTTCAGAGCACGTCAGACCTCTGTTACGCTCTGTTTTGTTTTATAATGTACTTTACCTCGGTCACCAAAGTGATACTTCTAAAGCTTTAAGTGACCAGTTTTGTGCTATGTTTTAAACTTTAAAAATCCAACTTTCTATGAGTAAATTGAATGCTAAGCAAGCGTCACAGCGTCTTCTCAAAATTATTATGTTTGATGGGCTTTTTAATTCACTCTTTAACAGTTTTCTTTCAATAAATTATTTCTTTTAGTTAATGAAATTGGTGTCGGTCTCGTTTAATATTGGTCGTTGGCGAATTATTATTGTGTGTGCGGACTCGCGGGGGTGTGTATACATTTATATGTGTGTATGTGTATGTGTGTTTGTTTTGTTTTAAGTAAGCCAATAATTTGAATTGGTGGAAATAGCTGTAAGACTATTAATATATTTCACAAGTCACATTCCGACGGATTATAAAATATACACCATTAAGCTTCTTATTGCGACACTTTAAATGATACTGCCATATCTCTTAAAAATCAATCGTCTTTTTCCGATAAAAACAAGGAGTTAACTATGGTACGACGAATCATATTTCCATTTTAACATTGCATTATATTATCCATGGTTACGCCCGGTAACAGTTTGAGAGAGCCAAGATTCCCGATAGTACATAATTATTTATTATGTATTATAGGAAACCATTACTATGACATCAAAAGGTTAAGTCTCTTCAATTGATTTCTCTTTGTTATCACTACTACATCTACTATGCTATTTTTTGCACAAATCTATATCTAAGAAAGATATATCACGAAAAGTCAGTGAAAATAGGAAATAAGCCGACGATTAATGGGGCACGGGGATAGGGGTGAGATATCATTGCGATTAATAACCCGCGAAAGGCTCATTAACTTTTTTTTAAAGCGTTACGGTTTGAGCTCTCTCTCTCTCTCTCTCTCTCTCTCACTCTCTCTCTCTCTCCCTCTCTCTCTCTCTCTCTCTCTCTCTCTATCTATCTATCTATCTATCTATTTCTCCCACTCACTCACTCTCTTCCAGACAAGATATACACATTTTCACTCTTCGAAGTCTCCATCTCTTAATCTCTCTATCTCTCTCTCTCTCTCTCTCTCTCTCTCTCTCTCTCTCTTTCTCTCTTTCTCTCTTTCCCTCTCTCTCTCTCTCCCTCTCTCTCTCTCTATATATATATATATATATATATATATATATGTATATACATATATATATATATATACATACATATATATATATATATATTTATATATATATATATATATATATATATATATATATATATATATATAATATTTAGTGTTATTTTTATTTTCATTATCCATTTTTTTAAATGGCTACATCCCAATTTTCCGTTTTACAATGTGAACAATTTTAAAAATCTCACTCTCATTCTTCTATTTGAGAACTAACGTCACTAACACGTTGATTTATTTTCCTTAATTTTCTTTGATTTCCTTATTTTCGTCCATCGACTTACATATATCTAAACATGAAATGCTGAGGAATGAAGACAGAAAAAAAAACACCTATATGAGAGGTCACCTGGGTAAACATTCCACTCTTTGTTGGTTTTACTTTAGGTTGGTGCATTTATCATGTGCCACAATGTTTTATAAACAGATCCCCATTAGAGGGCAGCGTGGCTCAGCAGTACGGTCTTTGCCTCGTACCCGAAAGGTATCGAGTTCGGTCACCCGCCGCTGCTCTGTGTGGCCTTGAGCAAGTCACCTCGCCCTAGCTTAATTTGCTACGCTGCACTGCGGCTGACGCCTGGGTTATTCCAGTCTTCCCTTGGAATAGAACCTAGAGACAAATTTCCCCTATGGGATGAATAAAGGTAATTTTATTTTTTATTTTAATATAATTAAACCGCATACTTGAACATGCACTTTCTCCCTCATTTGTATACATTAAAAAAATTACTCTACAATCCACATGTCTTCACAATTAAATTCCTGGGAATACGAAACAAAAAAAAGCGCAAACAATTTGGCTTGAATGTGGTATGTTTTTTTAACAGCAAAATATCATAATATTATGCTTTCACTTTTTCTGAACGAATCTGTAATCTGCCACGACAATCGAGAAATGTGTCGAGTAGATCCGATGAAAAGAGTTTAGTTAAGTCAAGATGACCAAAGTTACATTGTCTAAGTTGTTTGTATTCATATAAACAGAAACATTCACATTGTTCAATATGAGTATTCTGTTTGGCTCAATTTTTATAATTGATTTTACAATCCACTTATTTTCACAATTTGTTTCATGTGAATACGAAACAAAAATCGCAGACATAAATTAGAATTCTAATCAACGTAAACAAATATATTTTATGCTTTTCCCAATATTATCCCGCGGCTTGAATGTATCATGCCTATAATAGTCAATATATACATTAAAGCTTGCACTTTTACTAAACTAATTTTTAACCTGTTATGACATTGGAGTCGTGTCTCGAGAAGACCAGATTAAAAATGTTTAGTAAAGTCAAGATGACCAACGTTACATTCTCATTGTCCAAGTTGTTTGTATTCATCGAAACAACATTCACATGAATCAATGTGAAACTCTAGTTCGCCTCAACTTTTATAATTTAGACGATAAATTCAATTTTCTGTGGAGATGAAGCCTGCTAAAGCCCTCACTTCACACGCAAAGGGACATGTATCGGTTCCGGGTGAAGTCGAGATTATTTTTTCCTTCTGATCCCCCTGCACACCCAGCAATGATTGGATAGCTGGCTCTATTAGATTTGACGGAAAGTACTTTGCGATAGACTATTTATTCAAAGGGTAACAATTGCTATTATACGTTGCACGCAAAATAAACCGGAATACACCCCTTTTAGATTTGAAGGAATGCAGAGAAGAGAAGAAGATATACCCGGACGTGTTAGCAATTTGAGTCGATGGGTCAAAAATTTGACAATTTTGACATTTTACTTAATAATCGAACACACGGTGATTTCTTTTTTCTTTAGGACGTAATTTAGTGCAAACATTCTTCTAAAAAATATTGTATCTGAAAAAGGATTCTCATAATATTGCTAGCTGCAAATGTATTACACTCTCTCAGATTTCAACATAGTAAATTATGTTTTAACCCTGTAAAATGATGCTCGGATTTGACTCTAGAAGGCACAAAATATATCTTACCATTTTCACAAAAAAGACAATAACAATGATTTTAAAATGTTTAAAAATGGAATATAATAGACCCATAGGGAAAATGATAGCGCAATGAAGTCCTAGTTTTCAGTGGTCAGTCCGACCTTTTTCAAACAGAGGGATTAAGTTCTTTTTTTTAGCTACCTTTCTCTTTGGGTAAATACAGTCGCAGAAAAATTGAAGAAGATGAATAATGTATAAATGCCATTCAAAGAAAACAAAACAAAAATAAACCCCGTTATAACAGAAAATATTTTTTCTAAAGAATAATATCAAAGAAAAGAAGAAATAAAATTAAGTGTCTTGAAAAAAAAGACAATGCCCTACAGTTTGCATTACTGTAAAAATAAGAAAAGTTCTATAGATTGCATTATTGTATATAAAAAGAGGAAAAGTTTTGAGATTCATTATTTGGAAGAGCTTTATTATGCAATTGCATTAAAGTCCAAGTTAAGCCTGTTTCCTACTTCACTGATGCACGTCAACCAAAGAGCAATCTTTATAATTGCATAACCACCAAAAAGCTTTCAATAAATCATTGTAAATTCTGAAAAAGATGTCATCAAATTGCATTAACTTGTCGAGCTTTATTTGATATCGCGTTGAGGAATAAGTCTGGCATTCCTTCATCAGAAATGCTATTATCTGATCCCATGCCTGCGGTGTGTATTAAATAATTCATTCAATGAATCATGTCGATTGTACTATCACCTCTACTGATCCTTTCAACAAAATGACTTGGAAAAAATGATGTCTGTCGAGCACTCTTCTAGACATTTTAGG
>NC_088363.1:75647387-75659887 GCF_034508935.2 Berghia stephanieae
AACATTTTAAAGATGTCAAATATATGCGACAATATGTTTAATTGAAAATAGAAAATTAAGAATGATAATTATAAAACATCTCCACGCCTACATTCTGACACGGAGTTCACCAACCTCTACTCTAAGATTTTTGTAACCAAAACAGAAGAATATAGATGAAACAATCTGACAATTCTTACTCCAGCAAAAATCAGGCCACTGTTATGGTCCATTGTTCCGCTCTAATGAGATTATTGACACGAGCTACCCGAACTGCATGGAACAATGGAGGAACTAATGAATACAGGCTAGAATGATGAGACCCATTATTGAAATGTGCATTTCTCATAATGAAGATATCATTATGATAAGACGTGTAGATCAAGCTGCAAAACCATTACATTCACGTGTAAATTATGATAAAAACATGTGACACAACAGGATCGCCTTTCCATCTTATTATGGCATTCCCCTGCATTTTGCTGTAAAGTAAATATAACGAGTCAATATAGCTCACATACTATAATGTCGTACGAAAGCTTGCTGCTCGATGATATTCTATTCTTCCAGTCTTCCTTTCTGTCCACCTATATTATACATAATCTCTCCCTGATAATTTCATTATTTAAACTTGATTATTTTTTCTCTTATTATATGTTGTGCTTTTTATCTGTCTCTTGTAGGAGACCTTGGACCGAAGGATTGTTTGTTTTTATGATATTTCAATATATGTAGCTTACGTCTTCATAAGCTCGCTCAGACACCCTTAGTTTATAGTCTCGACCCTGCATCTTGCTAACACACAGAGAACTAGACACTCTATTCTCTCGTCTGTTATGATATTACCCAAATTTTAGTTTCCATTATTTCTGTTATTCGCCGAAGAAGGGTTTTGGATCCGAAACGTTCCAAATTAAGTGTTTTGTTATCTTTTCTTTGAAGCTGTCATTGTGATTTTTTGTTCAACATTTTAACATCCTGAAATCCATGCCAGATCTTTCACTGTCGTTAATGATATTAACTCGAGGATTAGCTTGCCGTGCTTTTGATCGAGAAGGAGTTCCATTTTAATTTGATTTTTTTTTTCTTTCCCTTTTTTTATTTTTAAAAAATTCAGTTGATTTTTTTCCTTAACAGAGCAATTATGAAGGGAACTGGAATTGATGAATGGTTGATTACCGATAGGGAAACATTTTTTAAGAGAAAGAGAGAGAGAGAGAGAGAGAGAGAGAGAGAGAGAGAGAAAGAGAGAGAGAGAGAGAGAGAGAGAGAGAGAGAGAAAGAGAGAGAGAGAGAGAACGAGAGAGAGAGAGAGAGAGAGACCCGAGAAGAGAAAGAGAGGAGATGAAGAGAGGGATAAAGAATAGAAAGAATAGAAAGAGAGGCAAAGGGGAGTTATTAAAAGACAGAGAATGTGTGTGTGTGTGTGTGTGTGTGTGTGTGTGAGAGAGAGAGAGAATTTTTTTTTAATGAGCGAGAGAGAGAGCGAGCGAGAGAGCGAGAGAGAGAGAGAGAGAGAGAGAGAGAGGGGGGGGGGAGAGATAAATATGGAGAAGAGAAAGAGTGGGGAAGAGGGATAAAGGGATAAATAAAAAACAGGAATAAAGAGTAAATGATTAGGACACATTCATTCCTCGTATTTTTGTTGATAAAGGGGGAAACCCGAAACTTCCACATTATCTGTCATCGTTGATTATACTGAAGCTTCAATCAATTTCTTATTGTCATTTATTTCTTCGAGCTTCAAGCAGCAACATCTTCATGATTCATTATCCAGTATCTTAAAATCAAAACATCTCTGTCTTTAAACAAGACATAATAAAGTAAAAATTTGTAATTAACTTTTAGTTGTTAATTTTATGATACGAGTCACCAGAGACCATTTACAGATTTAGATTATGTATAGACTCAATTTCCTTCCAAAAATTACATCAAGAATATTATGGTTCGGTATCATGCTTCAAAGATTTTGTATCCCTGACTTTATATATATATATATATATATATATATATATATATATATATATATATATATATATATATATAAAAGTCAGAGATATATATATATATATATATATATATATATATATATATATTATATATATATATGAACAAACTTACATACAAATACATAAATTCACATTTTCCTGAAATACAGAGATACATTCTTGCCGACTCAAATAGGTGCACGTCTATTCTTGCAATTCATTATGCCTCTACCTCAATCGGCAACGTCTTTCTGAAGCGAGGTGTCTAACATTTTGTTTCAAATAGAGGCTTTTTTGGGGGGGAATGGGTTGACGACATCATACACACTGCTGGTATTCATTCACGACACAGGGGTCAGGAAATCGTTGAGACGTATGCCTGCTAAGGATAGGGATGTTTTGCCCAAAGGCTATTTGATGTCATGTCCTCAGTAACCAGCAACCTTCCAAATGCCAACCGCCTCCACATCTTCAGATCATGTCAAAGAAACCGAACATTTTGACCGACGGTTGTTTTGGTTTTTTTTCTTTGTTTTTTCTTTTGTTTTTTTTTGTTTTTTTTTTTTTGTTTTGAGGGTCTATTTTTGACTTTATTTCTTCTTGTGGAAAGAGGGGGGGGGGGTGTTGTTTTTGGTAAATTTCCTGAAATTTAATCACCATTTAGCGAAAATGAATACAAAGTAATTAAAAGGGAATGTTTGGACTCACCATTTTGGGGGCGAGATGACAAAATATTGCACGTACACTCGGAAGTCTGGGGCTTGAGCTCCGTTGTCAGAACTTCATTTCTTTCCTTGGACAAAAGTAAGCTCCCATTGCTCTCTGCTGCGCTGCGCTGACCCTTGTTATCTCGTTGTTTTCATCAAGATAGCTTAAAGAGCAAATTCCGCTCATGATCATAAGGGAGTTATATTGAAAGATCTCTTTCAGCTAACAACAAAAACAATAAGAAAGGCATTACTTACTTTACATAGAATCCAGAATCGTATCAAGTCGGGATAAAACGAAGGATACTGGATTTAGTTATTTACTAGTCTAGTAAATGACTTGATAATCTCTTTCTCTCTCTCTCTCTCTCTCTCTCTCTCTCTCTCTCTCTCTATATATATATATATATATAATATATATATATATATATATAATATATATATATATATATATATATATATATATGTGTGTGTGTGTGTGTGTGTGTGTAAGTATAATAATTATTATGCCAACTGACGACGTGGACGAAAACCACAGAAACATATGTTTTGGCCACAGTGAGTGATCCCATTTATATTTCATATTAGCTCTAACCATCATTATCGAGCACTTTCGTATCTACGAGTACCCACCAACACTCATATATATATATATATATATATATATATATATATATATATATATATAGAGAGAGGAGAGAGAGAGAGAGAGAGAGAGAGAGAGAGAGAGAGAGAGGCATAGACAACTAGGAAGCATACGTAAAATCTCTGAGGACGAAAGCATTTGTCACGATTGATAAAATGAGTAATCATCATCATACTTATAAATTATGCATTCTACAACTTTGATACACTGTCCAGATAGAGTATTATGTTAATGTTATCCCAAAGGAATAAGAAACAATTACAATGAAACTATCTATGTTACCACTGCTTTCTTTCTGATGCTTTACCAAAATACATTATTCCAATGTTATCAAGTCTGCTAAAAGTTATCTCAAAGAACATGTTTCGATATTCTGGGTCAGGATAACATAATTAATTACATAATCTTAAATTGTTTTCTTACATACACACATGCTTTTATATACACATGTGAAAAAGTATCTTTACATTTTTATGCGCTAAATTACTGTTGTTTAGCCATGTGTTAGAGTCAAAGAATTTGACATCATCTAAAAGAGCATTTTTAAACCACTCGCGTGCTTAGTTATATTGCAATCTTTTACTCGTATCGAGGATGGCGAACATTTTTGTAACATACTCTGATATTTCGACTTCAGAAATGACACAAATAAGGAATGATAAAGAATGTCACTGGGACAATTCGTGAACACGCAAGTTCTTAAATTCTCGAAACAGAACCCTTTTGTACTAATGTGCCCTGAATGAACACCGCCATGATGTCTTCTACTGTTTACAAGTTACCTGCTGTTTCAAACCCCCAAGAAATATATTTTGTTAATCTTTTATTGAAAATCGTAATGGCCATAACGCGATACTGACTTTGTTAAGATAATTGTTTCTTGTTGCCGAAGCAATGAAACCCAACTTGTGTTCTTTGGGTCGTCGTTACTTTTTTATCATAATGCATGTATGGTGATGAAATTTGGCTCACATAAACTTAAGATATTTCTGCTCGATTCTGTGATATGACTTTGTCAAATTTTATCTTTTAAAACTCAAAATTTGAATTTGAGTTAAAGAATTGACTCAAAACAAGTGTAAAATAACGTTTGCACATGTGTGTATAAGTCCAAATTGAATTTCTAGAATTTTTGAGTTCTGCTGTGACGCATCAAATATTTAAAAGGTATTTTAACTGTTATAGAAAAGAGACACTCCATGTTATTTAATCGTTTTCTGAGAACATAATCATTCCTAAATTCAGCATGAAATCCTTCCGTTCTTTAATCCCAAAAAGATTGATTTCAGTCTTTTTTTTCTTGGTTAATCACTCAAGACATCTGAAGCAGCTCCTGGTATTTTGGTCAATATCCGCAGTAATCAAAGGATTTGCATTTTTACGTTTAAAAAGAAACAAGGAGTCGAGTGGGATAACATTTCGCTTGTTTTAAATCATGTCCTAAATTAAAGACGTGACGCTTAGATCTCATGGATTGGAGCTGCATCGTACTGTCCTTCAATCGGTCTTTAAGCATTCGATATTTTAGAAATTGAAATAATTTAATGGATCAAGCAGTATGAAAAATCCACAAATTGTAATATTGTTTAGAAAAGCAAGCCAGGACTTTGTTGGGATTTTTAATGGGTTTTTTTTTTTTGGGGGGGGGGGGGGGTTGTTTTTTTTAATGTTTTTTTTTTTTGCTTGGAAGCTTTATCATTTTAATCAAGACATGTATAAGAGGGAGTGTCAAAAGGGATAAAAGATACCACTTATACCTGGAGGATCTGTGTACGGCATCTCGTTTTTTGTTTGTTTGTTTGTTTTTGTTTTGTTTTCGTTTTATTTTGCCTATTGCTCACTTGCGGTGCTGTAATGAGGACGGAGCCTAATATGTCTGTCTTTTATCGTAGTATACTCTAAATACAATTTTCCTTGAGTATGAATAAAGTAAATTCTATCGAAATATATTTTTAAAAAAAACATTATCACCTTAAGAGATCGGATTCTCCCATTGAGAAAACTCACTTTGAACAATTTAATGGACTTACCTATGATCCAGAGAGATAGGATGTGGGGTGTAATATCTGCACAATGCAATCTACTCTAGGTCATTGTATAAAAATGTATGTCTGCCCCTGTTCATCAAATATGCCTTTATTTCTCATCAGTATAGAAATGGTTATATTGACAACACTGGCTTTTCTCTCAAGAGGCAAAATAGATGGTGAATCAGTAGCACGTCCAGTTTGTTTTGTCATGAAGAAATGAGACTTAGTTTTATGTTTATGTGTCCCAGGATACCAGAGAATTGGATATCCCTTTAAGTAGAAGATTTTTTCCACTTATTTTCTTCTAAAAGTTTGATATTGTGAATTTTGAATTAATGATGTCTATAGTATTATCATTTGCTATTGATCGATTAAAGAATATCGCATTGCAAATGAAAGAATCGATTTTTTACCCTGTTTTGTTATGATGAAATAAGTCATGACTTTTCAAAGACGCCATACTCCGGGATTCAGTAAATAGAAAAAAAATGAAAGTTGACAACATACATGAAATAAATAAAGCAAAAAGAGAGAATCGCCTTATGCCGCTTCAAAGGCAGACTGACCGTAGCCTTCACAAACGAGTAGCCTGACAGGGAAATTTTGCTTCTTTGAGCACTACCAATGATAACTCGCGAGCCGTGTATTAACATAAAAATTACGTCAAAACACACGGCCTAATGTCAGGCTGTAAAGTAAACGAAAGCTATGATCTAACAGCCCAAGTTTAAGTTATCCAATCGCTGCTCAACACACACACACACACACACACACACACACACACAGAGAGAGAGAGAGAGAGAGAGAGAGAGAGAGAGAGAGAGAGAGAGAGTCAGAAAGATATTCGAATGATGAAATTTGTTTGTTCATGAATCGAGCACTCTTCCGACTGAAAATGTAACCCCTTCTTTTTGTGTAATATTAATGTAATGCCAGTATATTTTGTTATTTTTAAAAGATTAGATAGAGCATCCCCACGGAATCAGCATGCTTGTTATCTTAAGTGTCATCTTTTGCAGGCGCCATGTCATTATTGACACTGACACTCTTCCAATAAGCACAACGGACCATAAATATGCACTCCTCACAGCGTGGTCAAGTTTATATGTAAATGCTTATTCAAGTACTCTGTCTTGAGATCAGCACTTTAACATTGAGATTATGTTACTCATCTGGTCATTGACTGTGATCAAGATCACATGACTTTGTCAGAAGACGAGACGCAGAACAGCTTGGCAACCTACTCATTTAAAGATAACCTACTCACTCACTAAACCAGTTAATTGCGTATTCTGGGAAAGACACGAAGTTTTTAAAAAAATTGCCAGAAAACTCGTCCTTCAAATATTGATCGAATTAAATGGCCTTCATCTGGGCAAAAACTCTCAAACCTCGTGAGGTCCCAGGTTCGAGAGATTTTTTTTTTGGTTTGTTTGTTTGTTTGTCTTTTTGCCAAAGTGAGTGAAATTAAATCGATAATATTTGAAGGACGAGTTTTCTAGCCAAAAATATATTTTTGTCTACTGGCCGAGATGACCAGTCAATAGTGATGTCTAGGTTCTTTTAATTATACCTTGAAATAAGATAAAACTGCTACAAGTAGGTCCATCCTTGATAACGATCTACCCACATCATTCCTTACTATGTCAACGACTTTGCTGGAAAGCGGACAAGTGAAGTTAAACAGCAGTGTTTAGACGATGGAATTTCCATGATGTTTCCATGAATTTCCATTCATTACCGAAAATCCAATAGTCGTCGTGACGGGAGGTGTTGTGGTTGAGGAGGCCAATAAAAGAATCTCTATTATTTTAAATCAAGTAAAATCCTTCATGTGCAATGCACGAGAAGGACAGGGCGACGACAATCACATTTGAAACGATTTTGCTGTGTATTGATTGAGTCCTCTTTATCACTGGTATGTTTTTAGGTTTCACCCTGTTTTGTTTTGATAACAACCAGAGGTGTGTCGCTTGGCTTCTAGTTTTCTTCCGCACTAAAGTAAAAAGAGAAAGTTTTCTTCAAATCCAAGTCCATTCCAGGTCCTGCTTTTCCACAAATCTTTTACTTCAACACCGAAAATCTGTGTATATCGTCACAAACGAGACGAAGCAGATAGAACACTGCAAAGATTTTAAAAAATATCTCAAAAATCATTCTTCCTCTGCTATGGATTGCATTTATAATTCTTGAGGTTCTGTTCCCTGTTCTGTTTGGAGGATATAATTCTTTTATATTTACCTCCCTGTTTGTCTGGTACTGTGTTCTTTAAATTTTGAAAAAGATTTTTATCTTGTGGTAGGGCTTTTAATTATATACCTATTCCATTACATTGATTCATTAAGAAAATATGATATTGTTTTAGTTGTTGGCTGAAGAAGGGTTTTGAGCCTGAAACTTTCCGGATTTGGTATTTTGATCTTTTTGGATCCGTTATATTCATTCTTGTTTATTACTTGATAATACAATACAGTGCAAGCTATCAGTGACGAATTTCAGAGAGCGAAAAGTAGCGACCCATATCTAGCAATGCCTTCGTCTTATTTCACCCTCCAAACTAGGCGTATTCCCAATAACCTCCGCTTTTCTCGGGACCATCTTTGATAAACTAAATTTGGTTTAATCTTCGAGATGGTTTATAGAGCCCATAACGCAGGAACGCCTGGAAGGCAGTTGGTAAAAGAGTTATTACAAATCAATGGGTATGTGATGATGGCGGTGGTGGTGAAAGCGATGGTCGTCAATATTGGTTGTTAAAGAAGTAATATTAGATATTATGCTAAAAGTTATTCTGGTAGTACGGAATATGGTGGCGTTTTGTTTTTATGTAGGGTGGTCTGGATGATTAACCAGTTGACTGTCGTATTCTGGAAAACCATGTATTTAAATAATTGGCCACAAAACTCGTCCTTCAAATATCGATCGATGTAAATGACCCTCATCTTGGCAAGACCTCTCAAACCTGGGACTTGACGAAGTCCCATGTTTTAGAGTTTTTGCCAAAGCATGGGTCATTTGCATCAATCGATATTTGAAGGACAAATTTTCTGGCCAAATTTTTAAATACATGGTTTTCCAGACTACCAGTTGGTTTACAATGGTGCCATTTGTAGGAAATAGAACTGTATGAATCAATGGGTTGCCTCCTATGAGAGGCATCAATGGAGAAACAAATTCCTCCTTCCATATGCTAGATGTTTATGATAGATTCGTGCAAAAATTCGTGCTATAAAAACTATAAACAATAAGTTTAAAAATGTACAACAATAAACTTTACACAGCCATAAAGACAGACGTGATCATCATGACTATATTAACATGCATATATTTACATTGTGGCATAAACCTCTCTAGTTACCATGGTATAGAAGGAACGAAGTCGACGTCACTCAGCTCTTTATAATTGTCATTTTAATTATCAGTTCTCACTAAATTATATAAATCACACTATAAATGTTCAAGGTTACAAATAGGTTTGTGTGTCGGATATTGTGATTATTTTACCTAAACGTATAGCATCAATAGTTTTTGCAACCAATCATACAATCAGTAACGATACTTAAACAATTTGGCAACTGTCATGAAGTCAAACTTAAGGGACAATGAATGATATTGGTAATTTTAAAATTTGCCTTGTTTACATTTCCAATGAGGCTGAAAACCTTAGATATCAATACGGTATTTCTTTCCGGCTGTTACCGTCATTAAGTTTGAAAAGATTAAATTAAAAGATGAAAGCGATGTGAGAAGCAAAAATTACAGCAACGACTGATACAGGACAGTGATCAAACAAAAATACAAAACAACAAAATTGGTCAAAAAATTACATACAAATTGGATTACAAGATATGATGAATCATATCACATTCTGTTTTTCCATTCTGTGTCTCTCTCTCTCTCTCTCTCTCTCTCTCTCTCCCTCTCTTTCTTTCTCTCTCTCTCTCTCTATCTATCTATCTCTCTCCTTCTCTCTCTCTCCCTTTCTTTCTCCCGCTCTCTCTTTCTCTCTTTCACTCGGCCTCTACTTTCTCTCTCTCGCTCTCTCTCTCTCTCTCTCTCTCTCTCTCTCTCTCCATTCTTTTTCTCTCTCTCTCCCTTTCTTTCTCTCTCTTTCTCTCTCTCTCTGTGTTTGTGTGTGTGTGTGTGTGTGTGTCTGTCTCTCTCTCTCTCTCTCTCTCTCTCTCTCTCCTTCCTTCCTTCTTTCTCTTTACCCCATTCCCTCTTTATTTCTGTCTTTCTCTCTCTCTTCTCTCGTCTCCCCCCCTCTCTCTCTCTCTCTCTCTCTCTCTCTCTCTCTCTCTCTCTCTCTTTCGCTTTCTCACTTTCCTATGTCCCTCCCGTCTCTCTCTGTCTCTCTTTCATTCTCTCTGTCGCTCTCTCTCGTTCTCTCTCATGATCTATCGCGCTCTCTTTATTTATTTATTTACCTCTCTCTTTCTCTCTCTCTCTCTCTCTCTCTCTCTCTCTCTCTTTCTTTCTTTCTTTCTTTCTCTCCCTTTCCTTCAGTTGTTTGTTCATGTATGAAATATAACCTATTTCCCTAAAACCCATTTCCCCTCAATAGAGAAGATAGTCTTAACCAGTTCTCATTTTTAAAAACTATAAATTCAATTTTAGTACCCAAGCCACCGCGTCATAAAATCGTTCTGAGGCTATTATGGGTCCAATATGTTAAGCAAAAAAAATATAGGAAATAAAACATATCTTTCTTCATGTTAAAAGGAAAAAAATCCTCCTTGCTTATAGGACTCGAACTCGGATTCTTACTCTGTAGTACAGTGTAAAATCTTTCACCTAGCCATCTTGTCGTCTTTTAATTTCATTTTTTAAATTAGCTTTTATATAGCGCAATATCCACTAAATGTGCTCAAGGCGCTTTACAAGTGGTCCCTGACCAACAGCAACATTTAACATTTAGGACGGGACATGACGCCTGTTAGGCGATGTTACAATTTTTTTCGGACAGAGACAACGCTGTTAACGGCCAGGCAATCATTTTACACCTGAGTACGGTGAGAGAATTTGAGTAAAGAGCCTTCTCCAAGGACTCAACTATGCGCCGACCGAGGCTGGAACCAAGGAACTTCAGATCCGAAAGCGAGTGTCAAACCACTAGACCACATAGCAGCACATTATTAGGCTATAGGTAATGTGGCGAAAAATGTTGCGTCTCTCCATCTCGAAAACTCGGTGTATTTCTCTTGGGACGTAGAATTCTTCACATACTTATTAGCGCGAGACAATGAGTCTGATATTTTGGTCAATAGTACAATACAAATATATGCAGGGCCGCCGCCTTTACAAGTTGCAAAAAATGCCTTTTAAAAGGAGTCCTACTGATTTCTTGAAAATTAGCTTCTCGTTTATTTTATGACATTAAATTAATATTATAAAATGATACTAAACTTTTTGTTATTTTGTGTAAATGTTATTTATGATTCTTTTAAAATCATGACATTTTCATAGCATTTTCGAAATTGATTTAATTTAATCATTGCAACCTGCTTGTTGCTTCATGAAACTATGAAACTGTTATATAACGTTAAGTTGACACAATAATAGCATAAGAGCTTAATAATCAAACTTTAGAAATATCTCAATATTACAGTAATTATGATTCTCTTAGCTTTTGTATGATCGACCTTAAAATAGACTAGGTGACATAATGGTGATAAAAGAATGTGAAGTGTAGGAAGTCTTCGTTTTGATGGAGAATCTCCAATTTTTATCATTTTTCTTTTATATTTTAGTGTTTTATTTAAACATTATTTTTAATTATATAGCTAACCCTGTCAACGTTTTGTAGTTCCCAACCGGCAGTCTAAATTTGACTGTCCTTGGGGTTTCTTGGTTTTTAGAATTTTAGAGCTAAAGTCTTTGGGGGCTTAGCTTCATTATAATAAGATCACAAAGTCCCAGGTTTGAGAGTTTTTGCCAAGATGAAGGTCATTTAAATCGATTGATATTTGAAGGTCAAGTTTTCTGGTCAAATTTTAAACACACGTTTTTCTAAAGTAATAATAATAATAATAATAATAATAATAATAATAATAATAATAATAATAATAATAATAATAATAATAATAGTGCACATTTGTTAAGCGCAGCTTATCTCGCTATATTATGCAAGTACTGGGCCCGTTACAATGACATGTAAATATCATCAATTTCATTATATCCGTGCAAGCATGATTGAACTCAGAAACACTTAAACACACATACACACACACACACACACACACACACAGAGTCACACACAAAAATTCATTTATCCATTGCAATAGCTGCTCATCGAAACATGACCGAAAAACATGTTTTCATTTTCTTTTTTAATGTTTCTAGGGATGTTGATTCTCTTATTTCTAAAGGCAACGTATTCCAAATTCTAGGGACGGACCAAGCAAAGTTTTAAGTCTAGTTTTAGTGATCTTTAGAGTTTTTGAATCGGAAGAGGAAGGAAGACATCTTTGAGGTTTATATATCGCAATGAGCTCTGTCAGATAAGAATCTAGACATTTAAAAACTAACATTACTAAATGATATTCTATACGTTCTCTCACAGGCAGCCAGTGTCGTTCCACCATGATAGGTGCGGCTTCATCTTGGCGCTTCTTTTTCATTACCAAGCGTGCAACATTGTTTTGAATTGCTTGGAGAAAACGAATATTTTTTACTTGATGTTCCAGGAAGAAAAGAATTACAATAATCTAATTTTGAAAAAAGCTAAGTCAGATATCAATATTTGACAGGCATATCGTATAGAACTTACCTTTTCAATATCTCCAAATAATTTCTTCTTTAATTGACATACTTGTTCATTCATCGAAGAGTCGGAATCAAACATAACCCCGAGATTCCTAATTTTATTTACAAATGCACTTTGATGTCGTTTACTTGCAAACAATTTTGATCAATGTTATTCTTATTTCCAACTATTAAAACCTCAATTTTGTCCACATTCAAATTTATTCTAATTTATTCTTCCCCAACCATTCGCTCATTTCGACAATGCAGAGTTAGACAGCAAAGCCGTACTCTGGAAAAATCCATATTGAAACATTTGGTCAGAAAACTTGTCCTTTAAATATCGATCGACTTAAATGACCCTCATCTTGGCAAAAGAGAGGTTGTGCCATGAAGAGGGTGATTT
>NC_088363.1:75662387-75674887 GCF_034508935.2 Berghia stephanieae
TTATTATTAAATATTCTGATCCAGTTCCAGCACTGTATCCATTGTAAAGTTGAAGATTACTTGGGCAAGACAATATACAAATCTTTTTGGAAATCTGGACGTGTTCCCAATCGCTAAAGAGCTTGTCAGTGCGCATAGGGAACACATGTCGAATTTCAAGAACCAGGAGTGTCAGAACTCTTTTATTCTACCCCTTAATAAATTCTGATTTCTTTATCTCCGAATAAAAGACATTATTTTTCAAAAATGTTTAAATTGCGTTTCCTTTAAAATGACAATTAAGGGAAATTTGATGCTTGAAAATCTAAAGCCACAAATTATCCCTGTTATTCTAGATATCATTATTTAGTATGGAGAGGGGTCAAATAAAAGCTGCTCTTCCATCATTGTGTTTAGCATTTTTTTAAAAACAACTTGAGCTCTTATATAGCGCAATATCCACTAAATGTGCTCAAGAGCTTTACAAGGGTCCTTCACCAACACTTAACATGTTGAACGAGACATGACGCCTGTTAAAGGCCAGGTACCCATTTTAGACCTGAGTGCGATGAGAGAATGTGAGTAAAGAGCCTTTACCAAGGACTCAACTATGCGCCGAGCGAGGCTCGAACCCAAGACCGTCCGATCCGAAAGCGAGTGTCATACCTCGAGACCACATAGCCAAAATACTATGTCACTTTTCAGGTTGCTTCGCTATAGACCAGCTGCGTACAGCCTAGCCGATATTCAGCAAACATTTGTTACTGTCCTCTTAACGCCACTGAAACTGAAGTAAGCTCCGACTTCATGGGCTTATTGCATTGAACAACTTTTTACTATATATTTAGTTCCATTTCCGTACCAGAAACGCCTCTTCCTACTTTGCAGTCCAATCATTTTGATAGCTTTCGTTTTATAACATTAATGAACAGCATTTCCATTTACGTCTGAGAGTCTTCATTTTCCAAATATTAATGCAAATGACCGTCTATCCTCCCGGGGGATCTTGGGGGGTGGGGGGGGGGGGGGGGGGGGGGGGGGGGGGGGGGGTTAACAGGATGAGAGGAAGGTAATAAACATTGCAAAATACAATGCGCCGCGTGTCACGTCCAACTCATATCTGTATTTATCATTGGACAAAATCATCTAGATATTCTACCCGCATTTATGCATTGGAATAAAAATAAATATACCTACATCAACCTTACGACGATTTACCACCCATGTAATGAAACATAGCTGAATCGAATATAAAACAGTTGTTTATAGACTATTCATCACCATACCGTGACAAAACGCCTAATGTCTTTCTTAGCCATTAAAAGAACTTGCTACTTCGATTATGTATAAATTTAAACAATCCCGTACGTGCGTAAATTTTTTTAAACTCTGCGAAGTTTTAAGTTTAAGACTGTTTTGACAAAGTGGGAAGGGGAGGAATTAATTTCAATATTTTAATTTATAAAGTTAACATTTTCTTGCCAAAATGGAAAAAAAATGTTATATGCCAATACATCCCTATACGTCGACTGATTCAATTCTCTACTCCCTGTCGAGTAAGAATTGCAAATTAATGGTCTCTATAAAAAGTCAAGATAAAATGGCCCATAATAACAAATCGGCAATTATTTTGGGCTTTTTCACAAAATAACAAATCCCATAAGGCGAGTTAAACATCAAAATCTATGTGGACCATTCATTGAATTTGACGGCGGCGATGATAAAATGTTGCTCACTCCGTAGGGACAAATCTAGATTGTTATTTATACAAGACGATAACGACGGTTTCTTATGATACTGTCTGACGCAGTTTATGATTACGCGTTTTTAACACCTATATTTTTCATTGACATACATCATTCTTTTTTCTGTTATATGTACAGGCAAATCTCAACGGACCTTTCTTTGCTTTTGTGATAGATGCAATTCAATTCTGATTTGCATAATTTGACTATGACTCTTGAGATGCAGCATCGACAAATTGCTGTTTGCCGTTTTTTATTGGCCTGTGAGGATGGGCCTGTATTGAGTAATCAATAAAACTGTATGCGACCAATCGTTTCAAAACGGTATTATGTTACTATAAACATTACGCATAAATCTAACTTTAAGTTTACTTATTATCAACGCTGTGCGTTTAGCTAAAACACTCGTAACATTCACCAGACGGATAAAACATACCAACACACAAACTGTAACCGTAAACGTTTATTGTCTGATTGTCTGAATTTACTGAGTACGAATCAATAAAATGACTGTCTAAAAACAATAGAGAAGAGCTTAGTGACGTTAATTTCGATCCTTCTATAATGAAGTTACTTAAATTAAAACTTATTTTCAGGGGAATGAATTTTGTTTCTTAAACATCAAAATACGTAAACTTCCAAACTTTGATCATTTTGACTTAAAACTAATTGTTTTTACAAATGGTTCATATGGACATGACACCAGATTGATACGAATGTGTATAATAATATCACAATACTGATATTTTTGTAGATGTAATCCATTGCACGCCGTCCTGCGACAAGAGTCAAACAAATAGTCATTCAAAGATCCACACAGCTAACAAGTTCACCCTTTATTTTTTTCGATTTCCCCCAATATTACGAGTACAATTACGTGACTGCAAGATGTTTTAGTGATGTAATTCAAACGTGCACAATGTTGTAAAGTTATGTAAACTGGGACTCATCAGGGATGTAGTATTCAGTTAAGAAGGCGATCAAATGTTTGCTTTTGAAGTTTGTTTGTTTTGGGGTTTTTTTTTTCAATTTTTGTTGTTGCTTTATTTGATTCCCACCCCCCCCCCCTTCCCCCATCCCTCCGCTCCTTTTGGGTAGTAAGGATAGTAAGCAATTGTCCGTTTCACGTTATAAAAACCGGGATAATCTCTGGCTCCATGGGCCTATAGATAGTTCGAAGATGACGTCACTCAGGCCTTTGTTATTGTTTTTGCCATCCGCGTTTGTGAGTTGTTCTCACTAAACTGTATTAACCAGACTATAAAAGTTCATGGTTACACAGAGTTTGTGTGTTGGTCCGTTATACTTCCGGATGGCAATGTTGTGAACTCCTTGGCCAAGCGCATTCTATCTATTGGCTCTGAAGGACTAACAATTTAATGTTGAGAGCCATCTGTCCACTCAGCGTTGATGGGTACCCGAGTCTGTAAGAGTTAGTTTAGAATACGTTATATATCTTCCACAAACATTAAAATTGTAACCATTTATTTTTTTTCTACAACTCGACAACTGTCTTTTTTTTTTGGGGGGGGGCGGAGGGAGGAGGGGGGATGTTCTTTCTCCTTTCTGTGCTTTATTTTGATTTCAAAGTTTATCTTCAGCTCGATAGTGGATTACTGGGAAACTGTTTGTTTAAAAATCAAGGCAAAATCCATTACTTGATTTTTATCTTTGTTTGAACGAGGTTAATAGATAGCAATCACAACTCAAATCGTATTGGTTTTGAAGACATTTTTATTTCAAGCTAAATTTAGTAGAGAAATCAAAATTAACTTTCGTTTTAGACGATTTGTTTGTGATAATTATAAGGATACATATATTGTATAAATCGCATTGATGATGAGTTTACCACCAAACAATGACAAGACATATCTTTTTTATAAATTCTGGCTAGAAATACTTTTCTTCATATATCGATAGATTTAGACGACAACAATAAAAAGCTTTAAACTTGAGAAGTATTCTTCAGGATGTTTAAGGTTCAAAATGTTGTGTTGAATAGTAGATATGTAATCTTAATTTATTGATATTTTGAATTTTAATTAATCTAACCAAAATGTCGGTGTGCAGAAAAGAATAATATGTTACAACTTTATTATATGTGGAAGATACAAAGTATTTTAAACTAGCTCTTACAGACCCTGGTACCCCATCACGCTCAAAAATATGTTGTTAGTCCTTCAGATACAACAGGCCAATGGAGCTTCATCTCGGATTTTATAGCGTGAAACAGACACTAGCAATTGCTTACTAGCCTTTGGATAGGACGTTAGTCTATCACAATGTACCAAATGAGATATCGGGATCCCATAAAAATATCATATTGACAGCAATTGTAACATTACTCGTCTTTTTGCACGGGAGGTGAATGATCTACCAATTGAGCTATCGGAGGACAAAAGCTAGAAGCATAAAGACTGGTATTATGATAGCATATTATTGTATTTAACTCATTTGTCCTCGAACACCTTATCAAAACAACAAAACGGCTTTACCGCCATACTCTGAAAACAAACACGATTTTTAGATTATGGCCAAGAAACTTGTCCTTCAAATATCGATCGATTAAAACGACCCTCATCTTGTCAAAAACTCTCAAACCTGGGACTTCATGGATCGATATTTCAAAACTCTATATACGATTTTTTTTCAGAGTACGGCATAAAAGATGTTATCCTTTGTTTATCTAGATGAACTCATCTGGATGAGTTCCCGCCCTCTATCATGGTATTCCTTGTTACTAGTAATTTATTAACCAGCAAGATACGTCTTGGGGGTTTCGGTGGCCCATTTTGTAGCCTTTATCTAGCTCATCGTTAACGAGCAGGGTTCAAATAGCGCATTGACGGATTTCTGTACCGATAATCTGCCTTGAGTTTATATTCTTAAAATGAAAACGATATTGCGGAGAGTAATTATTTATGTTTTTATTGTTTTTGACATTGGCTGAAGAAGGGTTTTGAGCCCGTAACGTTCAATGTTTGTTCTGTTTTGAAGTTGTTATATATATTTTTTGTTTAGCACTTCTTTACATAGAGTCAAAAGCCTCTAGCAGCAGAGTATTACTTTGACTAGTTATAATAATATAATGTATTTTTTTTCTATTGTTTACGTATTGTCACATATTGGAAATTAGGTTGTCGTGTGGTGTTCATATCACCGTTAATGTATAGCTTACTCACGTCCTAGACACAATCTAGGACTAGTTCGCTTTGTCTATTATATCCCCACCCCCTCCCCATCTCCTGCATATCTCTCTCTCTCTCTCTCTCTCTCTCTCTCTCTCTCTCTCTCTCTCTCTCTCTCTCTCTCTCTCTCTCTCTAGGCAGTTCTCATATATGAATTTCTATCCTCCCTCGCCCCTCCGCCATTCTCCCCGCCCCCTTCTTTCTCTCTCTCTCTCTCTCTCTCTCTCTCTCTCTCTATCTATCTATCTATCTATCTATCTATCTATCTCTCTATCTATCTCTCTCTTTCTCTTTCTCTTCCCCGCCCCCCTCTCTCTCTCTCTCTCTCTCTCTCTCTTTCTCTCTCTCTCTCTCTCTCTCTCTCTCTCTCTCTCTCTCTCTCTCTCTCATTGTGCATTTATCATTCCATAATGTCTTCAATTATTCTTATTAACCTTTTGTACTAAGGTTATTTTCGTTTGTTTGTAAAGCCGGGAGAGAGTGATAGCAAATGAAAGGAGTCTGGGTGATGGATTGGGGACCAAAGAAGATGAGACAAGGATTCAAACACTCAATATACTTATAGAGAACGAACTGATTAATAAGATAGAGATAGAAAGACATATAGATAGAAAGATAGATAGATAGATATATAGATAGATGAATGGATGGATGGATAGATGGATGGATATATATATATATATATATATATATATATATATATATATAGATAGATAGATAGATGGATGAATAGGATTCAATAGTCGTACCGTCACTTCCTTCCTAATGACGTATGGTAACTTAGTAACACTGGCTCTAAACTATCGGAACAATGGCGGACGCCGTATGAAATATTTCTCCGGCGAGCTTAAAAGCGTATCCAGGGGGAAAAAAAAACCCATCAATTTGATCATGTTTTGACTTTTACACATTCTAATCACAAGGCATATGAAAAGGGAATGAAAAGTTCTCGCCAGCATAAAGAATAAAAAGTAAAGATTTTCTTTGTTTAGAACCAAGATGGCCGCCGTTGCCGGGCGCGTGACATCAGACTATTGAATCCAATTGAGAAACATTGACGGAACTCAACTTTTGTTATTGTTTTTTGACAGCCAAGTAATGATTAGTTCTTACTAAATTCAATCAATCTGAGTATAGATAGGATGCAGATGACGTCACTCAGGCCTTTCTTATCGGTTTTGCCATCCGCGTTTGTGAGTTGTTCTCACTAAACTGTATCAACCAGACTATAAAAGTTCATGGTTACACAGAGTTTGTGTGTTGGTCCGTTATACTTCCGGATGGCAATGTTGTGAACTCCTTGGCCAAACGCATTCTATCTATAAACGTTTAAGGCTACATAGTTTTGTGTGTTGGTATGTTCTAGGTCTACAAGGCTGGCGGCTGTTGTGAATATTTTTCCTTAACGCATGACATGAATAGAGAGAGAGAGAGAGAGAGAGAGAGAGAGAGAGAGAGAGAGAGAGAGAGAGAGAGAGTATTGAGTCGTTTCAAATCCACAATCAAATTTTATACATAGATAGATTTGAGTTCTCTCCCAGGTAGGTCTCACATGTTTTAGTTCTAAATCTCATTATACTGCACAACATCAAATTTGCTTCAGCTATCTTTTTTTATGTGGATTTTTACTTATTCTTATATTTTAGAATTATTACGAGATAATGAGCATGACAACCCACCTAACGAGATCCAAGGAATTTTGATGGCTTAAGGACCGAAACCTTCTGTAATCTTGTACATGGATTATGGATAATATTATTATAATGAGGAGCCGTAGTTGGATGATAATATAATGATTTCGTTCTCATTCATGTAATTCTCGTGGTTTTTGCCATTCGTTGGTAATGTTGGTTACGAATATGATATAGTTTTATAATTTATAATAATGGGTTCTTATTAGTGCGGGGCGGTCCTTGGCAAGCTTAAGGACCACGGTCCTACGGTCCTTGGGAAATGAAGACCGCAAGGCCCGGTCCTAGGACCGGTCCTTTTCGACATTGAACATTCCTGAGAGACTGTTGGAAATTCGAACCGGTTTGACTTTTGAGACCGTGGGATCGTTCATTCTTGAACCGTTAAAGACCGCTACACGATGAAAACCGTGGTCTACAGGAGTAAAACACACGGAGTAGTCACACTCATTTCAAATTGTAACCTAATTAGAGAAGAGGGGTGATGCCTTCTTTATTTGCTCACCGTACTTCATTGTTACTTCGATAATTTAATAAAATTTGAAATTTATCCCCATTAACGGAGATAATGGCATCGCCCAAGGCGTTGATCGAGTTGTTCGTGGCGTTGATACACACACGCAACTCCTACCCCCTCCCCCCCCCCCCCACACACACACATTAGAGGGCAGCGAGCATTGAAGAGTAAGAGAGAGACGTGAAGTTATAATAAGAGGGGGTGGATGAGGTGATAAGAGGGGTCGATGGTGACTTTTCGCCAGATCTAACAAACTCAGCTACCCATTCATTGCTGAGTAGACAGGGATTCAGAAAAAAATCGACTGCACCCGGGATCGATCTCTGGCCCTTTGCGTATAAAGAGAGTGCTCTATCAACTGAGCTATCGGGGTCCCAAAATATTCTATTGGACTTTTTTAAAATTCAGACGTTATAACTGGGTTTTTTGGAAGGAAGAAACTAATGAAACTCATATTATTTGATTAGTAAAAACACCAAACGAAATTTTAATATTATTGTATTATTTTAAATGACAACACTGCGATAGAAAAGAGTGGTGACAAGAGATGGACAAAAGAAAACAAAAAATCGGATTTGCTACTTGCTAGGTTCGACACACACACACACACACACACACACAAACACACACATCTTTTGTAGTCACATACATTTCAAACAATAACCCATTAGAGAAGAGGGGCCATGCCTTCACCATAGATCATTGTCATTGCGATCATTATGGTGTAGTAAATTTTGAAATTTACCCCGTATAATGGAATCGTCCAAGGCGTGCGCCTCCTGTTCCCCCCATCTCACACACGAAAGGGCGGTTTGCGGAGTGGAGGTTGGTGGTCGTCTGCCTGTATGGTCGTCTGTGTCGTTTAGTGTATGGCAAAGGGGGGTGGGTGCGATTAATTAAGTGGGATGGGTGGTGATTGGTGGAAGATAGGCAACCGAAGCAACGAATCGCTGGGGAAGTAGTAGGCTATGGCGCGAGACCGTAGGACCGTGGTCCTTGCAAGGACCGCCCCGCACTAGTTGAAAGGTGATAAGAAGTGAGGACCGCCGCCGGTCTTCCCCTCTGGGACCGGTCTTCGGTTCACAGCTAAAAGACCGTCGGACCGCGGTCCAGACCGGTCTTCAGCGCGGCACTACATGAGATTTTGACTATTATGTCGAAACTACGAATTGAAAATAATAGTCTCAAATAATGATAGTAAGAAATTAAAAAAGAGAGAAAAAGAGAGAAAGAGCGGGAGAAAGATATATATATATATATATATATATATATATATATATATATATATATATATTGATGCTATATGTATATGAAAAATACTCAAAGACATCCGCTAACTGGATATAACATCAATAAATATCTCACGTAACGATGTGTAATCTTGAACGTTTATAGTCTGGTTGATATGATATATTCGTGAGAACTAATCACCAAAATGGGTGTCTAAAAGCAAAAACAAAGAGCTGAATGACGTCAACTCCATTCCTAATAAAGAGAAAGAAAGAAAAAGAGAGAGAGAGAGAGAGAGAGAGAGAGAGAGAGAGAGATAGAAAGGAAGCGCGAGACGGAGAGAGAGAGACGGAGAGATAGAGTGAGAGAGAGAGATAGAGAGAGAGAGCGCGCGCGAGAGAGAGAGAGAGAAGGAATATAACAGAGGACAATTGAAACAACTGTTTTCAATTGCTGTCTAATCTTATATTATTTCGCCACATCAAGTACCCGCCTATTCCCATGTCAAAGAATAGAAGATACTTGTTTACATTGATCGTGAGATTAGCGTCACTTTGTGACATGGAATCCCTATCATCATTCACGCGATTCAGGCAATTCTCACGACTACAAGATTTTTCCCCGATCTGTTAGTCAAATTTCTACTTTGAATCCAATTATTGAGAAGAAATTATAAAATTCTGACTGACACTTATAATTTGAAAAAAAGAACTATTCCTGTTATTTTGCCCTCCTGCATCATAACGACAGTCATTTTGGTGATGGTAGGTAGCTGGAAGATCGTGGTAATCTATGTTGTACGTCAATGGGCGGGGACGACATTCTATTTGATTATAATACTTTATTATCTCTCTCGGGTATGGGGTAAGGTATAATAAGACCGTCACAATTTTCAAAACAAGTTTTGCCAAGTATTTGCCAAGTACTTAAAATAAGTAAAATCCGATTTAACGAGGAATAAACACGTCTCAACATTAAATTTTGGTTGGAAATATTTTATAAAATTGGAAAAAAAAAACAAAACACACTCACATTTTTAAGCCGGTACAAATTGTTCCTGTGCTTGTGCACGTCATCGGTTGGCTAAGGTAATTCCACAGCATGAACTTGAGTGTTTGTTTGTTTATTGGTATCCGCTGTCCGTGTTCCGGTGTCTCGGTTGCCAATTTACAAACACAAGCACGACCATGCTACAACAAGAAAGTCAGCACGTAAGTAAATAACACTGCTCACCACCCAATTAGCAACAGACACACCGGAACACAAACAACGGATACCAATAAACAGACACTCAATTTCAAGCTACGGACCCACCTTATCTCTTCGCGCCTCTACCGGCCGATGACGTGCATGAATACGGGAATAAAAAAATGAGTGCTTTTATTTTCTTTTTTAGAATAATATACTATGCTTTAACCAAAATTATTAAGCACTCTTATAAATTACAAGTACCTTCTAACAATCATTTTTAAACACACACACACAAACACACACACACACACACACACACACACACAAACACACGCAGACTCTTCGCGAAGTCCGACGTTTAATGGGTTTTTTTGTGTGGACAAGATATAATAAAATAAATAATAAAATTACCTATTTCATCGCATAGGGGAAATTTGTCTCTAGGGTCTAATCCAAGGGAAGACTGGAATAACCCACGCTTTAGCCGCAGTGCAGCGCCGCAAAATGAGCTAGGGCGAGGTGACTTGCTCAAGGTCACACAGCGCAGCGGCGGGTGATCGAACTCGTTACCTTTCGGGTATGAAGCAAAGACCGTGCCGCTGAGCCTCGCTGTCCCTGATGAGAGTCATTTTAATCGATCGATATTTGAAAGATGAGTTTTCTGACCAAAATTTTAAATACATGCTTTTTGGAGGTTTCTTTTTTTTTTTGTGTTTCTCGTTTTTTTTCCCCATAGTATGGCAGTATTGTGACTCACTGTGACAAACTGGTATTAGATTGAAATGAAGCTAAAAACTGAACTTAACTTTTAAATGATCAGTAATATAAAATGTTGGGTGAATACACTTTAAGAAACTAAAAACTTTACCATTTATATAGCGCCATATTCACTGAAAGTGCTCAAAGTGGTCCCTACCTAACGGAATAGTTTAATATGTAGGACGAGTCATGTCGCCTGTTAGACAATATTGCGATGTTTTTTCCTACAGAGACAATGCTATTAACGACCAGGTACCCATTTTACACCTGAATACGGAGAGAGAATGTGAGTAAAGAGCCCCCTCAACTATGCGCAGCTCATAGAGGAACTCGGATCATGGACTTTCCGGTCCGAAGGCTTGTGCCATACCTCTAGACCACATAGCTGCACAAACCATATTCCTTTTACTTAATGAAATGATTACACCTAATACACGTTTTATATTATGCTTGACTATAAATTCAAGTTTAGCATCAATAGGGGGAAAATTGTGATATCAAAATACTGATTTCAATCGCCTTTGAAGTGTAAAACCTGTCCTCCGGAGAAATGGACACGTATTTTTGTAACTAATCCTCTGGTTTGAGAAGGATTGCATCTTACTTTCTATCCTGCTGGTCAATAAATAAAATCCTTTCTCTCTTTTACTCTCATAAGAATCTACCTATACATACTGATACTAAAATAGTTATACCGTATGATTCAATTTGTAAGTTATTCATTGTTAGTCCTTCGGAGGGCTGGTTAAATGCACACTTCCAAAGATTTTTGAACCGGAAGAGTGGAAGGTGTAACGTCACGACTTCTGCTTCCATTCACTCCGACATAACACCATTTTGGTACCTGTGTTACAATTTTGTCCCCCCAGCAGCCAACATAATATTATTTATATAAGATAGAGCCAATTAGCTTGCTTTTGACGCGTCATTAGGCCATGATTTCTTACCATGTTATTTCACTCCAAGACTGGCGTGCATCACGCACGGAATCTTACCACTGAATATTATCTCTAAGTTATTTTGTTAGGGTAAGAATGAGGGGGGAGGAAGTAAATAATTAATCATATCTTCCTCTTCTTAGTCAATTTCTTTTGCTTATTTCCTCCTTCTTACCAGCTTCCCTCCCCTTTCCATTACCTCTTTACTCGCCCTCTTTAGTCTCCTCATTGTTCCTCTTCTCCTTCTCCTCCTCCTCCTTCTCGTCATCATCATCATCAACAACATTATTTTCACGATAACATAACACCCCCAATTGAATCTATTATAAGGTCGCCATCAAACTCCCTTGGGCATTTCCTGCTATCTCCTGACGTCACATAATGAGGTCAAAAATACGTGAAAGAGGTGCGTGATGGCCTTGTCTATGATATTACCGTATTTCCATACATCAACAGTTGGACAGTAAATGACTTTGCCTCTTACCATTCGCCATCATCAAGTGAATACAAAAATACCACAGTCACTTTCATGTTCGCGCATGGAAAGATCTCGGTGTACTGGACTTGGAGCCTAGCAGGTTCCATATGAGGTCACTTAAATTGATCGATAATTGAAGGACGAGTATTCTGTCCAAATTCTTAAATAAATAATTTTTGTTCCAGAGCACGGCAGTTAACTGGTTAATACCAGATCTTCGGGTTGAGTGAATTTGATACCATACAATGAATTTTGAAATAGAAAATAATTTTGCTTAAAATTCATATCGATATACTATGACCTGATTGGCAAGGTGGAAAATAATGATGTAAGATGACAATGTCGACGTCACACTATTGCTTTTGTTGTGTTGTTTGTTTGTTGCTTTTATAAACAACAGAGATGTGTCACGTCCCTTCAATTCAAATTTCTGTCAACCGATCATAAGTGGTTACTTTACAAAACACATGTCCATTGGTTACACTCGACGTGTACTTGTATGAAAGCCTGATAACCCAAAGTGTTATGGGCTCATTGTAATGGAAATATTCTCAAGTCAACTCAAAATAGCGTCCATTACAACAATGTTATGACAAGCCCATAACGGTGTTCGGTTAACATTTAGGCTACACCAATTTACCATTGTTTCTATTGTTTGTAATGGAGAGTTTCTTTTGGATGAACCCATCGCATTCAATTGATAAATCTTTGTCCATTGAAACAGACACAGACATCACATATACATACCTCCGCTAATTCTCTTTCTTTTCTCTCCCCCCCCCCT
>NC_088363.1:75679887-75762387 GCF_034508935.2 Berghia stephanieae
TTTTTTTGTATCATAACTGTTCAAAAGGTACCGCACAATTAAGCCGACCGGAGTCGGCGTTTTAAGAAATCCAAAGTTTTGAATTAAAACCCTCTCTATGTGTAATATGAGCTCATCACGCAACGTACCAAAATCAAAAGCAAATTATTTTACACACAAAAACACCAGTTCGCCCTTCTTTTAGTCAGGATCATTATTACCAAAAAGAAACCGACCAAAGACGTTTCTGATTCGAGCACTGATACACCGTGCTTCCTTTTCTGATGTCATGTAATGAGTCTTTTCTGCCACCGTAGACGTAATTAACTAATCAGACATCATGTACAGATTATCTCCCTGTATTGTAAATAATGCAGTGTTACAGCCTATCTAGACCTCTATAACTTATGTCTAGATCTGATGGCAATGGTTTGTGCGCACGACCTTGATTTTTATTATTATTATTATTATTATTTCGATCGAATAAAGGTATAAGGCAGTTGTAACGTAGCAAATAAAATAATAAAATGTATTGTGCTTTCAGCCATGGGAAGATAAACCGGTCTTCATGATTAGACCAATACATATAAAATCTAAATAAGAACATATTATGATTTAAAAAATAAAAATCATGCTGGCTTGATTTGGGTTACTCCTTTATTGGCGGAGCGGGGGCGGGGTAGGGGGGGGGGGGGCTGCTTAGATTAACTCTACCAGCAGATTTATCTTTGCCTCAGTATTACCAATCGTCCAACGCGTTTGTTATCTTTGTTTATTCTTTTGTCGACAATTGCTCGTTTTTTAATTTTGTTCTGTTTTTTTTCTTTGTTGTTGTTGTTGTTTTTGTTATTATTACGCTATCGTGGCGATCTCCGTTTCCTACGAACTACGAAGACTTACCACATACTGCTGACTGCAAGACTACTCTACACGTCAGATCAGACAAAACGTAAAGACGAGAGAACTCATTAAATTTATAAAATTCACTACACATTGCTTTCATTGTTTGTTGTTTCCAGTAAAGTAGATGCTACATTGGTGACCCCGACGTAAAACAACTTAAGAGATAGGTATATATTATTATTATTACTATTTACCAGTTCAACTCTTCACAAGAACATAATAATAATAAACATGTCTATCGACGCCGTAGCATTGAAATTGCCCACATTCTGGACCACTTGTCCTTCAGCGTGGTTTGCACAAAGCGAGGCACAATTTGCCTTACGCGATGTAACAAGCGATGAAACAAAGTACTACTATGTAGTGGCTGCCTTAGACTCAGACACAGCAACTAGAGCCCTTGCTATTCTATCATCACCACCCAAGGAAGGTAAATATGAAATACTGAAAAACCTCCTGCTGTCTGCGTTCGGCCTTTCGGAAACAGAGAGAGCGGAATCTCTACTCAACATGAATGGTTTGGGCGACTTAAAGCCATCCGAGTTAATGGACAGGATGTTAGTGCTCCTCGGCAAACACAAGCCCTGTCTGCTCTTCAGACAGTTATTCTTAAGACAACTTCCAGCAAACATCAGACTTCCATTAGCAAACTCGTCCAATCTGGATGATTACAGGGCACTTGCCAGAGAAGCTGACAATTTTTTCTACGCTGCTCACTCAAACTCTAACTCCTTTTCAATTTCTCATACTACTTGTGAAGTTGACACACCAACCATGACCAGTGAAATAGATTCCCTCTGCTGGTACCATCAACGGTTTGGTTCAAATGCCCGTCGATGTGCACAAACATGCAAACTCTTCAATTCATTCAAGAAAAACAAGAAGAACCAGGGAAACGCCAAGCCGGGTCAACAGTAAATTCTGCTGTCGACCCGGATTCTTACTCAGCCAACGCGCCCACATCAAAAAATCTCCAACTCATCGTCGTCGATGAAAATTCAAACCGACGTTTTTTAGTAGATACTGGAGCTCAAGTATCTGTCACACCCGCCTCTGCATCAGACAAAAGCTTGGGTTCCTCTGATATCGCATTACAAGCTGCTAATGGTTCTACAATAAAAACATACGGATGCTTTGAAACTAACATACGTATTGGATCGCGTTCATTCAATGCACGACTTATCAAAGCTGATGTCAAGCGTCCCCTACTTGGAGCAGATTTTCTACGTCATCATAATCTGCTTGTGGATATTCGTGGTCGACGCCTTATCGACGCTGAAACGTTTTCGCACGTACCTTGTTCAGTAAGTTCAGTTTGCGCAAACGCCGAACTCTCACCACTCGAGCCGAACTGCAATACATTCAGAAAATTATTGAATAACTATCCAGAACTACTTCAACCAACATTTTCAACGGCAACTGTGAAACATGGCGTGCAACATTTCATCACAACCAAAGGTCGCCCAGTATTCGCACGTGCTCGTCGCCTGGCTCCAGAAAAACTCTTGTGTGCAAAAAAGGAATTTTTGGAAATGGAGAAATGGGCATAATTCAAAAATCAAAGAGCCCTTGGGCTTCCCCATTACACATGGTCCCCAAGGCTGATGGCACAATGCGTCCCTGCGGAGATTTTCGTCGACTTAACGATGCTACTATACCAGATCGATATCCTGTCCCACACATTCATGATTTTACAGCAAACTTAGACGGTAAGATCATCTTCTCGAAGATCGACCTTGTCAGAGGATACCACCAAATTCCAGTCGCTCCAGAAGACGTCCCAAAAACGGCAGTGATAACCCCTTTCGGCCTTTGGGAGTTCTTAAGAATGCCATTTGGATTAAAAAATGCAGCACAAGCATTCCAACGTTTAATGGACTCCATTTTACAAGATTTAGACTACGTATTTTGTTATTTAGACGACATTCTGGTTGCAAGTTCAACTGAGGCAGAACACATGGAACATCTCAAAATCGTATTCGAAAGACTTAGAAACCAAGGCCTCGTTATCCGTCTTGAGAAATGTCTTTTCGGTGTGAGATCTCTTAACTTCCTTGGCCATCACATCTCGCATTCTGGATCTGTCCCAACGGCGACAAAAATTGAGGCTGTTAAACAATTTCCACAACCAAAAACCATCAAGTCACTTCAAGAGTTCCTCGGGATGTTGAATTTTTACCATCGTTTCATTCCGAGACTAGCTGAAATACTTCGACCCCTATATAGTGCTTTGAAAGTCAAAAAAACAACGCCAAGCACTTACGTGGACGCAAGAAATGTTGAAAGCCTTTACTGACGGTAAAAATGCACTAAGTAACGCTACAATGTCAGCCCATCCTTGCTTGAACTCACCCCTCGCTTTAACGTCTGACGCCTCCGACCAAGCTGTGGGCGCTGTCCTTGAACAACTTAATCATCAAGGTAATTGGGAACCATTGGCATTTTTCAGCAGGCAGTTACGTAAACCTGAACAGAAATACAGTACCTTTGATAGGGAGTTGCTTGGCATTCACTTAGCCATCCGTCATTTCCGTTTCATCATTGAAGGGAGACAATTCGCTATTTTTACTGACCATAAACCATTAATCCATGCCATGTCCAAATCAACTGAACCATGGTCAGCTCGTCAACAAAGGCACTTATCTGCCATATCCGAGTTCACAACTGACATCGGACACATTTCTGGAAAAAACAACACTGTCGCAGATTGTCTCTCAAGAGCAGTTACAAACTCAGTCTCAATTGGCATCGACTATCAAGCTATGGCGGAATCCCAAGAAAATAGCATTGACATACAGGCTTACAAAACTGCATTAACAAGCCTCAAAATCGTCAAAACATCCGTTGACTCGGGTCCAGAGTTAATTTGTGACATCTCAACTGGCTACCCAAGACCTATCGTTCCTACCGACTTCAGAAGACCGGTTTTCGAAATTATTCATAATATGAGTCATCCTGGAGTTAAGGCCACAGTCAGACTTATCAGCAAGAAGTTTATCTGGCATGGTCTTAAGAAAGAAGTGTCAGCATGGGTTAAGCAATGTCACAACTGCCAATCTTCGAAAATTCAAAAACATATACGAGCACCGTTAGAAACATTCCATGTCCCAGGAAAGCGATTCTCACATATAAACATTGACCTCGTTGGACCATTACCTCAGTCAAGGGGGTTCACCCATTCCTTACTATAATTGACAGGAACACCCGATGGCCTGAGGCAATACCGTTACAAACCACAACAACAGAAGAATGTGCAAAAGCCCTGATCTCCAATTGGATCTCGCGGTTTGGTATTCCTGTTGATATAACTTCTGACAGGGGCTCACAATTTACATCCACGCTATGGAAACAGATGGCCAGTCAACTTGGTGTGCAGATTCATCACACAACTGCGTATCACCCTCAGTCCAACGGCATGATTGAACGGTTTCATCGGTCCTTGAAATCATCCCTCAAAGCTCGTCTAATAACTCCAAATTGGGTGGATGAGCTACCTTGGGTTCTGCTTGGTTTAAGAACTGCACCTAAGGATGATATCGGTCATTCTTCAGCTGAATTAGTATACGGAGAACCTTTAACAATCCCTGGAGAGTTTATACCTGACCATCCTTCAGACTTCCACGCTAAAGACTTTTTGGCAACCTTTCGGCAAAACGTGTCCCTTCATTCACCACGGCCAACACATCATCACGGCTATCATCAAACAAATTTACCCAAGAACTTGATGTCAGCGAAATATGTTTACATCCGTGTTGACACCCACCGAGGACCCCTTCAGAAGCCGTATACAGGTCCCTATGTTGTCATAACCCCTGGAGATAAACAATTCCTGATCGATGTTGGTGGCAAAGCAGAACGGATTTCGATCGACCGACTTAAAGCTGCATTTGTCGATTCTACGCAACCAGTTTCCCTTGCCACCCCACCTCGTCGTGGACGCCCACCGAATACGAACAGAAACATACAAAACTCCCGTACTGCTTCTGATGATACTAACGTAGTGCCTACTAAGAAGCTATCTCGCTCAGGACGTACCATTAAACGACCTCGGTACTACAAAGATGACTAGTCCGTGTTTGGGGGGGCATGTGTGGCGATCTCCGTTTCCTACGAACTACGAAGACTTACCACATACTGCTGACTGCAAGACTACTCTACACGTCAGATCAGACAAAAACGTAAACACGAGAGAACTCATTAAATTTATAAAATTCACTACACATTGCTTTCATTGTTTGTTGTTTCCAGTAAAGTAGATGCTACACTATCGTTTTTTTTAAAGACATGACAACATGACATGGCATGACATATAACACTGAAGCATTAAAAAGGCAGTTTGAACTCCTTTGCTATCTGGTTAAGTCTACTAATTGATAAGAGCTGAAATAAAAAATACCATTGCGCCAAGGAAACCAATGTACTTTATACTTTTCTATTTTAAAAATTTCCTCAGAATATTTTGTTTATATTCTCAACAATCGATGTTTTAAAAAAAAATTTCTTCATATTTAATTTATTTTCCATTCAGATTTCTCTTAAATGCCATTCCTAATTTGAAGAATCATGTGTGGAAAACTAAAAATGATAAAGTAGAATACAAAGAAAAATAAAGGAAGAGTCTATAATCGAGAATTATTTTTTCATCCAATTCACGATAAACCAAAAACCCAAATAGATACTTGTCTACAAGAACCCAACAATACTTTTCAGTGAACAGATTTTGATGAAGAAAAGAGCTCCCAATTTCCTAGAGATCTTTGGAGAATTATGTATGGTGTCAATTGAATAGACTATATTATTGTAGGCATCCCATTTGTCTTCCAATTTAAATCCAAAGCACGTCAGAGAGAGCCTTGGGCTCAATTCCCTCTACAGGATTTAATTGGCTATAATCTGCGATCCAGTCTGGTACGGCTGATTTATTAGAGGACAAGACACTGCTCTTCATTTTGTATCTTAGTCATGAACTGATTATGATGAGCGAGGCAGGCCGTGGACTTAGTCGTGACCATCTTAGAATGAAGCGGAAGAAAAATTTGTTGTTTACTTCGCGCCCCCCCCCCCCCCCCCCACAAGAACGTTCTTATCACGCAGGAAGCTGTTGATGAAGGGGAATATATATATATATAATATTAACTGAAAACAGCATGACCAGAAATAACTGCTAATCTGCGTTATTCACTTGGACAAACGGATACCACAGAGGCCTTATAAAGCGTTTAATTAACACGCAAAATAATGCGTTTTGAATATTGTTGATATCCAGAATTAGCCTAGCGAGTCATTTTTTTCCGTTTTCACTAAGAATTTCATTGATCGCGAGTTCATCTCGGTGAAATGATATTATTTGGATAGAGAATACATTGAATTAGCAGCTGGAATTTTTCTTATAATATATTAAATGGCGTAATATATATACTCGTGATGCCTTTGAAGTTCTAAAGTCTGGAATATGATTGGTTATGGTATATATATATATATATATATATATATATATATATATATATATATAAAATATATATGTATATATGTATGTGTAGAATGATATATAGTAAACATTTGAATTAGCAGCTGGAGTTTTTCTTATATATTAAATGGTGTGATCAAGTGATCTACGTTACTCTACGAGTAGGTCAAAAACAGAAAAGAATTAGGTTTGAATTAATTTTAGTCCTTCCCCCGGGGGTGTAATTATCAACTATTACACCGATTAGTTGAGTCCCATGGCTTTAAGAATCTCTTTATCTATTCAAATTAGCTCTTCATCTGACATAATTCTTTAGGATATCAATACCCAATTCTCCTTGAGTGGAGAATATTTTTTTTATAATATTGTTGTCATAATATAACCAGTAGTCCAGAGTTAATTTGTGACATCTCAACTGGCTACCCAAGACCTATCGTTCCTACCGACTTCAGAAGACCGGTTTTCGAAATTATTCATAATATGAGTCATCCTGGAGTTTAAGGCCACAGTCAGACTTATCAGCAAGAAGTTTATCTGGCATGGTCTTAAGAAAGAAGTGTCAGCATGGGTTAAGCAATGTCACAACTGCCAATCTTCGAAAATTCAAAAACATATACGAGCACCGTTAGAAACATTCCATGTCCCAGGAAAGCGATTCTCACATATAAACATTGACCTCGTTGGACCATTACCTCAGTCAAGGGGGTTCACCCATCTCCTTACTATAATTGACAGGAACACCCGATGGCCTGAGGCAATACCGTTACAAACCACAACAACAGAAGAATGTGCAAAAGCCCTGATCTCCAATTGGATCTCGCGGTTTGGTATTCCTGTTGATATAACTTCTGACAGGGGCTCACAATTTACATCCACGCTATGGAAACAGATGGCCAGTCAACTTGGTGTGCAGATTCATCACACAACTGCGTATCACCCTCAGTCCAACGGCATGATTGAACGGTTTCATCGGTCCTTGAAATCATCCCTCAAAGCTCGTCTAATAACTCCAAATTGGGTGGATGAGCTACCTTGGGTTCTGCTTGGTTTAAGAACTGCACCTAAGGATGATATCGGTCATTCTTCAGCTGAATTAGTATACGGAGAACCTTTAACAATCCCTGGAGAGTTTATACCTGACCATCCTTCAGACTTCCACGCTAAAGACTTTTTGGCAACCTTTCGGCAAAACGTGTCCCTTCATTCACCACGGCCAACACATCATCACGGCTATCATCAAACAAATTTACCCAAGAACTTGATGTCAGCGAAATATGTTTACATCCGTGTTGACACCCACCGAGGACCCCTTCAGAAGCCGTATACAGGTCCCTATGTTGTCATAACCCCTGGAGATAAACAATTCCTGATCGATGTGGTGGCAAAGCAGAACGGATTTCGATCGACCGACTTAAAGCTGCATTTGTCGATTCTACGCAACCAGTTTCCCTTGCCACCCCACCTCGTCGTGGACGCCCACCGAATACGAACAGAAACATACAAAACTCCCGTACTGCTTCTGATGATACTAACGTAGTGCCTACTAAGAAGCTATCTCGCTCAGGACGTACCATTAAACGACCTCGGTACTACAAAGATGACTAGTCCGTGTTTGGGGGGGCATGTGTGGCGATCTCCGTTTCCTACGAACTACGAAGACTTACCACATACTGCTGACTGCAAGACTACTCTACACGTCAGATCAGACAAAAACGTAAACACGAGAGAACTCATTAAATTTATAAAATTCACTACACATTGCTTTCATTGTTTGTTGTTTCCAGTAAAGTAGATGCTACACTATCGTTTTTTTTTAAAGACATGACAACATGACATGGCATGACATATAACACTGAAGCATTAAAAAGGCAGTTTGAACTCCTTTGCTATCTGGTTAAGTCTACTAATTGATAAGAGCTGAAATAAAAAATACCATTGCGCCAAGGAAACCAATGTACTTTATACTTTTCTATTTTAAAAATTTCCTCAGAAATTTTGTTTATATTCTCAACAATCGATGTTTTAAAAAAAAATTTCTTCATATTTAATTTATTTTCCATTCAGATTTCTCTTAAATGCCATTCCTAATTTGAAGAATCATGTGTGGAAAACTAAAAATGATAAAGTAGAATACAAAGAAAAAATAAAGGAAGAGTCTATAATCGAGAATTATTTTTTCATCCAATTCACGATAAACCAAAAACCCAAATAGATACTTGTCTACAAGAACCCAACAATACTTTTCAGTGAAAGATTTTGATGAAGAAAAGAGCTCCCAATTTCCTAGAGATCTTTGGAGAATTATGTATGGTGTCAATTGAATAGACTATATTATTGTAGGCATCCCATTTGTCTTCCAATTTAAATCCAAAGCACGTCAGAGAGAGCCTTGGGCTCAATTCCCTCTACAGGATTTAATTGGCTATAATCTGCGATCCAGTCTGGTACGGCTGATTTATTAGAGGACAAGACACTGCTCTTCATTTTGTATCTTAGTCATGAACTGATTATGATGAGCGAGGCAGGCCGTGGACTTAGTCGTGACCATCTTAGAATGAAGCGAAGAAAAATTTGTTGTTTACTTCGCGCCCCCCCCCCCCCCCACAAGAACGTTCTTATCACGCGAAGCTGTCTGATGAAGAGAATAATATATATATAATATTAACTAAAAAACAGCATGACCGAAAAAACGCAAATTTCGGGGTTTCATTGGAAACAAACGGATACCAAAGGGGCCTTTTAAAAAGGGGTTTTAATTTTAACACAAAAAAAAATAATGCGTTTGAATATTTTGATACCCAGTTTTTGTTTTTGCGAGCCCTTTTTTTTCCTTTTTTTCACTAAAAATTTTCATTGATCGCGGTTCATCTGGTGAAATAAAATTTTTTTTTGGAAAAGGGGAATACATTAAATTTAGCAGCGGGAAATTTTTTCTTTTTAATATATTAAAGGGCGTAATAAAATTTTACTCGTGATCCCTTTTTAAAGTTTAAATTTTGGATATGTTTGGGTTATGGTATATTTTACTTTTTAAAAATTTATATATATATATATAAAATTTTATATAATATAATTTATGAATTTTAAGTATGTGTAGAATGAATATAGAAAACTTTTTGAATTAGACCCGGATTTTTTTTTATATATTAAATGGTGTGATCAATTGATCTACTTACTCTACGGGGTAGGCCCAAAAACAGAAAAGAAAAAGGTTTAATTAAATTTTAGCCCTTCCCCCGGGGGGGTTTGAAAATTATAAAAACTTTTTACAGATTAGGGGAGCCCCCGGTTTTAAAGAATCTCTTTATCTATTAAATTTTTAGCCATTTGGATTAAAAAATGCAGCACAAGCATTCCAACGTTTAATGGACTCCATTTTACAAGATTTAGACTACGTATTTTGTTATTTAGACGACATTCTGGTTGCAAGTTCAACTGAGGCAGAACACATGGAACATCTCAAAATCGTATTCGAAAGACTTAGAAACCAAGGCCTCGTTATCCGTCTTGAGAAATGTCTTTTCGGTGTGAGATCTCTTAACTTCCTTGGCCATCACATCTCGCATTCTGGATCTGTCCCAACGGCGACAAAAATTGAGGCTGTTAAACAATTTCCACAACCAAAAACCATCAAGTCACTTCAAGAGTTCCTCGGGATGTTGAATTTTTACCATCGTTTCATTCCGAGACTAGCTGAAATACTTCGACCCCTATATAGTGCTTTGAAAGTCAAAAAAACAACGCCAAGCACTTACGTGGACGCAAGAAATGTTGAAAGCCTTTACTGACGGTAAAAATGCACTAAGTAACGCTACAATGTCAGCCCATCCTTGCTTGAACTCACCCCTCGCTTTAACGTCTGACGCCTCCGACCAAGCTGTGGGCGCTGTCCTTGAACAACTTAATCATCAAGGTAATTGGGAACCATTGGCATTTTTCAGCAGGCAGTTACGTAAACCTGAACAGAAATACAGTACCTTTGATAGGGAGTTGCTTGGCATTCACTTAGCCATCCGTCATTTCCGTTTCATCATTGAAGGGAGACAATTCGCTATTTTTACTGACCATAAACCATTAATCCATGCCATGTCCAAATCAACTGAACCATGGTCAGCTCGTCAACAAAGGCACTTATCTGCCATATCCGAGTTCACAACTGACATCGGACACATTTCTGGAAAAAACAACACTGTCGCAGATTGTCTCTCAAGAGCAGTTACAAACTCAGTCTCAATTGGCATCGACTATCAAGCTATGGCGGAATCCCAAGAAAATAGCATTGACATACAGGCTTACAAAACTGCATTAACAAGCCTCAAAATCGTCAAAACATCCGTTGACTCGGGTCCAGAGTTAATTTGTGACATCTCAACTGGCTACCCAAGACCTATCGTTCCTACCGACTTCAGAAGACCGGTTTTCGAAATTATTCATAATATGAGTCATCCTGGAGTTAAGGCCACAGTCAGACTTATCAGCAAGAAGTTTATCTGGCATGGTCTTAAGAAAGAAGTGTCAGCATGGGTTAAGCAATGTCACAACTGCCAATCTTCGAAAATTCAAAAACATATACGAGCACCGTTAGAAACATTCCATGTCCCAGGAAAGCGATTCTCACATATAAACATTGACCTCGTTGGACCATTACCTCAGTCAAGGGGGTTCACCCATCTCCTTACTATAATTGACAGGAACACCCGATGGCCTGAGGCAATACCGTTACAAACCACAACAACAGAAGAATGTGCAAAAGCCCTGATCTCCAATTGGATCTCGCGGTTTGGTATTCCTGTTGATATAACTTCTGACAGGGGCTCACAATTTACATCCACGCTATGGAAACAGATGGCCAGTCAACTTGGTGTGCAGATTCATCACACAACTGCGTATCACCCTCAGTCCAACGGCATGATTGAACGGTTTCATCGGTCCTTGAAATCATCCCTCAAAGCTCGTCTAATAACTCCAAATTGGGTGGATGAGCTACCTTGGGTTCTGCTTGGTTTAAGAACTGCACCTAAGGATGATATCGGTCATTCTTCAGCTGAATTAGTATACGGAGAACCTTTAACAATCCCTGGAGAGTTTATACCTGACCATCCTTCAGACTTCCACGCTAAAGACTTTTTGGCAACCTTTCGGCAAAACGTGTCCCTTCATTCACCACGGCCAACACATCATCACGGCTATCATCAAACAAATTTACCCAAGAACTTGATGTCAGCGAAATATGTTTACATCCGTGTTGACACCCACCGAGGACCCCTTCAGAAGCCGTATACAGGTCCCTATGTTGTCATAACCCCTGGAGATAAACAATTCCTGATCGATGTTGGTGGCAAAGCAGAACGGATTTCGATCGACCGACTTAAAGCTGCATTTGTCGATTCTACGCAACCAGTTTCCCTTGCCACCCCACCTCGTCGTGGACGCCCACCGAATACGAACAGAAACATACAAAACTCCCGTACTGCTTCTGATGATACTAACGTAGTGCCTACTAAGAAGCTATCTCGCTCAGGACGTACCATTAAACGACCTCGGTACTACAAAGATGACTAGTCCGTGTTTGGGGGGCATGTGTGGCGATCTCCGTTTCCTACGAACTACGAAGACTTACCACATACTGCTGACTGCAAGACTACTCTACACGTCAGATCAGACAAAAACGTAAACACGAGAGAACTCATTAAATTTATAAAATTCACTACACATTGCTTTCATTGTTTGTTGTTTCCAGTAAAGTAGATGCTACACTATCGTTTTTTTTAAAGACATGACAACATGACATGGCATGACATATAACACTGAAGCATTAAAAAGGCAGTTTGAACTCCTTTGCTATCTGGTTAAGTCTACTAATTGATAAGAGCTGAAATAAAAAATACCATTGCGCCAAGGAAACCAATGTACTTTATACTTTTCTATTTTAAAAATTTCCTCAGAATATTTTGTTTATATTCTCAACAATCGATGTTTTAAAAAAAAATTTCTTCATATTTAATTTATTTTCCATTCAGATTTCTCTTAAATGCCATTCCTAATTTGAAGAATCATGTGTGGAAAACTAAAAATGATAAAGTAGAATACAAAGAAAAATAAAGGAAGAGTCTATAATCGAGAATTATTTTTTCATCCAATTCACGATAAACCAAAAACCCAAATAGATACTTGTCTACAAGAACCCAACAATACTTTTCAGTGAACAGATTTTGATGAAGAAAAGAGCTCCCAATTTCCTAGAGATCTTTGGAGAATTATGTATGGTGTCAATTGAATAGACTATATTATTGTAGGCATCCCATTTGTCTTCCAATTTAAATCCAAAGCACGTCAGAGAGAGCCTTGGGCTCAATTCCCTCTACAGGATTTAATTGGCTATAATCTGCGATCCAGTCTGGTACGGCTGATTTATTAGAGGACAAGACACTGCTCTTCATTTTGTATCTTAGTCATGAACTGATTATGATGAGCGAGGCAGGCCGTGGACTTAGTCGTGACCATCTTAGAATGAAGCGGAAGAAAAATTTGTTGTTTACTTCGCGCCCCCCCCCCCCCCCCCCACAAGAACGTTCTTATCACGCAGGAAGCTGTCTGATGAAGAGAATATAAATATAAATATATATATAATATTAACTGAAAACAGCATGACCAGAAATAACTGGTAATCTGCGTTATTCACTTGGACTAACGGATACCACAGAGGCCTTATAAAGCGTTTAATTAACACGCAAAATAATGCGTTTTGAATATTGTTGATATCCAGAATTAGCCTAGCGAGTCATTTTTTTCCGTTTTCACTAAGAATTTCATTGATCGCGAGTTCATCTCGGTGAAATGATATTATTTGGATAGAGAATACATTGAATTAGCAGCTGGAATTTTTCTTATAATATATTAAATGGCGTAATATATATACTCGTGATGCCTTTGAAGTTCTAAAGTCTGGAATATGATTGGTTATGGTATATATATATATATATATATATATATATATATATATATATATATATATATATGTATATATGTATGTGTAGAATGATATATAGTAAACATTTGAATTAGCAGCTGGAGTTTTTCTTATATATTAAATGGTGTGATCAAGTGATCTACGTTACTCTACGAGTAGGTCAAAAACAGAAAAGAATTAGGTTTGAATTAATTTTAGTCCTTCCCCCGGGGGTGTAATTATCAACTATTACACCGATTAGTTGAGTCCCATGGCTTTAAGAATCTCTTTATCTATTCAAATTAGCTCTTCATCTGACATAATTCTTTAGGATATCAATACCCAATTCTCCTTGAGTGGAGAATATTTTTTTTATAATATTGTTGTCATAATATAACCAGTAGTCCAGAGTTAATTTGTGACATCTCAACTGGCTACCCAAGACCTATCGTTCCTACCGACTTCAGAAGACCGGTTTTCGAAATTATTCATAATATGAGTCATCCTGGAGTTAAGGCCACAGTCAGACTTATCAGCAAGAAGTTATCTGGCATGGTCTTAAGAAAGAAGTGTCAGCATGGGTTAAGCAATGTCACAACTGCCAATCTTCGAAAATTCAAAAACATATACGAGCACCGTTAGAAACATTCCATGTCCCAGGAAAGCGATTCTCACATATAAACATTGACCTCGTTGGACCATTACCTCAGTCAAGGGGGTTCACCCATCTCCTTACTATAATTGACAGGAACACCCGATGGCCTGAGGCAATACCGTTACAAACCACAACAACAGAAGAATGTGCAAAAGCCCTGATCTCCAATTGGATCTCGCGGTTTGGTATTCCTGTTGATATAACTTCTGACAGGGGCTCACAATTTACATCCACGCTATGGAAACAGATGGCCAGTCAACTTGGTGTGCAGATTCATCACACAACTGCGTATCACCCTCAGTCCAACGGCATGATTGAACGGTTTCATCGGTCCTTGAAATCATCCCTCAAAGCTCGTCTAATAACTCCAAATTGGGTGGATGAGCTACCTTGGGTTCTGCTTGGTTTAAGAACTGCACCTAAGGATGATATCGGTCATTCTTCAGCTGAATTAGTATACGGAGAACCTTTAACAATCCCTGGAGAGTTTATACCTGACCATCCTTCAGACTTCCACGCTAAAGACTTTTTGGCAACCTTTCGGCAAAACGTGTCCCTTCATTCACCACGGCCAACACATCATCACGGCTATCATCAAACAAATTTACCCAAGAACTTGATGTCAGCGAAATATGTTTACATCCGTGTTGACACCCACCGAGGACCCCTTCAGAAGCCGTATACAGGTCCCTATGTTGTCATAACCCCTGGAGATAAACAATTCCTGATCGATGTTGGTGGCAAAGCAGAACGGATTTCGATCGACCGACTTAAAGCTGCATTTGTCGATTCTACGCAACCAGTTTCCCTTGCCACCCCACCTCGTCGTGGACGCCCACCGAATACGAACAGAAACATACAAAACTCCCGTACTGCTTCTGATGATACTAACGTAGTGCCTACTAAGAAGCTATCTCGCTCAGGACGTACCATTAAACGACCTCGGTACTACAAAGATGACTAGTCCGTGTTTGGGGGGGCATGTGTGGCGATCTCCGTTTCCTACGAACTACGAAGACTTACCACATACTGCTGACTGCAAGACTACTCTACACGTCAGATCAGACAAAAACGTAAACACGAGAGAACTCATTAAATTTATAAAATTCACTACACATTGCTTTCATTGTTTGTTGTTTCCAGTAAAGTAGATGCTACACTATCGTTTTTTTTAAAGACATGACAACATGACATGGCATGACATATAACACTGAAGCATTAAAAAGGCAGTTTGAACTCCTTTGCTATCTGGTTAAGTCTACTAATTGATAAGAGCTGAAATAAAAAATACCATTGCGCCAAGGAAACCAATGTACTTTATACTTTTCTATTTTAAAAATTTCCTCAGAATATTTTGTTTATATTCTCAACAATCGATGTTTTAAAAAAAAATTTCTTCATATTTAATTTATTTTCCATTCAGATTTCTCTTAAATGCCATTCCTAATTTGAAGAATCATGTGTGGAAAACTAAAAATGATAAAGTAGAATACAAAGAAAAATAAAGGAAGAGTCTATAATCGAGAATTATTTTTTCATCCAATTCACGATAAACCAAAAACCCAAATAGATACTAGTCTACAAGAACCCAACAATACTTTTCAGTGAACAGATTTTGATGAAGAAAAGAGCTCCCAATTTCCTAGAGATCTTTGGAGAATTATGTATGGTGTCAATTGAATAGACTATATTATTGTAGGCATCCCATTTGTCTTCCAATTTAAATCCAAAGCACGTCAGAGAGAGCCTTGGGCTCAATTCCCTCTACAGGATTTAATTGGCTATAATCTGCGATCCAGTCTGGTACGGCTGATTTATTAGAGGACAAGACACTGCTCTTCATTTTGTATCTTAGTCATGAACTGATTATGATGAGCGAGGCAGGCCGTGGACTTAGTCGTGACCATCTTAGAATGAAGCGGAAGAAAAATTTGTTGTTTACTTCGCGCCCCCCCCCCCCCCCCCACAAGAACGTTCTTATCACGCAGGAAGCTGTCTGATGAAGAGAATATATTATATATATATATATATATATTAATATATTATTATAATACTGAAACAGCTGACCAGAAATAACTGCTAATCTGCGTTGTTCACTTGGACAAACGGATACCACAGAGGCCTTATAAAGCGTTTAATTAACACGCAAAATAATGCGTTTTGAATATTGTTGATATCCAGAATTAGCCTAGCGAGTCATTTTTTCCGTTTTCACTAAGAATTTCATTGATCGCGAGTTCATCTCGGTGAAATGATATTATTTGGATAGAGAATACATTGAATTAGCAGCTGGAATTTTTCTTATAATATATTAAATGGCGTAATATATACACTCGTGATGCCTTTGAAGTTCTAAAGTCTGGTATATGATTGGTTATGGTAAATATATATATATATATATATATATATATATATATATATATATATATATATATATATATGTATATATGTATGTGTAGAATGATATATAGTAAACATTTGAATTAGCAGCGGAGTTTTTCTTATATATTAAATGGTGTGATCAAGTGATCTACGTTACTCTACGAGTAGGTCAAAAACAGAAAAGAATTAGGTTTGAATTAATTTTAGTCCTTCCCCCGGGGGTGTAATTATCAACTATTACACCGATTAGTTGAGTCCCATGGCTTTAAGAATCTCTTTATCAATTCAAATAAGCTCTTCATCTGACATAATTCTTTGGGATATCAATACCCAAATCTCTTTGAGGGGAGAATATTTTTTTATAATATTGTTGTCATAATATAACCATAGTCTGATGAAATGATCACGTTAAAAAAGATTATAGAAAAGAAATCTAGTATTCCTCTCTTCCTTGATTTGATTATCAAAGCAGATCGTTAAAGAATTTATTGATCGTTTCGTGATAACAATTGGTGACTATCTTTCTTATCCCGACATTGATCTAAACTCATTCTTACATAATGAATAGACCAATAATATTAATTGGGGTGAGCCTTTATTCATATGATAGATACAATAATAACCGCATATTAAACATCTTAGTGGTGCCTTTGAAGTTCTAAAGTCTGGTATGGTATACGATAGGTTATGGCTTATATATATATATATATATATATATATATATATATATATATATATATATATATATATATATATTGTCAATTTTGCTCTAGGTCACTATCTGTCTGTGCATCCCAAGTTAGTTTCAGACATCATTTTACTTGATTAGATGGCTTTCATGAAAAGGAAAAGAATTAGTTAATCTATTTTGTATCATCTGCCCTCTTTAATTCACATTGAAATGTTACGTTTTCAATAGAAAAGGGAGCTCTTAAATCAAGATAAGATAACGTAATATATGATTAAATATGCTTTAATTTTTTCCCTTTAAAGACATTTATATAAATTATGATATTTATTAATGGATATATCGTTGCTTTTAGAAAATATTTTCTTCTTGTTATAATTCTTCTTGTTATCAAACCATCGCATTTCAATTCAAAGATTCTATTTCGGATATCCTTCATTTTCTGTAAGCATCAATCATTCTTTTCGCCATTCTTTTCATGTAATAAATGGAATGAGTAAGCTAAGTTTTACCGGACTTAAATCATTAATACCGGTTGTTGATTTTGGCCAAAATGAAGGGAGTATTGTTTATAAAGATATCTATCCAATTCTATTAGAGTTAGTGACACAAGAAATACCTCGATTAAGACTTGGTTCAGCTAGTAATCGAATACACATTATTCCACCCCTCTCATTGGAAAACCCTATCATTTCTTAGTAAATACGTAATCGTTTAATAATGCTTTGAGCGCGTTGAATAAACAATTTATTCAACTATTTGAGAATATTTTCGCATATTTTATTGGTGTGAATAACACACGCTCTTAGTGTTTTTGGGCACGATAAAAATAACGCGTTTAATAAATACAAAGAAATGAAAGAATTGTATAATAATCTTCTAATAACGCACACCCACAGTCTAACTTTAAATTGCGTTTCGTTTGTATTCCGGTGAGGATTTTTGAATTGCCAACACCAAAATTTGGAACACTCCACGTGCCAACTTGTCTTACAAAACTTCCTGTCAACGAAAAAATTATATTATCCAAATCTTATTTCATCAGTGTAAAATATGCCCACGAACACCTTTTAAAGTTTCTATAACGATTTCAAAACGTAATAAACTTTTTTCCATGTCTTCTTAAAATATCCTTTAAACGCTCCTTGTTTTAGCATCACGTGATCTTACGTTCATTAGTAGAAGATTTAGCAATCGTACAGGCCTGTTTAGAAATGTGATATGAAATAATTTGTTGCACCTGATTTAAAAATGACGATATCATGTACACCTCAGAAATTAGTGATTAACTCTGAAGGGCGTTTGTGTAATTTTGTTTATTGGGGAAGAATGTGCCTGTATGTTTATGTATGTGTGTGTGTGTGTGTGTATGTGTATGTGTGTGTATGCGGGTGTGTGGGTGGATGGGTGGTTGGGGGGGGGGGGATGATCAATATGCAAGAGCTTTGAAACGGCGTATCGGCTAAAAATGTGAGTTTTTCGATTTATAATATCGAATGCTCTAATCTAAATCATCGAGCATCTATTAGAAACATCAAGACTAGGTACCTACCAACTAATATATATGATATATAATATATATAATCTATACCATTATATATATATATATATATATATATATATATATATATATATATATATATATATACTGCTATATCCTTGCAAAGTTCAAATTATATATGATTTAATTCGTGCCAAAATGTTTTCCAAGCCCTCCTTGATTCAATCAGTCCCGATGTGTCAGTGCAATGCGTCATTGCATGGGCCATTTCGCCCACACCAGGTTTTCCTTTTTAAGTCAATAGCCTGAAATAAGTGCCGAATGTCTCCCGTGGAGGAAGTGTAAACATCCCAAAAGCCATTGGAGAATACACAACGAATGATTCAGATTTACTTGATTGGAATCGATTTATAAATCATATTAACTACCTTTTTAATCATTCGAGGATCTCTTATTGCTCAAAGAAAATCATACAAAACTGTGGAGAATATATAAAACATATATATTCCTATTAATTAGATATTTGAGACAGTTTAAGTGAATCAATAACTTAACTAAAAGACAATATTGAATACACGCACACATAAATTCCATACACACATGCATTCACAAACAGATTTCATATATATATATATATATATATATTATATATATATATATATATATTATATATTATATACACGATATACAACTTTGTATATTTACGATATACATATAACTATGTGATAAAACAAGAGAATCCTTAGCTATTCATCAAACCTTGTAATTATTATTTTGGGATTCGAATCATTATATTTCGCCTTTCATTTATGCTATTTTAAAAGGCTAATAATTTGTTATAAGTATTGTCTTTGCATTAGTTAGAATTCTATCTCAAATAACATCCTTATACGTTTTTGCATCTTTTTTCACCAGAGCAACACAGATGCAGAAATACAGCCAGTAAAGAGATCTGCAGAGGACGACAAACGTTCCTATGATCCAATCAGTGGTGCACATGGTCTTCAGGGATTTGTAAAAAAGGGTTATGATCCAATATCAGGAGCCCACGGTCTTCAAGGATTTGTTAAAAAAGGTTATGATCCAATCTCGGGCGCCCATGGGCTAGACGGGTTTGTGAAAAGGCGACTGGATACGATCTCAGGACCTCACGGTCTTAATGGTTTCATCAAACGTGGTTATGATCCCATTTCCGGGGCTCACGGTCTTCAGGGTTTTGTGAAAAAAGGACTGGATACAATTTCAGGACCCCATGGTTTAGAAGGTCTCACTAAACGCGGTTATGATCCGATTACTGGTGCTCATGGTCTACAGGGATTCGTCAAACGTGGATACGATCCAATCTCGGGAGCCCATGGACTAAATGGCTTCATTAAACGCGGTTATGACCCAATCTCAGGAGCCCATGGTCTACAAGGATTTATCAAAAAGGGCTATGATCCAATTTCAGGAGCCCATGGTCTACAAGGATTCGTCAAGCGTGGTTATGACCCAATCTCAGGAGCCCATGGTCTACAAGGATTTATCAAAAAGGGCTATGATCCAATTTCAGGAGCCCATGGTCTGCAAGGATTCGTCAAACGTGGTTATGACCCAATAACTGGTGCTCATGGTCTGCAAGGATTCGTCAAGCGTGGTTATGACCCAATCTCAGGAGCCCATGGTCTACAAGGATTTATCAAAAAGGGCTATGATCCAATCTCAGGAGCCCATGGTCTGCAAGGATTCGTCAAGCGTGGTTATGACCCAATCTCAGGAGCTCATGGTCTACAAGGATTTGTTAAAAAAGGTTATGACCCAATCTCAGGAGCCCATGGACTAAATGGTTTCATTAAGCGTGGTTACGACCCAATCACCGGTGCTCATGGTCTACAAGGATTTGTTAAAAAGGGTTATGATCCAATCTCAGGAGCACACGGACTAAATGGTTTCATTAAGCGTGGTTACGATCCAATCTCGGGAGCTCATGGACTTCAAGGGTTTGTTAAAAAGGGTTACGATCCAATCTCAGGGGCTCATGGTCTACAAGGATTTGTTAAGAAGGGTTATGATCCAATCTCAGGAGCTCATGGGCTTCAAGGGTTCGTAAAGCGTGGCTATGATCCAATCAGTGGCGCCCATGGACTTCAAGGTTTTGTCAAACGGGATGCGGAAATCACTGACGATGATAGCGAATAGACAATAAATAGTTAGCAGCTTTTGAATGAGTCTGTTTGTAAATTTTGGGAGATAGTAAAATGTTTGCTTTGTTTAATGAGCCCTGTTTGAGTAAACAAATAACTCGAAATCACAGGTGACAATCAGATTTTAAAGCAAAAAATGTCTGTTTGAAATATCTTTTAAGTTCTTAACATTTCATTTAAATTCTTTAAGATGAAATGTGGAACATAAAGAACACTTCTAAATTAAGAATTGAGAGAAAACGGATCTTAATATGAACAAAGGCATGTATGTGTATACATATTTTCGTTGTATGAAAACAATGCATACATAGTTCACATGCACCTACTGCCATAATACACACACACCTACCACTCTATGATTTTTGTTACATGTTTAAGTTTGTATTCTTCCGCTGAAATTGTATTTTTGTTTTAAAGCAAAATGCTACAGAGTAATAAGACCCCAGATATAACCTCGCTATTTATGCCAATATCATGAAACATCTTTTTTTTAAACTTTTAAATGCAATTATAAGAATGGTTAAGCTATACACACTTTATATACACATGTATTGTTACTATATATATATATATATATATATATATATATATATATATATATATATATATATATATAAAGCACACTACACTTTAGCATAAGATGCTACTCGAAATGGCACCCCTCCACACCCGTTTCAATTTTTAGGATCATAAACTATATGAATTCCTGAATCCCCGTCGATGACAATAACAAAGCAATATGATGTTAATGAACGTTCGGATTTGATGATTTATTTTCTCTCAGTTTTGTTTATATTGTAAAGAAAGGCATTAACCGAGGAACATAATTTAAATATCTATAGTTCATTGTTTTTGTAAAGAAATATTTTCAATTAGTTTTTGCAATCGAGGTTTTAGTTAAATTACAATATTACTCACTAAATTTAGAATAATGGTTTGCTCTGATTTTATCATACTAGTCACTTATAACCCTCGAAGACTAATGTTAAATTTAGATATGCATCATCTTGTATATCAATACTTCATCATAATTACGTTATGTTCAATTTAAACCGGGCTAGAATTTTAAGATCTAAAGATTTAAAGACATACATGTTATTTCCTGAAGTATAGAATAAACTTTTCAATTTTTGAATAAATAGTATTTTTTAAAAATATATGAGACATTTTATTTGTATTAGCATTATACTGTGAACATTTTATTGCGTATATCAAATTGGCCGTGTATGAATAGACTTACAATTCAGTGACCGAAAACAGATTGAGAGACATGGGAAAAGACCTAGATAGGCCCAACCTGACTAGAATGATTAACATTCTTAGTGTTCAATAAATATTTAGTTAAAATTGAAATTTCATTTAAAGATATCGGATTTGTTTTGTTTTTTGCCGTCAGAACAGATATATTCCGTTTGACCTTTCTATTCCAAAGCTGTTTTTTTATTAATCTCTCACTCAAAGTAAATATCACTGGCGATTGTTTTAACTTTATAGTGTCTTTTGAAAAATAACGGGAATTGTGTATGTTGTAATTTTTAAAATAGGAATAATAGTATAAAGAGCACCAGATTTCCTTTATATTATTAAAAAATAGTTTGTTATATTTTCTATTTACCAAGAGAAATACGACCACCATAACATTAACATTGGTACTAATTTATAGGATAATTGTTGCAAGGTGTATTTTACTCCAAAGTGCACCGTGAGACATCCCAGAAAAGAATACGTTTATATATATATATATATATATATATATATATATATATATATATATATATATATATATATATGCATATATATATATATTATTTGATAATGATAGCATAAACTGCGGTCTTTTCTAAAATGACCAAATGTTCTATATATACAAAAAAGCAAGCCAAATTTAAATTTATTCACAATACACTTTACTTTGTTGTTTTTACAGATGTGATTCAAAACTGAGCTTTCATGTCTAAACACGCCGATACTTAGATATCTGGATTTTTTCTTATTTAAAAAGTCACTGTTACCCTCTTTAAAATATTTTTGAGTTCACTAGCATGTGTTTGCAAGCTTTTTATTTATCAGTACAATCAGTAAATCTACTTTACTTATGGAAATTGTATTCTATTTACTTAAAACTTTCTTTACTTCATCATGAAGACCGATGACTTTAAAAAACATGATATATTATTAAAATTCATAAAATAAACTTGTGAAGAAAACATACGAAAACAGATTATTAATTCATTAAAAGTTTGCCTTGGATGACAAATGATTTAATATTATTCTTTTTTTTTTTGTATCATATCAATGATAATGTTGTTTGCTTTTTGTATTTGGTTAATTGCTTTTGAAATCATCATCATTTTGTTACAGAAAGGACATAAAAGAGACTTGGAGATTGATAAAAAAAAGACAATTGTGTTTTATTCAATTCATAATTTATTCGGAGGTGACAATTAAACATTTAGTAGGCTGATTGTGGGTTCCAATAACTGGGCTGAAAAAGAAATAATTTTAAACGCAAGGGACAAATATCGAGCCCTGGTACTGTCGGGATATAATTGTTCTAACCCTAGTGCCCACCTGTCAGGGATTGGCTAGCTTGGTCTGTTAGAGATGATGGAAACTGTTTTGCGAGAGAAAAATGTCCTACCTATTGGATGGTAAGCAATTGTTAATGTCTATTTCCCGCTAAAGAAACAGCTGCATGAGCTTTATGGCTCTGCATGTATATTTTTCCTAACATGAATAAAAAAGGCCCAAGTAACCCAGAATATTTTACAAATTTTCCTCTACTAAATGCTTATTTGTCATTTATGGGTGAATTCACCATACGAAATGTGTTTCGGTGTGGTGGTAGTGGTGGGGGTGGTGGTGGTGGTGGCGGTGATAATGATGGTGGTGGTGGTGGTGGCGGTGGTGACGGTAGTCGTGGTGGTGGTGGCGGTGGTGATGGTGGTGGTGGTGATGGTAGTGGTGGTGGTGGTGGCGGTCGTGAGGTAGTCGTGGTGGTGGTGGTGGTGGTGGTGGTGGTGATGATGATGATAATGATGGTGATAATGATTATTATTATTATTATTATTATTATTATTATTATTATTATTATTATTATTATTATTATTATTATTATTATTATTATTATTATTATTATTCAGATTTGTCCCTGTCAAAAGAATTATAAATGTGACAGCTTACCTTAAGCCGGTACTGTGGTGAGATGAACCAGGAGCACCAGGAGCCAAAAATTGGATTTTAAATAGTAAATAATTAGAATAATGAAATTTTAGCTTTTGTCGACTTAAGAGAGTGTCCATGGTGAGAGAAACATATTATTTCCTTTACAGGGATGTAAATCTTTCAGAATTTTTCTGAATTCAGAATATTTCAATTCATAAGAAAAAAAATGAAAATAAAAAGAATATAAATAGATCAAATTGATAAAACAAAATATTTTAACAAAAACGTATTATTAAATACTACTGTAATATAATATGGTGCATATAGGCCCAGGCATGACAAGCACTTTCTGTGTGCACTGAAACACTCCACTTGCTGTTTGGTTGCGGAAGAGGTTATTTTCACTACAAACGTGATAACGTTATTTCCAGGCCATGAATTCAGACAGAAAATTTCTGACTGATTCTGAACTACATGGCAGTAATAGAGGTTTTTCAGAAAAAAAAATTCTGAAATTTTGTTCGGTAAATAGCCACTTTGGCTACATATCGAACATAATGTATAAATACCACTACCGGATGTTTTGTTTTCCTTTTTCGCAAATCAATGGATGCTTGTTGAAGTGTGGCGGAATTTGTGAATTTCTTCTTGGTTGAAACCCGAAGCTAAGTTGATATTTTTAGCAAATCTATTTTGTTACTGTCGCATGTGTTTGTTTTAAATTTATGTTACATTGATTTCTCTGGTTTTGGATTCGTAATTCTGATACTTAGATAAGATTCTAGAAAATTCTAGGACGATCCAATCACGTTGTTTTGTTTGGGTCTTACTAAGAGAGTGAACTTACAGAATCAATCACAATCAGTCAATCAGATCTCGGCATCGGGTGATTTTTAAACTGAGAATCCTCAATCTTTATTTTAGATTCACCACTTATCTTCACTTTAGTTCTTTGTAGTTATAAATTTAGACAGGCGTTTTTGAAAATGGCATCAACAAAGGTGACTGAATCAAAATCAAAACATCGATTTGTTGATAGACAATCTCCTATTGATGTTATAGATGTAACATCAACAAACAAATTTAGATGGGAATGGTTATCCCTTAAAGACAATCTGGGGGATTTCTTTTCAAGTTACATCAGAAAGATAGAGAAGGATGGGTTTGCATGGTGTTGCCTTTGTAAATCTGAGATTAAATATAGTGGAGGTGGTGTTCGATGCCTAAAAGTTCACTCTAAAAGTAAATCACACGAACGTAACAGAGCCATAGATATTTCAAATCAAAGACTCCCAGCAGCCATGCAAGCTACCAGAGACAAAATAGATGGAACATTTTCATCTTCTAGTTTGACAACATTGCCTCTCCCATATGGCGCAGCTCCTAATTTAGATAGTTTAGGACTTGCTAGGGAAGACTCCACTGTGCCTACTGGCCCCAGGCCAGTTTCACAAAAGGATAGAATTACTCACCAGGAGGCTTTCCTGTGTTCTTTTATGGCCGAGCATACTCTACCGCTTTCCATGGCACCTCACCTTATTCAATTTGCACAGGAATTAGCAAAAGATCAAAAATCATTAGCTCAAATGCACATGGAGAGACAAACAGCCACTTACAAGCTCCGCTATGGCTTATCTGAACTGGAGCATGTCCGCCTGGTCAAAGTCTTGCAAAATAGCCCCTTTTCACTTAATATTGATGAATCAACTTCTAAGGGGTCAAAAAAGAGAGTTCTTAATGTTTTAGTTTGTTACTATTGTAGTCATTTGAAGAAAAGTGTTTGTGATTTATATGCTAGCATTGAAATGACAATTGTAAATGCAGAGACAGTGTTTGAGGCTGTTAGGAACCAGTTTTTAAAAGATCAGATACCTTTTACAAATTTGATTTCAGTGCTTTCTGACTCAGCTGCTTATATGAGGGGCTCATTAAATGGCTTTCAGACTAGATTAAAGGAAGTTGCACCTCACATCATTGATATTGATGGAGATGTTTGTCACCATATTCACAATGCTGTGAAGAAATTCACATCAATTCTTGATAGTAAGGGGATGCTTATCAGGCTCTTGGATGATTTATTTGGTGACTTTGATTATAGTTCAGATATACGAGATGACTTGAAGGAAATTTGTAGACTGATGGAGTTGCCAGAGCACACTCCCATTCAGAGAGCTGGACATAGATGGATGTCAATTTATGATGCCTCAGTTAGATTCTTAGAGATAAAAGATGCCCTTACAATTTTTTATTCAGTTTGGCTCACTGTAGAAGAAAAGAAAGAACAACAACAAAAAATATCTGCTCTTCTTAGACATGTAAAGAAAGACTCTAAGACTAGGATAATGCTCATTTTACACAGACTTAAAAACAAAAAACTTACACCAGCAGGTAGGGAGAGAAAAAGGAGGATAGTTTGCAAACTCTTTATGAAATCAAAAGAAAGTTTATTACTAGTTAATACCATTGTCAGCATTCTTCCTCTCTTTAAGAGTTTCATTCTTACCTTTGAAAAGAAAGAGCCAATGGTGCATCGACTTTTTGATGAGGCTGTGTTAGTTTTTAAGACTTTTTTGACTTGCTTCTTGACTCATGAATATGTAAATGAGTTTAGTAGGGACATCAGCAAAATCAGCATTGATTGTGATAAGATACATCCTTTGAAAAGAATTTATGTAGGTGATGCTACTCAGAAGATTTTAATTGACATGGATAGTCAGGAAGCAAATGCATTCAGGAAAACAGTGCTGTCAGCTTTCAGAGAGACAGGGAAATATCTTAAGTTCAAGCTTCCCATTACCAATAAAAACTTAGCCCTCCTTTCAACAATTGATCCAGAATTATGTGGTCATAGCAGGGCTTCATTAGGCTTACAAGATATTTATGATTTATTGCCAACCATAGTCAAACCTGAGGATAAAGATACATTTTCTACAGCAGCTTCCACCCTCCAAAGTGATACCAAATTTATTTCATCAATAAAAGAGAAGAAATTAGATAGGTGGTGGACAGAGGTGATATCAAACCCCCAATATGAAATACTAGGTCCGGTAATAAGAGCTTGTCTTTCTATCTTCACAGGGCCTAGAGTAGAATCATCTTTCAGTGTAATGAATATTATAATCACAGGCACAACAAACAGATTAGATGTAGGGACTTATGAAGCCATCCACAAGATTAAATACAAATTCCTTAAATGTGAAAAGAGCTGTGTAGAGTATTTCCATAGAGAAGATCCTGTACATAGTCCTGTCGATTCAGCCCTTTGCTACTACATGCAAACAGCTGGAAAGAGAATGAAGACTAAACATGAAAAGCCAGCAAAGGCAAAGGTTTCAAAAATTAAAAAAGTATCAGTCCATCAAAGAGCAGATGAAGTAAGGATAGCAATAGAGCAAAATAAGCCCACTGGTCCATTATCTAAAACAGAAGAAAAAGAAATTTCAATGCCTTCTTTGAAAAGGAAATTTGTTGATACTGATGTTTGTAGTAGTAGTAGTAGTAGTAGTTGTGATAGTAGTAGGCCTACTTGTAGTGGTGGTAGCAGTGATAAAAGTATCATAATTAAACAACCATCCAAGAAGATGAAATCAGGTGATGATCTTAGATCTTTCTTTAAAGGAAAGTAGAAATCTCCACTTCATCAATAGGTCTTAGTTTTATGCAGTATACATATTATCATAGTGATAAATTGGCTACACATACTCTACTAGTTAAAATTAGCTTTTTACAAATACATCTGTAGTTTCAATTTTTTTAAAAGGAGTGTGCGAGTTGGTTTCAGAATTTTTTATCATTTGCCATTTACATCCCTGCCTTTAGTATTTCAATATACACGTCGGCCAGAGTCGTTATCAAAGTCTTAGAGTCAGTCGATTTATTTAAGAGGAAGATGAAAATGACAGTGATTAACCATAATATGCCGCTAATAGCGTAAGCATTCCATGCCTGGGATCTGGTAGATTTCACCACTTGAACCGTAGCCTTCGTGATATCTCGAAGCCAATGCTTGTACTCGATGCAGAGACGGATCGGAAAACTGGCAGAAAACGTCAGTGTGAAACGTTCAAACGCAATGTTAGGAAACGTGGACACAAACAAAACACCCTTGTTTACAATTTGGCCCACATAACTGACTTCAAATATCGTGTTAGCAAGATAACTCCAAACATGGCAAAAAGTCTCAAACATTAACCTTCAATGAAGTCTGGGCGTGAAGGCTAGTTTAGGTATTTGATGTTAATATCATAATAATGGTTCCATTCCAATTAATCGAAGTAAACTTTTCTGGCCAAAAAGATTTTTAAAAGACAGAGTCCGGTTTAAGTAGACAACACGTATAAGAACAACTTCTTGTGAAATGCGATAGTCAAAATGAAAATCTGCCAAAATGTGATTTTACAAAATTATCGTTTAACATTTGGGTCAGACAATTTTTGACTTCATAAAATTACAATAATCTTCAACTTGTCAAAATGTTCATTGGTTTTAAAGATTTGACAAGTTCATGAAGGAAGTCTCAGGTTTGAGACTTTTTGACAAGTCGAGGATCATTTTAATGGAGCCTTATTTAAAAGTCAACGTTTTCTGATCGAAATAAAAGATGGGTTTCGATGGAAGTGTATTTAAATTCAAGTATGATGACCGAAATATTCATTAGCTCATTGTTGTCATACAAATACTCTGAAACCAACACAAAATATTGTCCACTACAACAATGAAACACAAAGCCAATAGTTGGGTTCGGTTTTCAGGCCTGCATAAGTATACGTAACATAAATGCTCTTTTGACACATAAAGGAAAATTTAATTAACGCATATAAAGCTGTTCTCAAATGAAATTACAAATATCTAGTTATTCAAATATCAAATTCTTAGAACAATCAACAGACAAGAAGACTTACTGTGTGAAGAAACAAGACATCCAAATCGTGAACAGCTCCCATTGGATGTTGATGATGATGATGATGATGATGATGATGATGATGATGATGATGATGATGATGATGATGATGATGATGATGATGATGATGATGATGATGGTGGTGGTGGTGGTGGTGGTGGTGGTGGTTGATGATGATGAGGATGACAATAATAATAATGATGATAATAATAATAATAATAATAATAATAATAATAATAATAATAATAATAATAATAATAATAATAATAATAATAATAAAACTTAACAATTGACAACCAATGAGATTTTATATAGCGCAATATCCACGAAACGTGCTTAAAGCGATTTACAAAGGGTCCCTGACCAACGGCAACACGTAACGTGTAGAACGAGACATGACGCCTGTAAGGCGATAATACATTTTTTTCCCGACAGAGACAACGCTGTTAACGACCAGGTACTCATTTTTAAACCTGAGTGTCTATTTTTTACGAAACCCGCCCAAACCCGCCTAAAACCAGTCTCAGGTTCACTCCCCACGGACGTACACTTCCCAGAGTCCCAGGTTCACTCTCCACAGCTGCCTATTTTCCATAACTTTGTCGGGGTTCGGCGGGTTTCGGCGGGTTTCTTAAAAAAGAAACACCCGACGTTCGTGAGCAGCAGGTCATTGAAACCTTGCAGCCATGTGGTGTTCCTTGAGCAAAATTCTGACGCATCGTTATCGGCATTTCAATCTCTCTGAGTCTTGCTCTTACATTTTCTGATGAAATCTGGGATTCATTCGCAGTATCTCTTACTAATGCAAAGGGCTGTCATCATTTTGCTGGACTAATTGTCTATCATCGTCAACAGAAGTCCTTCTCTTCCCAAGATCTTGGAGGCTGGAGACAGTTCCAAGATCATCATATATGCTTTTTATAATATTATTGACACAGGATTTGGCTCCTTGAGACTTGGATAACTAAAATACAGCTGAGTCAAATTGATTTCAGATTAAAATGTGTTCTTGTATATTATTGTAGTCATGTTTTCCTGCATTACGCCATATTTCTTGGCAATGGAATGCACCTAGGAATCGACGCCTTTACTGTCCAAGCAATTGTTGAAATATCAATGATCAATGACGTCATTAGTTTTTGTACTGCAATTAGTTACTATCTTTTATCATAGAGTTAAGTCCGTTGGTTGTTGACATTGTCTCTCTTCTGATTAAAACGTTATGGACTTGCAAGATGTCCTTTGCCATTATTTCTTATTAAATTCTACAGGTTATGGGCCCAGATAGGCTTAACCATTTTCGATTTTGAACATTGAAAGTGGAAAGTAATGTAAGTTTCTCTATCCGGTGTACTAGTGTTAATCAGCTAATAACAACAACAAAAGGTTGTGGTAGGGATAGAGAGATATAACGGCTACGTAGAAAATGGCATCAGGAGGAGTATTGCACGTCCCTCTGTTGAAGGGGCATTTACATTACAGTTGCTGGAAGATGCAAATGAAAATGTACCTGATTCACCAAGGCTTATTCGAGTGCGTGACGGGGGAGTGCAGAGACACGAAGAAAACACAGAAGGCGCTGGCTACCATCGTGTTGGGCGTCGATCCGGGTTTGCTGTATCTGATCGGGACAGAGCCAGAATCATCCAAAGAGGTCTGGCAAACACTCGAAAGACAATTTCAAAAGGATAGTTGGCTAAACAAGTTGTCACTAAAGAAGCGACTTTATAACATGAGGTTAACAAACAATGACGTGAACGGCCATATAAAAGAAATGACTGAAACATTTCAATCGTTATCGCTTCTGGGATGTAAATCGACGATGAAGAAAAAGTATGTTTACTTTTATCCAGCCTTCCGAAGCAATATGACATACTGGTAACAGCTTTTGGTGCTGCAGATATGACACCCTCTTTCGAACAAGTTACAGAAAGACTGCTAGCAGATGTAACTCGGTGTTCTATGGATAGAATGGTCCATCAGCCTGAAGAGGTTATGAAAGTGAAGAGCGCTGGCAGAGGAGTAAAAACAGCTTTAAAAGGAAAGGGTTATCACTGTCATAAAGACAGACATTATAAGAACTCTTGCCTGCTGTTAAGACAACACAACAAGAAGATTTCGTCGAATTCAAAGCCATCATCTTTACTTGTGGAAGAACAATGTTCATCCGGCGAACTCTGTGAAACACTAGATTATAAGTGGATCTTGGACTCAGGAGCAACTTCTCACATGTGTAATGACATAACGATTTTTCATGAATTCCAAAGAACTGACAATTTAGTTGTTACATTAGGAGATGGACACAAAATTAATTCAGTTGGAATTGGTAAAGTTTACCTGGATTAAGAGGGTGAAAAGTGCATCTTAAATGATGTGATTTGTGTACCTGAACTTGCTCATAATTTGATAAGTGTAGCCAAAATCCTGAAACAGGGGGGAAGTGTAATTTTCTCCCAAGCTTCAGGAAAAATCATGAATGAAAAAAGAACTCTTGCTTATGCAAATTATGATCAAGAAGACAATCAGTTTATTGTAAAATGTATGCCTAGTAAAATCAGGCCAAACACCGACTATAATTCTGTTTTGAGTGTTGAGAGTAAACATGAATATGTTCTCTTGATGATGGTGGTCAGGGTGCATCAAAGGAAGACTTGTGGCATTGCAGATTTGGTCATCTTGGAGTTGATAATTTGTGTAAACTGTCACAAAAGAAGATGGTATCAAAGTTTGATTTTGATCACAAGAAGAAAATAAAATTTTGTGAATTTTGTACCAAGGGAAAGCAACACAAGTCTCCCTTTCCTACTCACTTTGAAAACCAATGTCTCAATGATGTGCTGGGATTGATTCACAGTGATGTGTGCGGCCCTTTACCAAACTCATTGGGAAACAATAGATATTTTGTAACATTCATTGATGACTGCACAAGACATTGCTGGGTTTATGCTATACAAACTAAAGACCAAGTCTTGAGTGTGTTCAAAGAGTTCAAAACCATGGTTGAAAACGTTACTGGGAAATCAATCAAAATCTTGCGGTCAGATAATGGCGAGGAATATAAGTCTAATGAATTTAAAGCGTTCTTGTTAGAATGTGGAATTAGACATGAGTACACCGTTCCTAAAACTCCTGAACAGAACGGAGTTGCTGAAAGATTAAACAGAGTTTTGATTGAGAAGGTCCGAACCATGTTGGTTCAATCCAGGTTACCCCAAAGGTTCTGGGCTGAGGCGTTAAATACAGCTGTGCATGTTCACAACTTGAGTACTTCAAGAGTGTTAGGTGATAAGACTCCCAGGGAGCTTTTTACAGGAAAAAAGCCAAATGTTTCATATCTGAAAAGTTTTGGGTGCACTGCCTACATGTATATCCCAAAGGATGAAAGAAAGAAGTTAGATCCAAAATCTAGAAAGTGCATTTTTATGGGGTACGGTCAAACATCAAAAGGCTATAGGCTTTATGATACTGAGAAGAGAAGAATTATTCTAAGCAGAGATGTTATTTTCACAGAATGGAGATTTGAAGGTCTGCCAAGTAAGGGAGATGAACCTCAGGAAAATGAATTTCAGTGTCAAATTCTTGATCTAAATTTAGAGTCTGAGACTGAAAATGACCATGAAACAAGAAACCTAGATGGTAATGTTCATGAAACTGAAGCACAAATAAGAAAGAGTACAAGAGCTACAAAACCAGTTGAGAGATATGGAGAACGGATGTACACTAGTAGTAATAGCAGCAGCAGCTATGATGCTGAGCCTACAACTCTATCTGAAGCGCTGCAAAGGCATGATGGTAAGCTTTGGAAAGAGGCAGCTGATAATGAGTACAATTCCCTTCTTAAAAACGGTGTATGGAAACTTGCTAAGCTTCCAGAGGGAAGAAAGGTCATAGGTTGTAGATGGGTTTTAAAAGGAAACTGAACCCTGATGGCACTGTTCAAAGATATAAGGCTAGACTTGTGGCACAAGGTTATAGTCAAGTGTATGGAGAAGATTATGATGACGTTTATGCTCCAGTTGCAAGGTTTGAGTCAGTCAGGGCAGTCATATCTCAAGCTGTCAAGGAGAAAATGAATATTCATCAAATGGATGTTACTGCAGCATCCTTAAATGGTGAACTTGAAGAAGATATATACATGAAACAACCTGAGGGTTATACTGAACTTGGAATGGGAGAGGATCTTGTTTGTTGTTTAAAGAAAAGTCTTTATGGACTCAAACAATCTCCAAAGTGCTGGAATGAAAAACTAGACACATGTTTAAAGAAAATGGGATTTCAGAAAACTGTGGATCCATGTGTCTATGTACGAGGGAAAACAAAGGGTGATAAATTCGTTATTTGCCTTTACGTTGATGATCTGATCCTTATAACCAAAGATGCAGAAGAACTTGTTCAAGTCAAAAATGACCTTTCCAACAAGTTTGAAATGAAAGATCTTGGTGAACTGGATTACTTTCTTGGTGTTGAATTTAAAAGACAAGAGAATGGGAGCATTTGGATGGGACAAGAATCCTACACCAAACAAATACTTACCCAATTTGGCATGGGAAATTGCTCACCGACTGATACACCGGTTTGCAACAGCCAAAAGCTTACTCCTGGAAATGAAAACAGTGAAAGAGTTGATCCTCGACATTACAAGTCTGCAGTGGGTAGTCTCTTACACTTAAGCAATAGAACAAGGCCAGACATAGCATATGCTGTAGGGTTGGTTGCTAGGTTCTCCTCAAACCCATGTAAGGAACACTGGGTGGCAGTAAAAAGAATCTTTAGATATCTAAGGGGCACAACAAATTTTGGCCTAGTGTATAGTGCGAATAATGTTAACTCAGATGATGTTGTTGCTTGTGTTGGTTACTCTGATGCTGACTGGGCAGGTGATACTTCTGATAGAAAATCTACTTCTGGGTTCATTTTTCTTAATTCAGAAGGGGCTGTTCAATGGGGGAGTAGAAACAAAATTGTGTTGCACTCTCAACTGCTGAAGCTGAGTACATTGCTTTGGCATCAGCGACTCAGGAAGCAACATGGTTGAACTCTTTGATGACTCAGATCAGTACTGTTACTGTTAATGAACCAACAATGGTTATTTATGAGGACAATCAAAGTACAATTTGTATTGCTAATGGTCAAGGGTCAAAGAGATCCAAACACATTGATATTAAGTATCATTATGTTCAGGATAAGATTGCCCAGGGTGATATTGTGTTACAATATTGTAAAACACAGGATATGTTAGCAGACATTCTCACAAAAGCTTTACCAAAAGACCAGTTTGTGAAACTAAGATCATTGATGGGGATGAGAAAACCTATTTGAACTAAATTTGACAAGTTAAAGTTTAGGAGGTTCTACTTTACTGGATGTAGCTTGTTTATTAGTTACGTTTTTTGTTTTTTAAAAATGTAAAATTGATAACTCTACTGGGTGTAGATTGTTGATTTCGTTACATTTTTATATAGCAAATTGATATTTGCTGTTTTTTGATTTAACTCTGTGGGAGGATAACTATTATAAAGTTTGAGTGTTCATTATACTAATGCAAATGATCATGGGCATTGTTATTGTGAATTTGATACAAGTTGATCATGAATTGAAATTTATGATGGATGCTTTAGTTTATAAACTATAGTTGTTTTTAGTTGTACAAATTCAGGGGGAGTGTTGAAATATCAATGATCAATGACGTCATTAGTTTTTGTACTGCAATTAGTTACTATCTTTTATCATAGAGTTAAGTCCGTTGGTTGTTGACATTGTCTCTCTTCTGATTAAAACGTTATGGACTTGCAAGATGTCCTTTGCCATTATTTCTTATTAAATTCTACAGCAATATTATTTTTTATCCATTTATGAGCTATCGATGTTTTTGGTCTTTTTGTGTAGGTAATTAAAAGATCGTTCAACTGTAGGGCAGAGAGAAGTCTTGACGTCACACGTTCTTATGTTCCGGTTCCAAACTCATTGGAAGTGAATATATATGTAACCAGACCTTCAGCTGACTAATAATGGATAGGTTACATATTAAATCAAAAGGTGCATAAATATTATATAAGCAGGATTTATAGGTAGATTCTTAGAATCACTGGACGCAAAAGGACGAGAATGGTTGATTTTTATTGACAACCAGCATATCGTTAGACTAGAAAATAAGATAGAATAACCCTGAAACCAAGGTATGTTTTCAGTCCTCCTGAAGAGTGGTTTTACACTTCCACTGAGATTGGAATCCGTTTTTTTTTTACATCACACTTTTGTTTCCTCTTTAAGATGTGCCATGACGAGTGTGTGACGGTCTGTTTGCATGAGATGGAAAGGAGATTCATTGTAAGAGTGAAATCATTTACCAAATTATCACTGTATTTGGGAGACGCAGGCTGCATTGATTAAGCAATTTTTGTAACCATCAGTGCGTATTGAGAATCAACCAAGGGAGTTATTAGCACGGATCTGATGCAGATGTGTACTTGCTCTTTCTTTACTCTAATTAGTAAATGTCGTTCTGTTCGACTTAATGAGATCAAAAATAGATTGTCTTTTGTAACGTTTGCTTTTAAGAGGTGATTATAATGATGGTATTGTTGCAAATGATAGTGGTGTTTAGTGCATGGGCCAGTGGGCGAAACCCTCCCCCCCCTGGGGGAGTTTTCGCCACATGGTTTTTCTGAAACAGCAATATATCTTGAGTATTAATCCGGGTGTTACCGTTTTTTCAAGTGTCATTTACGAGAGTTACGGCCCTTGAAAGGTCATTGGGTGCAATTTTTTGTGAAATCGTTTTTGTGCATAAAATGGTTGTTTATCACCTTAAAATTGTTTCACATACAATCAATAATGGAATTTTATTGTTATTTCTCATTTTTTGCCTCATATCATAAAATATTTTACAAAGCTATATAGCGTTTTTAAATCTTTGATAGCCATTTTCTCTATAATTTAAAAAAAAATCTATTACAGTGTACTTGTTTCCCTTCAGGATGAATAAACAAGAGGGATTTTGCACTAGCACAATTCAGGCATGCTTCAGGGACATATAACACAAATTAATCCGGGTGTTACAGTTTTTTCAAGTATCATTTACAGGAGTTATGGCCCTTGAAAGGTCATCGGGTGCAATTTTTCGTGAACTCATTTTTGTGCATAAAATGATTGTTTATCACCCTAAAATTGCTTCAAATGCAATAAATAGTGGAATTTTATTGTCATTTCTCATTTTTTGCCTCATATCATAAAATATTTTACAAAGCTATATAGGTTTTTAAATCTTTGATAGCCATTTTCTCTATAATAATGAAGTCCCCAAAGGCTGTGCAATTGAAGCTGCATTTGAGAGTGCCTCATCAGAGGAAAGAAAACTGCAAGAAGCTGCTGTAACCTTGAGACATTTGATTCTGGATTCTTTCAAAGATCATTCACAAATGCCTTGGCCCCCCCCCTCCCCCCCCCCCCCCCCCACATCAGAGTATTTGCTATCTTCTCAAGACCAACTTCCTTCTGCTCTGATCAAATTTTTACTACACTCCTATCCAAGCAAGGTGCAGGACATATGAGTAGTAGGTCTGAAAGACTTGTACGTTCCATGGCCCAAGGTGTTTGATATAATGTCACTTGTGGACAATGGAAAATGCCTAAACATTTACTTCTGGGATGACTGTGAGGCATTTGACTGGAAGTTTTCAGATTATAAACATCCTTAACCGCTTTGGACATTGCGCATCCCACTCTACTCTTTTGGAACTGGAGACTGCAATGTGTGATAGTGTTGTTGAATGCTCCACAAATCTTCCTTCTGCAGCATTGGCACATCCAAAAATCACCCATTTTGCTGGGATAATTTCGATCTCACAGAGGAGACCACTGATGGGTCTGGCACCACACACTCTACTAATGGCATCATGATCCAAGAAATAAAAGAAGGAAACTTGGGAAAGAAAAATAGAGCAACAAAATGTCACGACTGGAAAAACAAAGAAAAGGTCAGCAACTTTCAAACCCATCCAAATTCAGCCTTGCTTTGCAACTGGAAGAGCAGAACCTTCTCTGACTATTTCCACAACAACAGTAGAAAACAATCAAGAAAGACAGCTGTACCAAGATAATTTTCTGTGGGTGTTCTGTAGGATGAAGTTGAATTCAGACGGAGAACGTTTCCCTGGCTGGAAAGGTTGGCTTTCATCAACAACTCCAAACCCCCAAAATGAAAATGAAACCAACATGCCTTCAATTGTTGAATATATGCCTGTCATCAATGCTCCCATAACTGAAGCAGCTACAGTACAGAAGGTGCTACAACTATCTTTAGAGGCAACACAAGAGCTTGGTCAGCCATATACATTTGTAACATTTGACCTTGCTGTAGCAAAGAAAGCTTACGATATTGTCTGGCAAAACCCACAGCTTTACAAAACAGTCATTATTCACCTGGTGTCTTTCACACCATAATGTCATATCTTGGTGCCCTGGGAAAGCTCCAAAATGGATCTGGTTTTGAAGAAATTGTGACTGAAGCAGGCTATGTGCACATGGTTCTATGGATAGGGTTATGAGTGGAAAGAACTACAACAGGGCTATACGAGTGCATGTGTCTGTTTTGGAGGCTCTAGAGAGACTTCTGCTTGCAAAATTTGAGCAGGACACGGATTCAAAACTCAGTAAAGACCTCATGTCTTACATCAAGGAATCACCGAAGGAATTTCAAGCCATACAGCTAATAAAATTCTCCAGTCAACTGTGTATGCTGAGTTATTTTCCCAGTATGAAGCCTTCAAAGAGAGTGTCCGCTCAGGAAAGTACGGAAAAACTGCACAATACTGGATCCAATACATGGACAGAGTTTGGCTTCTCCTCCAGTTTCTGCGAGCTACAAAGACAAACAACTTTCTTCTTCATATACTTGTTTAAAAGAACTGTGCCCACTGCTTTTTACCATGAATCACCACAATTATGCCAAGTATCTCAGTGTATATTTTGTGTCACTAGCCAACCTGATTCATTCCCACCCAGGGGGCAGAAGAAATGTTACAAGATAATGGATTTAGTGTCTCCAGATCAAGGACGCCTGCTAGAAGAATAGCAGTTGATATGACCATTGAACAAACAATAAACAAACATGCAAAGACAAAAGAGGTATTGTTGGGTTCAGCAAGAGTCTTCCAAGATATTACCGTTGGAGTGTAACAAGACACAATCGAGCAGAATATGTATCAGCAACCCAAAGAATGATCAGCAACAACAACTGTATGGATATAGACACCCACAAAGAATTGAGCCTTGCAGAAAAAAAGACAAAGTGAAAAGCGAGTGCAAAAGATCCTCCAGGCATTTTCAGCATTTATCAATCCCTTTGAAGTTGAAGATGGTCTGGCCAGTCAAGCTTCAGGAATGAAAGTGCAAGAGGATGTTGCTGATGACCTGCTAGCCGTGGAAAAAACAGGAAAAAGATTGTTTGAAAGTTTTGTTGAAAACAGACTGAAGGAAAAGACTGTAGAATTTCACAAGCCATTAGAAAGGAACAAGACCAAGACATTTGCATCATTGAGGAAAGTGGTAACAGTGAAAAAAGACATGAACGTGGTCAAAATCAAGGCACAAAGAAATTTATTTGGCCAGCTTCTTGTTTTGTCCCAAGAGCACAGTGTTGATCTTCAAAAAGTTCTTCAATATCCTCTAACACCTACTCCATGGTCGCTGGCTTCATCAGATGGTTTACCTCTGAAGACCAACAAAGCAACTCTTTTGCACAAGCTCACGCCTGACAATTCATTAATGTTCGAGGATTATGCAAAAAAAAAAAACAAACACCGTTTTCATTGTTGATGGCAATGCACTGTTACAAACTCTGTCAGCAATCCCAAATACATTTGGTGAAGTAGCCAAACTTACATTTTCCTCCTTACCACAAGCAGCTTGTGTACACTTTGTGACTGATACTTACATAGAAGATTCAATCAAAGGTTGTGAGAGATTGAGGAGATGATCTTCTGAAGATAATGCATACTTGTTAAGAGGATCTGAAACAACAGTGCCCAGACGTTGGAAATCATTTCTCAGCTGCGTTGATAACAAAAGATCCCTTATCAGGTTTCTCCTCAAGGAATGGGAAAGTAACGAATATGCAAAGAAATTGAGAAACAGGAAATCTTCTTTGTCTGTGAAGAGAGATGCGCCTTACTTTACAGTGACACGGATGAATTTACCACAGCTGTACCTTGTCTAGATCTCTACTCATCACAGGAAGAGGCAGACACACGAATTATACTGCACTGTCAATATGCTTCCCGCCAACCAAACTGTGAAACAATTGTTGTCAGATCACCAGACACGGATGTCTTCTTACTTCTCCTTTCATTCTCAGAGACAATTGGAAAGACCCTGATTTTTGATACTGGCTGTAGCAACAACAGGCGACAAATCAATGTCTCTCAGATTGCAAAGACTTTGTCTAAACAGATGTGTGATGCATTACTTGGTGTCCATGCATTCACAGGCTGTGACACAACAAGTTGCTTTGCTGGGCAAGGAAAGCTGAAAGCTCTAAAATTTCTTCAAAAGGAGGAAGATCTTAGAATTCTGTTCTCCAGATTTGGAACATCAGCAGCTGTTTCGAGTAATTACTGTCTCATGTTAGAGTCATTTGTGTTCAAGCTGTATGGCAAAACCTCATGGACAAGTGTCAACAAAGTGAGGTATGACATAATTCGCCAGCGTTTCAAAGGAAAGAAAGGTACCATCTCATGCAGTGGTGGAATTGATCTGTGTCAGATGCCTCCTTGTAGTCAAGTATTGTCACTGCACATATCAAGAGCCAACATTCAAACTCTCATTTGGAGGAATGCAGTGTGCCAGAATCCTAGCATTCCAAAACCAGAGGATAACGGTTGGCAGAGAAATTCTGCAACTGAATTGGAAGTACAGTGGTTCAAAGATGCTTTCATTCCAGATGAGTTGCAGGAAATTGTGTAACGAAGAAAGCTGCACCAGTACTGACGAAGATACATATGCCGAGGATGGTAGTGATAGCTTTGACAGTGATTTCCTTGACGACACTTCAGAGGACGAAGAGGATTTTGCTACTGATGATGAGGATATGTAATAAATTGGTGAGCAGTGCAAACTGTTAAGGAGTATAGCATGTTTGCAAAACACATAAGGATATTGTTTTTATGTACTTACTGCATCTTGAATCAAGAATCCCTTTTGAGTATCAATTATTCTTCATAATATAACAATGCGATTTCGTTCAAAAGTCTTCGGTAATGATGCTTCACTTGGGTTTGTGAACAAATTAGTCTTTTTTCATGATATATCTATTGTTTTTACCACACCTTCAACTTACTTTTAAATGTGACAACTGGACATCAATACCATGTTTAAAAAGAATGAAAATTATGATGAATTTGGCATCCCACAAAGTGGAGAAAAATTTAAGGGTTGCGTACACTTTTAGTTTTTCCTGTAACGGAGAAATATGAAGGTTGTTGTTGAGGCTTGGGCCATAGCTTTCTTCAGTGCTACATTTTTAATGAACATGCTGTTTTTGGCCATATTTAAAATAATTTTTGTGTAAAACACTGAAATAGCCCATAAGTTTAGATATGACACTTCATGAGATTACTGACAAATTGTTTCAACTTTCTGTGAATCTATATAATATTTACAAATTGAAAGCTTGTGCACATAGTTTGATAGTATATTTAATTTCCTTCAGTTTGATACCCAATTTGCATATATTTGAATTAATATTGTAGTCTCCAGAGCCTTTGAAAGAAATGTTGTCTCTTTTTTGCAAGGGGACACAACTCACTTTTTTCAAAGGGCCATAACTCTCTTAAATGACACTTATTTTTACGGTAACAGTGGAATTTGTATGGCCAATAAGTTCTATTATTTGAAAAACATAGTGGCATAAACTCCCAAAGGGGGGGGGAGGGGGGGGGGGTCCCAGTGGCCTAAGCACTAGTTGTTGTTGTGGTTGATGATGATGATGATGATGATGATGATGATGATGATGATGATGATGATGATGATGATGATGATGATGATGATGATAAAGATAATGGTATTATTGTTAATGATGGTAATGTCAAAGGACTACCACATTTATCCTTAAATCAGAAGGATATTTATTTACTTTCAAATCATATACAATTTGTAACATCAGTTATTTGATTGACTTTTTAAAACATTACGAAACATTGTATGCGCCGGTTGGGACATAAAAAGTCAAATATTATTTGACTCTTAACACCCCAAATGGAAATGGAATATACCCCACAACTCTATTCAAGAAGAAAAAATGCAATTGTCATCCATCGTGTCAAACCGTATTATAATTTTGTTTTAATTAAAAATTATAAATCCCTTTATTCATCCCATTGGAGAAATTTGTCTCTATCGTCTATTACAAGGGAAGACTGGAAATACCCAGGCGTCAGACGCAGTGCATCGCCGCAAATTGATCTAGGGCGAGGTGACTTGTTCAAGGTCATACAGAGCAGCGGCGGGTGATCGAACTCGGTACCTTTCCGGTGCCGTGCCGCTGAGCCACAAATTAGGGAGCATCATTGTTCAGTAAAGCCAATATTATATTTCTATCATTGAGCTCAGAATTACCGGCAAATTGAAAAATACAATACAGTATAACAAGGCAAGCAGGTCAAAGGCAAGCAGAGAGGTTGTGGAAAAAGACATGTTTAAATGTTCATAAAGAAATTTATCAATCTACCAAAATAATGCTTCTACCATTATAAAAAACGTCAAGAGAAAAATGTATAATTTAAAATTCGAAAACACCCTCAGTTGTAAAGTGATGACGTCGACCCCTTCATTACATGTACATTTATGTTAAACAGTGTGTATAAAGTGTGTTGTAGTCAGTTTTTGATCAGATTCGGGGCTGAAATGCAATACATATGACAAAAAGCGAACAGAAAATGTATCTGGAATAAAAGGATACTTATTTCTAACAAATCAGAAGTTTATAAATCTCAAGAACACCGACTTTTCCTGATGGGTGTCGAAATTAGGGCCACCCCTTAAAATCTTACTATCATAATGGCGGGTGTTGAAGCGGATTTCGAGAACCGTAAGTTTACGCATGAAAAAAACGAAATTTTCCATCCGATTTTAATCGGAAATTAAGTGAAACAGGAAGAAAATTTATCGGCGGTTAAGATTACATCAATGCTTTTATGTTCGAAGACATACGTTTAGGTGAAAAACAGGTTTGAATGCAGGCTCTCTAAGAGTGTCGACTTTAGGGTCGGTGTCGAAATTCGAGCCCCCCTACCCTAAATGTCTTCGTTTGTTTTTTGTTTTTTTTTTTTGTGTGTGTGTTTTTTTTCTGAGGGGGGGGGGGGGGGGTTCTTTTGGGGTTTTTTTGGTAATAACTGAAAGTGTGTCTGTTTGTGTGTGTCTGTGTGTCTGTGCGTGTGTGTCTCTGTGATATTATAGATTGACATTCTTGAACCCGCGAAGCGCATAGAGCATGACCTAGTCATGGTTATGGTCATGCCCTACATAAGTGCTATATTATTATTATTATTATTATTATTATTATTATTATTATATTATTATTATTATATTATTATTATTATTATTATTATATTATTATTATTATTATTATATTATTTATTATTATTATTATTATTATTATTATTATTATTATTATTATTATATATTATTATTATTATTATTATTATTATTATTGTTATTATTATTATTATTATTATTATTATTATTATTATTATTATTATTATTAATACGTTTAATAGATGATCACCTGTATAATAGATGACCGTCTATTCCTAATCGTCTTTATCTCTCCGCAAATATTGCGGGTTCTCCACTAGTAATAAAATATTTATATAAAATTGATAGCGTCATTAGGTAGCTATGTAGACTCGGGGGAAAGAAAATATTTTTACGGAGTGACTATTCGTCAGTACTGACCCCCAGACGCTAGCATCTGGGGGTCAGTACTGACGAACAGGCACCAGCGTCTGGGGGTCAGCACTGACTAATAGGTACTGGTATCTATTGGTCAGTTCTGGCGCCTGTACTGACGGTGCCAAAATTATGGAAAAATGCCATTTTTTGAAATAACTTGCTCTACGACAAATAAATCTGCATTTCCTGTCCCATACTAGTCGCAAGGAAGTCCCTTGGTTTCACCTTTTTTATCGGTTTACGTGAGATTTGTTTAATAAATTTATCAATTAATTAAACAAACGATATTGTTCAATCCTGAGAAAAATACCAAATTTGATGTTGAAACGCCAAACTGGCAACCTTATATTTCGATTCCTCCAACGCGCATGCTCACTGATGCGTGACGTCAGAACTGAAAGTGAAGCTCTTTCATTGTCTCGTCTTTTTTCATTCCGTCATTTGAAATTCGGCTTGCTCGAATCTCACCGAGACAGGAGAAAGCTACAAATTATAGAACTCGCTGTCGGCAACAAATTTGCCTCCTTGAAGGCTTTAACTGATGCCATCAAAAGGCATGAGGAGGAAAGTAATGTTCTTTTTATAAAGAAAGAAGCAATCGAACTCGGTACCTTTCGGGTACGAAGCAAGGACCGTAGCGCTGAGCCACGCTGCCCCCCCCCCCCCCCCCCAAAAAAATGGAATTATCTATTCGTTATCAGGTTTCTCCTCCTTTCCGTTATTATTATTATTTTATTTTTTTTTTGCATGACAAAAAACCAAAAACAAAACAAATACATTTTTTAAAAACCTCATCAATAGAATGGACAATGTATTATAAAAGAATCGTAACAAGAAATATTATATTATAACACGTTTCCTCTATTTTTCTTTAATTTAAGCAATAACGAAAATATACAAAAAGAAAAAAAAAAAAAACAAAAACACAGTTACACACACAAGCAGCACTAGCAATAAATAGATCGATAATCGGTGCTTGTGCAGGAACCCACACGACAACACATTCATAACCCGTTGGTCTGCCCAACGTAGCATCTAACGCACCGCCGTTAGCAGCCAAGCGTTTAATGTACTTATAAGCTGACTTCTCACAGTATGTTAAGCCTGATACGAAATCCAAAAGGACGGCAGTTTGACGTCATTATTGGTTTTTGCACCGGTTAGTGAGTTGTTAGTAGAGCTCAAGGAAACAAGTTATTTCGTTGGTTGAACTACTGAATACGACTCACGATTTGTTTTCTTTTATGGCAAACGACTGGCAGTTTGACGTCATTTTTTGGTAAGTATCAGGCCATAACTTTACGAAGGCCACGATCTAACGCGTTAGACATAAAAAGTGACCAAGTGTTGCTTAGTGTCATCGGATAAGTTGGCCTTGAAAGCCTGGGATTTTAATTGTTTTGTTTTGTTTTGTTTTTTTTTTTTGTTTTTTTTTTTACTTTAGGAAGTGACGAATAAGTGCGAAGAGGTCTTTGTCTGCACTGACGAACAGGCCCGATGTTCGTCAGTGCTGATTAATGGCGGGCGGTGGCACAGACCGAAGAGAGGCTGTCTGTGGGCGGCGGCACCTGTTGTTCAATACTGACCAATAACACCAGGTTATTGGTCAGTGCTGACCCCCAGGCGCTGGCGCCTGTTCGTCAGCACTGACACGCAGGTACTGGCGTCTGGGGGTCAGTACTGACCAATAGCCCTAGCCATATTTTTATAACTTGGCCCCATTCGGTGTTGATCTACTTTCATTTCGTTTTTTAAAGGCTCGTGGTAGCTATTTGAACATAAATATCAATTGTTTTCAATGGAGGAAATTGCAAATAAAACTGTTCTGCTTTAACCCATTAACGGCGAAAATTAATGCCCATCAAATCGCAGCTTTCTTTGTTTTTCATTTTTATCTCTTTATGAATGCAGCGCCACCATTGTATGAAGAGAGTGGTAACTGCAATTAAATTCCTATTTCATTGACGTCCGAATCTCATCTCTTTTACTGCCCTCTTTGTAAAAAAAACTGTCAGACATCATACTAGTCTAAACTCGAATAACGCGTGTAAAGAACTATTGTGATTATCTGAATATTTGCAGGAAGAAAAGAAAACCCTTTAATGAATCATGGACCATGTTTATAAAACAAAACTCAAATTTATTGGAGGTAATTGGCATAATGGTTGAACTATTATCGTTTCAGTTTAGTTATCTCGATCTACATCAAAACTTAATGATTATATTTCGCCCCAGGTTTTAGGCGATGTTGCATTGTCTACAAATTCAAGAGGCTCTTTATCTACTTCTCGTGTAATTTAGTACAATCATCAAATAATTTAAGAACATAATATTTTATATGCATTGTAGATAGGAGTATCAATACATTTGAGCAATTGGTCTCAAGCTTCTAAAAGATATTCATTTTAAAAATGGAGTGATTCTAAATCATATTCAAGTGTTCAAGTGTATGTATGGAACCGCAATCAGTGATATTATTAAAAACGGACATTAAGAATCGTTTGCCATCATCTTCTTGAAGGACGCTAATGGTTTGCGCGTAGCTCCAACTTTTAACCCGTTAACTGCCGTACTTCAGGAAGACGCGTATTTATAGATCCTTCAAATATCGATCGATTTCAATAACCCACATCTCGGCAAAACTCTCAAACCTGGGAGCTTTCGAAATTCGGTAAGGGTCTGTTGTGCATAACAAATGGGCCGGAGTAATCCCTGCATGAAACGAGTCTTTTTTTTTTTTTTGGAGGGGGGGGGGGGGGGCGTTTTTCCGGTACTTCTGACCTTCTGTTTTAATTATTTTAGATATGGCAGAAAGAACTTTGAAACAGACCAGCGTCCTGTCTAAAAGACAGAGAATGCGTTGTTATTTTCTCCATTAAAATCTTATGAAACACTGATAAACTCTCGATTAATAGGCCTCATGGCTCTAAAAAGTAATTTTATTTCATTTATTGGCTTATTCATTTCAAAAGTTAGAAACACTTCTTTGCAGTCTTCTAATTATACCGTAAGAGTCATTTTTATTGGTCGATATTTGAACTAGTAGTTTTCTGACAAAATAACAAAATAACTTCAACCATTTCTTTGTATAATTAATGTGACCCACGCGTCAATATGTCAAAATTGGAAAGAAGAGAAAATTAAGATTAAGATTGAATGATCAGACTCAGGGAAAATAATTTCTTTTTTAATGTTAGAGGGCTAAACCCATTCTTTCTAAAGAATGAATTTATTCTAACTCAAATATTAGAGTTAAATCTGAAATTGAATTTTAACCATAAGGTACACCCAACGTTCACATGTTTGCAGGTTTGATGACCGAACGCAGTTATGGGCGTGTTTTAACATTGTTGTAATGGGCACTATTTTGCGTTGGTTTGAGATTGTTTCCATTACAACAATGAGCCCATAACATTTCGGGTTATCAGACCTGGAAATCAGTGCACATCGGGTTTGCCTAAACATAATACCGCTTTGAGACGATATACTACTTTTTTTCTTTTTTTCTTTTCTTTTTTTTTTCTTTTTTGGTATTCCGTCCAACTTTCAATGTTCTTTCTGAAACGAGTCATTACTCCCTGGGGGATTCTTGTTTAAGATTAAGATTTTTCAACCTACTCACAAACGTATGATATTAGATGATACTATTGTCATTCTTTCACATCTCTCATGTCTAAGCCCCATGGCAGTATCTGATTTTCTTTCGATAGCATTCTTTTTTTTTTCATGCCTTTTTTCATTTGAAATTTATCTTTTCTGTAATCAGGAACACGCTTCATTTCAGAGGACAAAAATTCGCGGGGTTTTTTTGTTTTGATTTTTACTGTTTCCTTTTTTAGTCTGTCTGGTTTTGGTTTTGGTAATGTTTTAAAATTATTTTTCTTTTTTTTTCTTATTTGTATTTTTTTTGTTTTTGTTTTTTTGTTTTTCCGTTTTTTGTTTGCTTGTTTGTTTGGGTTTTTAGGGGTTTTTTTTTTGGTTACTTTTGGTTCTTATTTGTTTCTATTTGCGGGTTTGGGGCTGTTTTGATTTTATACTTTTGATTTACTGGAAATATCTGTAGAGATCTTGGAGTGAATAACATTTTACTTAATTAAATTATAAATGGAGCAGGTATAGAAGGTTCATGACTCTTTTAAGTAGTATTCTGTTAAATCTGTCTAGTAGTTGTTCAAAGCCCATGTTCCGCAGTTGTACATAAGCACTGGTTTTACAAGGGTTGTGTATAATTTTGTTTTAGTATTCATTTTATGCCACGGAGGAATTTTAGTCTTATGGACAAAGCCATCGTCCTTATTTTCAACTAAAAGCTATTGACTATTTTGACAATTGCTCTATCTGTTCACCTCGCTCGTGCCAAGTGACAGATAAGGCCTCTGTCTGCAGCCTCCATTCCGTTCTGTTAACGAGTGCAAAGTTCGGTTCTTACCTGACATCACGACTCCCACCCATCAGCGTCTCTCTACCCGTTTGTATGTCTCTGTGGTGTCTTTGACCGGCTCTTTTCTCATCTCCTCAAGGACCTATATCATTGTACGATGGCTGTTAAAGAGGAATGCTTGCCTCCGACAAATTATATTCAAAAATTGAGAAGATAACAGATGATGATCTGTGACCCATCGCATCAAACGGTATTACGTCAAAGTGAATAAAATCAAGGAAATTGAGATTGAATTTAAAATGTTCAAAAATTAGGAAATCTAATTATTCTTTTTGTAAGTTATGAAAACAAAATTCTTTTTCTCAATTCATTTCGTTTAGCTCAGACTTTTTAACCTAAGCCTAAAATGTAATTTTAAGCAGAGGTTCATCCCGGCATGAAGCCGTTTTGAGACGGTTGGTCAGATAGGAACACTGAAATTGATGATTCTGTGTCATCTGTATCCGTTGAATCCGTTAAATTGTGACAGAGCCAAGTCACCTGTAATTCAAGGCCGTTCTGAGCACATACAACAAGGAGCATCCCTTATGGCCAGGATGATGATGTTGACTGCCCTAACTACGAAAAGAAGAAGAAGAAGAAGAAGAAGAAGAAGAAGAAGAAGAAGAAGAAGAAGAAGAAGAAGAAGAAGAAGAAGAAGAAGAAGAAGAAAATGAGTGTAAAAAATGTAGTAATACCCAACCCGTAAAACACAATTGAGGGTCGTAATACGAATGATGCCATCATCTTTACCATTGTAATTTGTATTTATAATCAGCAGCCTGGACATCTGCAAAAGACTTTTACGTCATTATAAGGCTGAACGACTGAAGCTCAGATGGTCGCTGGTTCATCATCACCATCATCATCATCATTATCATCATCATCATCATCATCATCGTCATCGTCGTCGTCGTCATCGCTTCTTTTCACCATCATCGTCGTCGTCGTGTCGTCAGCATTACGAAATTAATACGGTCATCGATCCAAGACACGAAATCTAGAATCACAAATCAACGCATGAAAGTTTCGATACAGCTGTACGTGGGATTTATGTACGTGATAACGATCTGTGACATCCGGGTGTGGCAATAATTACATTGGAAAAGAAAACAATTGCGACAATAAAATATCAGCTGTCGTTATCGGTCGTCCATGGACCTATTCAACCCCATTTTTAACATTTGAAAGAGAAAAAAAATGATTCAAATATCAATCAATTAAGACGGTCCCCAACTTGTTAAAAATTCTCATCTTGCTTTACTTTACTATAAGACCCATGCAGCGTTACTGTTATTCACTAACATTGGTGTGTTGCCTGTTTGGTTTTGAATTTGTTTAATCTATAAAACTTGACATTTTCCAGAAACATACTGTTCTATTCATAATGAAGGCATTTATTTAGCTAGAATTCTACAATCTAAGACTCAGATTGACTGGAAATAATATCGTTTTGAGACGATTGGTCACTCAACATAACAACTTTCAATGACGCCTTCGCTACATACGTATGTCTGGAAAAGATTATCCTCCCAACATTTGGATCGATAATCCAAATGCAATTTATAGCCGCACCCAAAAGATAGACAATATCTAGGAATATACTCTCCCTGCAAGAATTCCCATTGTAATGTAATCAAAATGGAGGTGTTAACTTGTTTACCGTCTGGAATAAACGCAATTTACTAATTGCATACACGAATATATCAATGTAATGTTTTAGAGAGAATCCATTGTATTGGTTGCATGATTGAAACACAATATTCAGGCTCACTTATTACCTGTAAATAAGTTATCATTTTTCTTCTATTCGATGATTTATTTAATTTATTTTGATAATCCTTGAAATATTAGAGGGGAAATGAATAAAGGATGAAATAATATTGGATTCTTTCACGGTTTTGGATTTCTTAAACGAGTTATTTTCACACGCCACTTAACACTACGAGCTTGAAAGTGAGTGTAAATGCGCGGTAAAATGTAAAAATATAATAAATCTATAGCCATGTAAGAACGCCTTTATTCCACTCCTCAGAGTAAACGTTTTAGATATTTTGTAAACGATTAGTTATAAAAAGTGATATTTTGTAATGACTTCAAGTTATTTGAAGTAATCATTTTAGAAAATGCTTTGTCATCATCAAAACTTAAGAAAGCTGCATCCACCTAGAATGCCCTATTTTTCGCAGTACAATCCCCCCCCCTCCCTGCCCCTTCCCCAACCCCAACAAAACCAAAAATAAAATATTTCCTCTGAGAAATATTGATATCATTAGGCATACGTATGAACCAAACATTGCTATCACATAAACAATTTAATTCATATATGTCAAAAGAAAGAAGTCCACAAATTATCACTTCAAAGAAGAAAAACAGTTTCATTTGATTTGAAATATACTTTTAATTTAAATTTATAGATTCCCTTTTGAATTAGAGCCATAGAGTTCAAGTGTCTCACATCTGCGTAACATGTCGCTGTGTCGTTACAAGCCGGCTTATTTTGGATTCCTGGTTTTTGATTGATTGCGGAATTGTGGAATACCAATAAAATGAAGTAGGGGTCCGATAACTCAGTTCGTAGAGCATTTGATTTACACACAAAGATCGATCCTGGGTGAAGTCGAGATTTTTTTTTCTGCCCATTCCTCCTGTCCACCCAGCAGTAGTTTGGTAACCGGCTTTGGTTGAAAGATTTGGTTGAAAGTACTTTGCGATAGACTCGTGTCTTATCCAGAGGGAGAAAGCAATTGCTGTTGTCCGTTTCGCGCTATAGAAACCGGGATAAACTCCGGCTCCATGTGCATAATGACTCTTAAGGACGACTTCCAGCCAATAAAATCGAGAGAAATTTTTATAGAAATTTAAGATTTAAGAGTTATTAAAAGTTGATACTTGATTCATGCGTTGAACTTTTGCCAGAGTGAGGTTGTATGTTTGCTCGGTAAGTTGTGTGGCTATGACGTCTTGTGGTTTGACACTTGCCTTCGGATCGGAAGGTTCTGGTGAGTTCTAGTCCCGCTTTGAGAGACGCATAGTTGAGTCCGTGGAAAATACTCTTTAAGTCACACACTCTCACCGTACTCAGATGTAAAATGAGGAGCTGGTCGTTAACAGCAATGTCTCTGTCGGAAACAATTTTCATATTGCCTAATAGGTGTTGCTATTGGCTTGGTAAAGTGATTCGCGCACGTCATTGGGTATCGCTCTATTTATAAGCTCACGTGTTTGTGGGGTTTTTTTTGTATGTTTGCTTTTTTATTGGTTTAGTCTTTTTATTATTTTTTATATCTCCAATATAGAATAGAACTTATGCTTCTGGGAAACGTCTGTGGAGGTTGGTGGGCGGCAGAAGATAATTCATCTTTGCTTGTGATGGTTGTCTTCGTCGTCTGCAAGAATGACAACTTTAACCCAAAAAACGTTGGATTTGTAATCATACGTACTCAAAGATTATTTCAGATGGTCGTCTGTTCAACATCTATTTAAGCCAATGTTTGTCATGGCATGCTGGGAAGTCTCTGGCCTGTCTTACCAACCTAACCTCTATTCCTTGTCAGCTGCACAACATCAGGAGTTGGGCTGCAGATGCATGTTCCTCATATAATAAATTTTATAGGGTTTAGCCAAGTAGCCTTCATTCCGTCTTTCCCACAGTCTCTTTCATGATTGACGGTCGCCCATTCCCCGCCACCTACTGTTTCCGGGCTTGCAGTTATCTATTTCAGTTATTTTTTCTGCTTATAGGGCCATATTTCATAAACAGAGGATCGTCACATCCTGGGTCATTTATGTCGATGAGAGATTCTGTGGGCCTTAAACAAAGGGATACCAGCCCTTTCCTCTAAAAACCTCCATTTATAAGAAGGATACATGATTACAATCCAATCACAGATAGTCATACAGAAGACATGGACCACAGGCCGACCAAAGAGACAGTATAGAAGTGTTAAAGTTACAGCACCAGGAACAAGTATGAGCTATATAGGGGTAGATTAAGAAAAGTAAGGACATACAGAAGACACCACACTACAGAATGAGTGTGAGGTGGGTTGGTGAGGAGCAGAGTATGTACCACTCACCGGTAGGTTCTGTCTTCTGCACACTAAGAGGAAAGGGGTCCCACATACACCCTAGCCCGGTTATACCGCCGGGGACTCGGTCGCGCCCATAACAAACTCAGTAGAAACAGGGAACACCACGGGAAGGTGCTGTTATGGATACAATAATACACAAGAGGCCATATGCAGTAATCTCTGTCAGACAGGATTACGCGGCGATCAATGCACCTGGACATGAGAGGTGTTTGGGTTCGAAATGCACATCGATTTCCTTTCAGCAAGCGGGTCGTCCGGCCCAGACCTTGCAGCTCCCCTATTTAAGCCAATAAAATGAACGAAAATATGATCCAATCGTTGAATAAAATTATCATTCAACGGATTTGAACCAACGTGCACTTATTTGCGTTCTAACAACACGATTGTATTTTTGCTAAGAAATGAGAGGGTTTTTCAATATTAGGGGTAGAATAAATCAGATTTCAGATATTATTTTTTGGAACACAACTATTGCAAAATGTGCGGAAATATATAAATAGATATAGTCAACAATGAATCATTCATATAGTGAGGTCAGTTATATTACTATGCTCTGAACACTTTAGAACAACATGTGATTTTCCTTGAACAATTGTTTATTTATGGAATAAGATTGCAGATAATCTCATTGAGGGCTTAATGAATTATCCATTGTATTGGTGACACAGAATTATTGGACAGGGTGATTCAAAAAGAATATGGCAAAACTGTCGTGCAATATTTAAAAAAAAGAAAAACAATAGAAAGCGCTCGCTTGGACACATATATAGTACATACATTCAAGATTTTATTTATTATTTTATAACTGCTGCTCAATGTGGCCACCACCGGCTGCGCGGACAACATTAAGCCGATATGAGATGTCATCTCAAACGTGCCGCAGCATGTCACGGTCCACCGTGTTGATTGCAGTTGTTATTCGATCTTTCAAGTCAGTTGTTTAAAGTCCACCGTACTGTAGTGGACTGAATTAATGGTTATTTGATGGAATAGTTATCTAAGTTTAATTGGGTGTCAATTCACCGCGGTCGTTAGTATAACTTACAGTGTAGCTGAATTGTGGCATCTTTGGGTCAGAGCTAATTTTAATGAAAATGTGCCTCGGCGTTGGATTGGGAGGAGAGGTGCTTAAATCTCTTCTTATCGGTCAATTTCAGTATTTTCTCAAAATGACAGGCTTACCCTCCAAAAAAATTGATTTTTAAAACTCAAACAAGCTCTCTACAAAACAACTTTATGTTCTTATTAATTGGACAAAGATCATTCTTCAAATTTTGTGATGTACAAAATAAATCTGAATAAGAAAAATATATATTGTGTCGTAACAAATGTAACGATTTTGATGCCGGTGGTAGGGAGAGGGTTAAGACCTTGCAGGGTATGCTTGGCCTGCCAGATGCTTGGACCTTACTGTTTTGAGTTTTCTTGTATGTTAAAGACCCAATTTACATTCCACCACTTCCAGCATGTATCGATGACTTCAAAGATCGAATAACAGCTGTAATCAACACGGTGTGCCGTGACATGCTGCGGAGCGTTTGGGATGAATTCTCATACAAGTACCGGCTTGATGTTGTCCGTGCTGCCGATGTTCGCCACATTGAAGAATAAAAACTTGAAGGTATTTACGACACACGTGTCCCAGCTAGTGCTTTCTATTTGTTTTTTTGTTGTTTTTTTTATATCGCGTGATAGTTTTGCCATATTCTTTTTGAATCACCCTGTTTCATTAATGTTTCCTTTCAATCTGGTTTGTTTTTGCTTTTGTTTTTTGCTAAAAACTAACTGAAGTTAATGAAATATCTACTTTAAACTACCACGAAAAACAAAACCTTGGACATTTTAGGCTTCTTCTTTATCGATTGTGCGAATAAACCAATAATTTGGGTAAAAACGGAATGTGTATATGTATGAAAAGGCTAGCAAATGGGTGCAGTTTTGAAGACATTACATTAAATGAGTAAAACAGTGGATTAAGCTGTCTGCCAGTATAATGTTTATCAGTTTTATACTACATGAACATAAATGTATACGAGTCAGTATTGGCTATTGGGAGCATATAATGGACTATGACAGCGGCTATATTTATGTCATTATATTTTTGTAACATAGACCCCACCGTAGAAGTTATTGAAATCCATATCAGGATGAAGGCATGGCAATATTATAAAATATACAGCAATTAAAAAACAAATACCCTTTAGGCTCTGAAGAGAATTAACTTTAGTTCATGTACAAGAATATGACTACACATATAACACAAAGTCCATTGATGATTATATAAGCTTTATTTATAATATTTGTTTCACAACACTAAATTTAGGCTGCACAGCCTCCACCATATTACTTTCTCTCTCTCTTCCCTCTACCTACTTCCGCTACCTACATCGACATAATGTGATTGAGGCTCTGTTCGGGTAACTCCTCATTTTCCATAACATTACTCCCCACCTTGAAGTAATATCTTCAACAAATAAGATAAATTGTTATGAGGGAATACCTGTGTTGAATACAAATTTAACGAATTGCCTACAAAAATGTGTTAGCTCTAACTGTTAATAATAAATCAACTCCATTTTAAAAACAATAACAAAAGTAAAGTTCCGGGCAATTATAATGGTCACGATTATGAGTAACTGGCTTTTGTGAGACTGAGAAGGAGAATTAAACATCATTTAAAAACAAAAAAATAGATAAATAAAAGGGAAATCCCAGTGAACTTAAACTATAAACTTTTGCCTCAATCTTTAATTATCTCCAAGCTAAAATGAATATATAGACATTATATATTATATATTGAAACAAAATGTTTTAACGTTTAAAGTTATTCCACTTTCAACAATTTAAATAGGATGGCTATTTAAATTGACATCTTTGCATTTAAGTCTGTCTGTGATATGACTTTATTAGGACATGCTAGCCGTCGTGAATACACATGGTAAGCGCCTCCATCGGTACTTAAGCACACAATCATCCGAACCTATGATCAGGGACTTATTACTAAGCCATCGGCTCTACCCGTTCCGCCTCACTCACAACTTTTACAAACGGACCGTTGTCCATGGGACAAGTGGGTATATTATTAAATTTGATCTTTTAACATTCCAAAGGGCCCGGAATAGGCATTGTATATGAAAAATATTATTATCATTATAAAGAATGCATGCATATGGTGTACAATATCAACATATATGTACTATATGTACCTTATAACTTTCAAGTCTAAATAATCTGGGTTGCCACTTTGGCGTAAAATTCGTAAAATATTCTGGCAAGTTTACTGATAAACAAACACATGGTAATAATACTTGTCAACAGTAAAATAATTAATAACATATACGTATATTTCAAAATTAAATGTGATAATGAATACAATAAATGCTTAAAATACAGTCAACCTTATGTAAACAATCTTAGACCTAATTCATTTTATCTGTAAACGAGATGGAGGTTTAATAATGCGACCAGCTCTCGAAACAACAACAGACTGAGTTCTCTGCGGCGACCTATCATCGCCACATTTAGTGGTAACAGATGTTTGTGAATGCTTCAATCTGTTATCACTGTCCTGCTTTGAGTTTTCACCAACTTTATCATCACATAAAGAAATATATTCTTCAACAGGATACTGTTCATTTTCCAATTCGAGAGCATGGACCCTCTGCACTGGTCGTACAAATATGCCATTAGCAGTTCTGATCTCAATAGTTCTGACACAACCATCTCGCCCAGGTAAAAGACGAACAACTCGAGCTAAAGGCCATCGCAGCCTTGGACTGTTATCTTCTCTGAGTAAAACTAGAGAACCTATCTTAACCGGAGAACCCTTAGGTGAAGACCTGACATGCAGGTTTCGAATGTACTTTTTGTGCCAGAGATCCCAGAAATGATTTAATTGCCTTTTAATTTGTAACGAAGCTTCTCTTGCCATAGCTCCACTAGCAATTGGCTCTTTTGTTTCCACCGCCGACTTATGGCTATCATGACGCCCAAGCAGAAAATGAGCAGGTGACAATGCCTCAGCTTCGTCCACGTCAGCCATCAATTCACTCGAATCCAACGTTATTTCAAACTGTTCTTGAACTATATGAAGCGAATCACATCTTTTTACCACTTCATTCATACATTGTTCTATGTCTTCTTTACCTTTATCAATTGCTTCAATGCATGTTTTTAATCTATCAATGGCTCTGGTCAGCCAGCCTCTTGATGCTATACGTCGTTTTTGCAACACTGCACGGTCCGGTAAATGGGACGGCGTAGCCATATGAAAATTATACACAAACTCTTTTGTCGCACTGACACTTTAAATAAATCTAAAAGTCCTCCCGGGTTTCGGCACCAGACTGAAGAGAATTACCTTTAGCTCATGTACAAGAATATGACTACACATATAACACAAAGTCCATTGATGATTATATAAGCTTTATTTATAATATTTGTTTCACAACACTAAATTTAGGCTGCACAGCCTCCACCATATTACTTTCTCTCTCTCTTCCCTCTACCTACTTCCGCTACCTACATCGACATAATGTGATTGAGGCTCTCTTCGGGTAACTCCTCATTTTCCATAACAGGGTCTTTTCAAAGGAAAAACTGGGATAACACAGGTGTCAGTCTTAGTGCAGCGCCACAAAGTGAACTTGGGAGATGCGCCTTGTTCAATGTCACTAAGCTGGGAGGAGATTTAAAACTCGATACATGTTGGGTACGAAGTAACGCTGCCCCTATGAGTACAAAACTAACATAGTTTCCATAAAAACATGTGATACTAAGCTGTTAGAAGCTATGGACTGTAAAAAGTAATATACAAAACGAATATTATAACAAAACAGAATAAAACTTTAAAACATTTGAAGAGGGGTTTTCAAAACTTCCAACTCCTTTTTCCAATTTTGAGATATTGAGGATTATTTCCCCTAACATTTCTCATTCAGTCTTTCATTGAATAATATTTAAACTTCAAAGTCATACAAATATAGGTGAAATTCTTGTTCTTGTTGATGCCAGTTGATGCTTAAAATAAAATTTAAGTTTCAATTTATCTTATTGATGGAAAATCTCAAACAGTAGAAACATCGACTTAATGAGTTTTGGAAAACCATCCTTCGATCTGTTTTTTTTTCTTTCTTTTTTTTTTTTGGTAATGTTTCTACTGGTTTTATTTGTTGTTGTTGGCTGAAGAAGTGTTTAAGCCCAAAACGTTCCGTGTTTTATATTTTGTTCTTTTTTTTTTAGCTGTTATAATATTCATTTTTTTAATTACATAAAACATATAGTTTTCTATATCTTAAGATTAAATACTAAGTTTTGTGGTTTAACTAGAAACTATCATTTAAAAACAATTTTCATTATGGGCGCATTGAATTAGTACCCAGAATACCTTTAAACCTGCACTACGTCCACACTTGCAAAATTCCTCATGTTTATGCTTCGATTATTTGAAAAAAATATCATTTACCAATATGGTGCAGTTCTCGTGGACAAGTATGTTATGTCTTATACAGCTGATCTTCTATTGTCGAAATACACCAATCAAATACATTATGACAAACAACAACGAGCCACAATGTCGGGTTGTAGAGGATGTCAATACAAAGTGAATTTAAAGTTATAACTATCAGAAATATTAAATTTTGGGGATCGCACTTTATGCAACCTTATTCAATCTCTTTAATAATAGCAAATAAACTTAACCAAAAATCTCATATTTTGGTCTATGATTCAATTTTCTTCATCAAAGTCATCTCACAATGATACCGGTCTGTGCCATGGGAAATAAGTATACAATGCTATTCTTCCGTATATATAATATCATTTTTCAGGTATTTGATTCTTAACGATTTACAAATTTATGATTTACAAAATTACATTTTTGTCATGGTCTTTTTATTGGTTATTTTGCTGTCTTGGGATCTTACAGCTAAAATGGGTATGGTGGCCACGGGCACTATAGCAATCTGACATCATGTGTGCTGTGTCAAAGGTTTTGCTTATTTAATCGTGTTCAATAACTAAAAAATAATTACGGGCAAAATGTCTTCCTCGTAGGTGTGCCGGATAATACATGAAGATATGTTGTAAACCACGTTTTTCTGGCAACCCAGAGGGATTTGGGGCAGGGAATGACCGTTTGTGTTTATGTACTTGTATACGTGTGTGTGTGTGTGTGTGTGTGTGTGTGTGTGTGTGTGTGTGTGGATTAAGTATTTACAGAATCCCCTGAAAGGATGATTTCTTGAATACTACTAAAATTGCTTATAGATTAAGAACTGAAAACAAAAAGAATACAGATGTTATGTTTATAAATTGCCACCCCTTTAGTCAAAAGCCATAAAAACAAAGAGGACTGAGGACTGGCAGAAACATAGTGACATCAAAAATCAAATAAGGCAAAAGAGCAGAGAGGCCTACAGAGATTATGTGAAAAATCTAATTGACGAGAATGGTAACAAAAACCTATGGACATTTATTAAAAGTAAAAAGTGTGATGCCATAAGAATTGCACCTCTTAGAGACCAGAATGTCATATGTACCGATAACAGAGAAAAGGCTAACATTCTTAACAAACAATTCTGATCTGCTTGTACATCTGAACAAAACGATAGAACATTAGGACAAGAAACAACAAAACACCCAATTATGCCATATATTTGATACCATTGGAAGCATAATTTAATTTTCTTAACATTGTATATAAATTAATTTCCTTTAATGTATTTAGTTTGCCTTAGAGATCATATCAAAATTGTAACGTTACTTTTGATCACTGTATATATCAAGTGGTCACAAAAAAACGCGTCGCTGTTTAATTCTTGCTATTGTAAACGTTTAGAAAGATATCTTTTGAAAAAATTGTATTGCTTTTTTAATAGAATTGCAAAATATCAAAATAATTAGATTAACGCGTTTTTTAATAATATAAAATCGTGTAACATCACTTAATGTAGATATCGAAACGATGACGCAACTTATTGTGGCATTTTTGCGTTGTATTTTTGAAAGAAGACACCTGTTGCTATGCCTGAGAAACTCTATGTTGATAATTACATAAAACTATTGGAAGAAAATCTTTTGTCAGACTGTGAACACCTTTATCAAGAAAGAATTTCATTTTTCAACACGATGGTGCTACATAAGCTTTTCTTCGAAGTAAGAATATCATGGGAAAAGACAACTGGCCGCATCAAACACCCTGCCTGAATCCATGGATTACGCAATTTGGAATTATTTGACCTAGAAACATTGAGAGAAAGAATTATTTTATGCTGGGATGAGATAGCCATTGAGGAAATTCGGAAGTGCATTTCAAGTTGGAAAAAGAGACCACGTTGCGTCATTAAAGAGGACGGAGGTGCTATTGATCCCTTCAAGTGATCGTTGGACCAAAATAGACATGTGAGTGTGCTATATTTCTTACACGATGAGGAGAATTATGATGAAAATCATGTTTATGGTGACATAATTAATGTTTGCTAAAAATGGCAACAAATGTTAAGATCATCGCTAGTTTACTCTCAACAATGTTGCGTCATTTTTCTCTGATATTTTATTCCTGAACACGGTTTTGAAAAGTTACTGTTTCTTTTTTGTTCTGAAATTCATATTCACAATATTTAGTCTACGTATAATGATTTGTTTTATTGTAATTTGAATTTGAAAGAAATCCAATGAAGAGGCTCAGATATGCAAGCCTGCAAAAAGCGGCACGTTTTTTTGTGACCACCTCATATATATATATATATATATATATATATATATATTGAATCGTGTTTGATACAAATATGGTACGAAAAGTGCTCGACTTTAATGTAGACTGTCTCAAACATTGTGGTAAATATTTTAAAACATTAATGTAGACTGTCTCAAACATTGTGGTAAATATTTTAAATAATAATAATAATAATATATATATATATATATATATATATATATATATATATATATATATATATGCACACAATTTCAACTTTGACAGACAACGTTACTAATGGTTTCATGATTTATTATTTTAAAACCCACCACTCTCTTCCTATGCTTTATTAACTCTTCGGAAAACCAACTAACGGCTCGTCTGTCTGTACGGAATGATTGACAGACAAAAGGGAACATCGATGTCATCTCTCAAAGCTTTTGCCTCTTGGTCTTTTTTCAGCCCTAGATTTACCGAAACTACATTTGAAAAGATGAAAAAGTTTACTCAAAAAAATCTATTGAATTCAAGTCAAAACACAATAAAAATCAATGAGGAAATATGTTTGATGCACGTGGACAAAGGACGGATTATATCAGTTTTTTCCCTTGGAATAAATCTTGGGGATGAATCTATTTTTTGTATTTTTATCTTAATGATGATGAGGAGGGTGATGGTGGTATTATAATGATGATAATGATAATAATATTAATAATGATGATAAAAATGATAATAATAATAATAATAATAATAATAATAATAATAATAATAATAATAATAATAATAATAATAATAATAATAATAATAACAATGACAGAAATAATAATAATAATAATAATAATAATAATAATAATAATAATAATAATAATAATAATGATAATAATAATAATTATAATAATAATAATAATAATAATAATAATAATAATAATAATAATAATAATAATAATAATAATAATAATATTTCTACTTCCCATTGGCATCTAGAGGAATTTAAAATGTGCACACTCAATAATTGGATTCAATAGTCTGATGTCAAGTCGCCCAGCAACGGCGAGTAGCGTGGTTCTAAACAAAGAGAATTGGTACTTTTTATTCGTCATGCTGGCTAGAACTTTTCATACTTTTCTACGTTTATAGTCTGATTAATACAATTCAGTGAGAATTACTCATAAACATCATCATCTAGTCAGCTGATCCTGCGTAGGACGTTGCTTCCCGAACTTTCTTGCGAAACAGATTACGGTTTTCCGCCAGTCTACTTGCTTGAGTTGCTGTCATTCCCAGCCATTCACATATATCTTGTTCCCAGCTTCTTGTTGGTCTACCTCTTCCTCTCTTGCCGTCTACCCTTGTCTGCAGAATGTGCTTTTCTAATGATTCGTGGCGAGTCGTGTGGCCAAAATAGTTTAGTTTCAATTTCTTTACAGTTAAACATAAACATGGATGACAAAAAAAAAAAAAAAACAATAACAAAGACCTGAGTGACGTTAACTTCGTTCTATCGAAAACCATCAAGTCTTGAGAAATATTATTGAACTCCTGACAGAATTGATGTCAGTTTCAATTGATGTCCCTTAATTAATGCAATTAATGCACTACAATTAAATACTCACAACAATCGTCAGCCAAAAAATAATGTACCAACACACTAAACTGTGCGTGACTTTGAAAGTTTATAGTTTGATTGATATAATTTAGTAAGAACTAATACCAAAACTGGCTGTCAATAACAAAGAGCTCAGTGAAGTCACGGCATTACATCAATTATGATGTTCGTATTGAAAATCGAATTTGTAGCCAAAAGTATTAAAGTTGGGCTAAGTTTATCTGCTTTATTGACCAATAAAATGTATAAAAACCAAAAATGTCATATTTTTGATCACTTTGAATTTAAATTCAACTTTTAGAATACATTTCAATCCGACATAATACCAGACTGACTCAGCAGTATAAAAATGGGTTCAAAGATCAACTCGAGTTCGTAGATTCATAACATGTTGAGATTATGGAAGAGTATATTTATTACTATAGATAGTATGCGCTTGGCTAAGAAGTTCACAACATTGCCATCCGGAAGTATAGTGGACCAATACACAAACCTCTGTGTAACCATGGACGTTTATAGTCTGGTTAATACAGTTTAGTGAGAATTACTCATAAACGCGGATAGCAAAAAACAATAACAAAGACACAAGTGACGTCAACTTCGAACTATCCATAGAAAGAATGAGGTTGGCGTCACTCAGCGCTTTGTTATTGTTTTTAGACCGTTGGTTGAGTGATAAATTCGTATTGAATTATTGATGATGTGCGTTTAGATAAAATACTCACAACATCCGCCAGACAAATTAAACATAACAACCGACAAAACTGTGTGTAACCTTTTATCGTTGATAGTCTGATTTATTTATTTTAGTGCGCACTAATAATTAAAAAGCTGTCTAAAAACAATAACAAAGATCTGAATGACGACATCATTTTGTTCCTTCTTGATCTATCAAACTATATAAACTTTTAAGGTTTCAAATGGATTTGCATGTTAATTCGTTTCATCTAGCGGGCAGATGTTGTAAGTATTTACGTTAAAGCATAGCATCAACTGAATATTACCTGTAAATACTTGCATTACACATTTTTTTTAATCTTTAGTTTTTTTTAAAATCTGTTTCAGAGGTATTTGAACTCTGATGATTTGAAATGCTTATTATTAAGCAATTACGGGGGTCTTAATTATGATATAATATTTTTTACTAGAGGATGATCGAACGTTTTTTGACTACATTTGTTGTATAGGGTTCAACACTCGTGACGTCATCTCTCTCATAATGACGCATAGTAACTGGTTCTATTCAATCGGAGCAATGGCGGTAGCCAATATCTTCATCACTGCTCTTATGAAGTATTTCGACGACTTGAAAAGTTTATACATAAGAGAAAATCATGGTAAATCTGGTTACGTTTACAATTTTACATATTCTGATCGCATGATGTTAGAAAGCATGAAGAATAAAGAGTACCGACTTTCTTTGGTTGGTCGCTAGGCGGACATGACGTCAGACTGTTGAACCTTGTTAGCAATGGGCTGTAAAAGTATGTGAATTCCATGTCTCATTAACACATTGGGTATCTACCCTTTATCCGTAAAACAATAAATAAGACTGAAACGACCTGGTCTCTTGGATGAATATTCCTCAATATCATAAAGTTGGCAGCCCTCTTTTATTGCAACTAGTTTTACAACTAGTTTCCGCCCATGGAACAATCTACATGCTGGTATCAATCTTCTGAGCAATATTATGATTGTTAAAGATGTACTGCGGACTATCAAGAAAGTGCTTTATATTTATTCTTTTACTCGGGTATGCAAATCGACAATTGTGCTCATTCTGAATGAGCCAGTGGATCTATTGAAAAAGATGGAGGAGCAGAAAAAGGATAAAAAGGGGATGATGATGAAGAGGAAGAGGAAGAAGAAGAAGAAGAAGAAGAAGAAGAAGAAGAAGAAGAAGAAGAAGAAGAAGAAGAAGAAGAAGAAGAAGAAGAAGAAGAAGAAGAAAAGAGGAAGAAGAAGAAGAGGAGGAGGAAGAGGAAGAAGGTGGAATATGAAGGAAGGAAGAAGAGTAGAGGGAAGAGGAAGTTGAGGAGCAGGAGAATGAGGATTATCAGGAAAAGGAGGAGGAGGAGGAGGTGAAGGAGGAGGATTAAAAAGAATAGATCAGTACAACATGTTAATAAATCGATTAATCAACCAATCAGCCAATCGATCGGTTTTCTTTAGTTTCACTGTGTTTGTAAACCAATTGAATAATGCGCACGTACAAAGGGACGACAGGGCCATCGGGCAACAGGTGCCTATGAAAAACAGTTAAAAAGGGAAATAGTTCACAAAAGTGTCTCAAGCTTGATTGCGTACTCTATTGAACCTACCTCGGACCCATCTGCTTTCTGACAAGACTTGGTAAAGTACATTTCACCGGTCATTAAACGGTAATTATTTGTTGACGAAAGTCTCCTGTTTAGAGTAATTGAAAACCGGAATAAAACACACAACTTGCAAAAGAAATACTAAACCTTTTGGACTCAAAACCCGACTCCGACCAACAATAAAACCAAAAGCAAAACTGTTGTTGTTGTATTGACCCGGAAGGTTCGGTGCTAAGCATTTTGTTCTTTTTGTTTGAACCATGCTATATTCATCATTTTAAACTATCTGTTTACGCGATCAAAATTCATCTAATACAACTGCCATTAGAGCTGAAATTGCACGTTTCACATAGAACTCTAGTCTTAAACGAAATTGCTCAAAATATTTGAATGCATCAATAAATCGCTCCAGTAAATAAATCGTTGCATATTAGATCGTATGTATTGATAAATATGATCAATAAGATTTATAAAATGATTCAGGGCTTATGATATAGAATGAAAATAACTTCTGGCTGTATAATTTTGAAATGTCTAAGTTGTTTATTGTTCGGGAACAGATATGTGATTTCATGAGTTACTCCTTGAAAAGTAATCGCAATTTAACTTCACTCACATCATTGATCAATGAAAAAAAATGTAAAATACTTTAACAAAGCTTACCTGCAAAACTTTAATATTTCTAGATGTTTTTATTATTTAATGTTTTTTTAAGGTGAAATAAAATAAGATGGAAAAAGGGGTGAGTAAGATTTTTTTTTGTCTAACAAAGAGACCGATAGAGCTGAAAAAAACTTTGGAAATGAAAAAAGACTTCAACACCCATTTATACAAACATATTTAATTTGAATACAATGTTAACAACTTTCTGTCTAACTGTTAGAAAAAAAACATTGTCCATTTGAACAGTCGTGACATCTAATCGAAATTGTGTGTCAAAATTGATTGTATCCTTATCCATTCGTTATATTTTTCTGAGTTTAAAACACACTAGATATGATAATTGTGTTGATGACACCAACACTGTCATACACGAAATAAACACATTTTAAAAATCTTGGCCAGAAAACTTGTCCTTCAAATATTATCTATAAATAATTGAAATGACCATCTAGTCCAAAACTTTGAAACCTGGGACTTTTATAAGTTTTGAGACTATTTGACAAGATGAGGGTCATTTTAATCAGTAGATATATGAAGTATGAGTTTTCTGGCCAAAGTTTTTGATGTGTTTTATCATAATGCGACAGATCAATCTCTCAATCTCTGACATTGTCAATTCAACGATCGTGACGTCGAGTCTCCACCGCCATTAACCATTAACGATTAATGATAGATCTATACGCCATTAACACTTGTCAGGAACCAAAAATGGCGTTTTTCATTGCCATTTTATCATTGTGGCTAAATTTTATGGCTTAATTCACATGATCATAACTGCATTGGTCAATCTATGAAATAATCCAATATAACAGTTTTGGCATTGCCTAATGTCGAGGTGATTGATATGTCAATAAACTAAGATTATATTTAAATGGTAGATCAATAACTGTTATGAAAGAAAATAAAGTGAGTAAAGATGGTTCATACATGTTGAGACAACACAACAAACAACAAAAACAAATAATGTATCTGGTCTTCGTCAGGAGATATTCAAAGACCGAGCCGTTATTAGCAATGCTTGCTGCCTTTACATAATATATGAGCCATCCCTATTCCCTTTATTTTCTTTCCATCTCGCCGAGGTACATTTATTGACCAAAAAGAACTAAACTTGAAATGCAGATGTATTTGAGGTGATTAAAATATCACACACTTATTCGAAGTCGGACTGAGACATTGAATAATTTATTCTTAAAACCCGATATTTAAAATATTATAACGATGGCGATGGATGGGAGGGTAAGGAATGAAGGAAAGGAGCATGTGAGATGATGAAAGAAACACCGACGTAACACATAGGAATAGGAGTGTCATGGAGAGTGCTGTGCATGCACCATGTCTCGTGCTGCTATCTTAAACGAATAACAGTGAGACTGATTTTTTGTTTTGTTTACAGATAATAGTTTTCCTTCATATATATTACATTAAATACAGTATAATCTGTTTGTTTACACGAAGAGAGCAGTAAGGTCTAACCCCCACCGGAGACTGACCCCGACGACCCGGCATGGCACTACCGTTCTCTGCCGTCTTCCGGATAACGAAGTCGGGCACGGACAAAATACTAAGAATAAAGAGAAGAGCTGTTAGATCTACCCATACCGAGCTCTAAAAAAACGGCAGAGGACGTCAGGTGCTTGGTATGGGTAGGTCTCTTCTCTTTATTCAGAGTATTTTGTCCGTGCCCGACGTCTTTATCCGGAAGACGGCAGAGGACGGCAGTGCCGGTTCGTCGGAGTCAGTCTCCGGTGTAGGTCAGCCCTAACGCACTCGAAACCCTCGATACACTTCCAAAAAAGACCCGTTGCTCTTTAGGCCTTAATAAAGCAATTCCCGACACAGCTCTATCTGCTAGAGCTAAAGAACAGATTGTTCAGATAATAAACTGCCCTCGAACAAGTGTTTAAGTCCTTAACTGCTTAGACTTAAAGAGAACAAGGCCACACCAAGACCAAGACTCCAATGTGCCTTTCTACTTTATGTGACATCTGTCGGTTCGGGGGTCGAGCATAGAATCAGAATTAATCAGAACATTCCTGCGTTTTTAGGTGTGCTCCTCCTATCAACCACGCCATCAGCATCGGTTAGAATCATCAACTCAAGGTTTATGAAATTTGAACGTCGATACAACAGTATCAACCTTCAATGGTTAATAATGTTATTATAAAAGATAACGGTTTTTTATGTGGCAAATATATATTTGGTGGTGATTATAATTGTACCAGACTTCAATCGAAGACTACCGAATAGCTCCTTATATATGCCCAATTTTGACGCTATAACAGATTAAACGACAATACAAAGTCTTTTAATACAATGATAAACGAATTGAGAATGTAACTAGAATCAAATTAGTAATAAACAAATTTAGAACATAAGAAAGAGATCATGAACGTAATAGTCAGTCAAAATAATCTCCTCGATTTCAAGTTTATCAAAAGTTCTTTTCCGATTGTGTAATGTTCGAAAACACTCCGTTAATATTCGTGTCGCGTCGCGAGTCTAATTGGATAAGTAAAAAACAGATGGTTTAATGGAAACTGTTTTTCTTAAGAAGACCGTTGAAGCCTGGTGTACTCTGAGAGATAAAAACACGTATTTAAGTTTTGGCCAGAAAAATCTACCTTTAAAAAACATCGATCGATTACTCTCATACCTGGGACTTTGTGAATATCTAGACTTCCAGGTTGTTGTTTTTTCTTTTGACATAATGAGTATACATTTAATCGATCAAAATTTGAGGGACGAGTTATCTTGCCAAAATTTTGAATACCTCTTTTTTTCAGAGTTCAGCAGTGTAGTATTGAATTTATCTTTAAATTATCTATTCCAATCGATGATAAGTTTGAATCATTTGTGTTCATATAGCATTATATGCCTTAAGGGGTTTATGAAGGTGTGCGAATTAAATTGAGCAATATTGAATTTTAGGAGAGTTAAACATAATATCATGATGAAGTATCATAGATAAAACAAACAATTGTGTTATCGACAAAACACTTTTAACCAATTTTGATCAGAAAATTGTTACTTCACTTCATCATTTGATTAAAATGATCCCCATCTTGTCTTAATTTCTTAAATCTGAAGCTTCTTTAAACTCTTGGTGTTTAGAATACTTTCATGTTGTAGGCGTATTTTTTTAAGTATCAGGTTTAAGATTTTTTGACAAGGCGTGTCTCGTCTTACAGAGACTAAAAAGTTTTATCACCCAAGAAGGTGTTTTATCAGAACCTATAGATACTTAGAATTTTTTTCTGGACAAAACGTGTTGGTTGTAAAATATGTGGCCCCTTCCTTCATTTTCCACGGGTGATTCTTTTGCTAAAAATCAAATTTATGGTCAAAATATGACATATGGATTAATTCTGAACGATTTATTGAAAATGATGAAGAATTATTTCTTAAGGATACAAAAACGAAAATCTCATATTTCAGCTCATAATTTAACGGATTAACTTTCGTACTCTGGAAAGACACGTATTTAAATATTTGGCCAGAAGACTCGTCCTTCAAATATCGATTGATTTAAATCACCTTGCCAAATCCAGGTTTGTGAATTGTTGCCAAGATGAGGGTTAACTTAAATACCTTTTATTACCTGAATATAACACTGTATTGGGGGGACAGTTTGTATGTTGATAGTATCCACGAATCCTTAATTCAGTCTTCAAGGCGCTCAATAAAGGACGAATACAGGCAAACCATTAACAACAAATTTTGATGTCAAAATTAATTGCCCATGTTGTCAGATGAGCGAATTTGGAGTTAATTATAATATTGCAGAAGAAGATAGATATTAAAAAGTGCCTGATGCGATGATCGAAAACGGGACTTCGAGGTGACACAGTGCATTGCCTTAACCAACAAATAAAAAATGATTGAATCTAGTATAAAAATATGCTTATATATTGCGCAATATCCATTATATATGTTCAAATCGCTTTACATGTAGTCCAAGCCAGCTGCAACACTGTACAAATAGAACAATACTTGAATAGTAATGTTCTTTTACAATTCATTTGGACAGACACGACGCTGTTATTGACCTCATTATACATGTGTGAGTAGGGTGAGAGAATGTGAGTAAAGATACTATTTCAAAGTAAGAACTCAATTTTGCACCTCTTGGAGTTGGACTACAACATACTATCTTGAGGTTTGAAGGCGGGTGTGATACCACAAGACCATAAAGAGCCATATTTAATTTTAATAAGAACTGCTTTAAGACAATAGATCAATCTTGAATATTCCTGGCTAGCAATGCCGCACACAGCCTTGTTGACAGAATTAATACTCATTTGCATAAATTAACTGATATAATGATGTCTCCTGAGACATTGATATCTTATTTTGAACGGCCAATGAACTTATTTTGTGAATAACATCACATTTGACTATCTGTACTGAAAAGGGACAAACACTTTTACATCTGCTGTGTATCTACGTACATTATTAATTTTTTAGAATCGTGATATAAATAAGGCTGAGAAGTAATGACGTCACACCTCTACACTTCCGGTTCCTTCCGTAGACGGGTGTATGTAACCAGCCCTTTATGTGGGAGGAGTAATAATGAATAGGTCACATATCTATACATAATCATAGGGTGGCAGAACTATTCAAGATGCAGGATGTATTGCATTCTTAGAATTGCGAGATGTAAAAGATCGAGGACGGATGATCTTTATTGACGACCAGCATATTAATCTTATAGTTAGAAGCGTTGGCTCGCCAAAATTATTCGAAAAGATTATTAACCAGTTAACTGTGGGCACTGTGGAGAATTCACGTATTCAAAAATTTGGCCAGAAAACTCGTTCTTTAAATATCGATCGATTTAAATGATCCTCAGCTTGACAAAACTCTCAAATCTGGGATTTAAAGGAATGCGTAGCGAAGTCCCAGGTTTGAGCGTTTTTTTCCAAGATGGGGGTAATTGAAATCAATCGATATTTGAAAGATGAGTTTTCTGGCCAAACTTTTTAATACGAGTTTTTCCCGGGGCGGCAGATACACAGTTAAATTGTCAGAAGGCGTAGCTTAGGAAGCCTTCGTGAATTGCTTGCAAATTTCAAACAAATATTAAAACTCTCTTGGCGGCGGCCACGAAATATTAATTGAAAAAGAACTCACCTCACATGCAGAGGTCCGGTTACAATACCTGGTTGAGCCGGGTTCGATTCTTTTCCGACCCATCTGTCCACCCAACATGGAAAGGGTGGCTGACTCTATTAGATCTGGCGGAAAATATGTTGCGATGTATTATAACATCTCTGTCCAACCAAATGTTTGATTCTAGTAATTGTTATTATTCTCTATTTTAAGCCACATATTAATGTCATGTGTTTAGATAAAATACTCACAACAACACCACCACCCCATCCCCCCCCCCACCCCCCGCCAGATTAGACATTTTAACATCTTTAACGTTTATAGCCTGATTGATATAATTTAGTGAGATCTAGTCACTAACAGGCTGTCTAAAATTGATAATAAAGATTAAGGGACGTCAACTTGGTACCTTCTTCGTTGATAAAGGGATAAATTTCACTGTATATATTATGGCAAACTTATGACGTAATCGTGAAAAATAAAGGCATTAAATCATGCCAACTATCAGGTAACGTCTGTAATGCAGTAAAGCACATCTGGCTGGTAATCAGGAGGGCTGAGGCTCAATTCCAAGTCGAGGCAAACTGATATTTTGGGGATGATTTTTTAAATCGTATTTTTATATTTTGCTTTGTTTCGTACAAAGCTTTTCAAAGTTTAGTCTTATCTTTCTGAGAACGAATACTTTTTAATTTTATTACGCTCGCCTTGACGATAGTAGTAAGAACTAGAAAAATACAGGGAATGAGATTGGTGGGAGTTTTTAATAAATTATAGAAAACAGATGGATTTATTTAGCAGACCACAATTAGGAGTGGGGCATTTCTTATGTTTGTTCACGGAAATAGAGTTCACAGCATAACATGCTTACTCTCGATCTCCATCTATCTGTGTGTGTATGTGTGTATGTGTGTGTGTGTGTGTGTATGTTTCTATCTATCATCGATCTCTATTTATCTATCTCTATCTCAATCTCTCCCCTCTCTCTCTCTCTCTCTCTCTCTCTCTCTCTCTCTCTCTCTCTCTCTCTGTCTGCCTTTCATTTATCTATCCCTATCTATCTTTATCTCAATACCTCCTCCCTCATTCTCTCTCTCTCTCTCTCTCTCTCTCTCTATATATATATATATATATATATATATATATATATATCTCGCTCTCCTTCCCTCTACCTCTCTATCCATCTCTCTATCTCTATCTCAATCTCTCTCTCTCTCGCTCTCTCTTTCTTTCTCTCTTTCTCCCCCCCCCTCTCGCTCTCTCTCTCTTCTCTCTCTCTCTCTCTCTCTCTCTCTCTCTCTCTCTCTCTCTCTCTCTCTCTCTCCCTGGGGTTTGATCTGTAATCACTGTAACGGGTTGGTCGCCACAAATCCTTCCTTTTTTTCCATTTCAAAATATAACAGCTGTAAATGTAAATTGGTTCAATTAAACTCGTCGTTGTTTGATAACCTCAATTATTTGCCGTCTCTTGATTGGTTTGATGGAAATACGTGTGAGGTATTATTTTAATATTTATTTTACCGACAAAGCACTTATACAAATGACAAGATCTTGAGTGTTCTAAAATATTTGGGAAAGGGCGTTAATGTAGAATATCTTCCGAAAAAGCTTTTATCTGAAATATCGACATCTTGGTGACTTCTACCTTACTCTGAAAAATAAACACATATCAAAAGATTTAGCCAGAAATATCGTCCTTGAAACATCGAATGATTAGATTGACCATAGAAATTTAAAATACGAGTTTTTTCATAGGTACGGCAAATTTGATGAGGTGAGTTTACCAAATCATAATTTATAAAATTAAAGGCTACTTTACATATACATGAAAATAGTACGTAGCTGAGGTATTCTTTTCTCAAGATTTGGAAGGATTGATGAGGTGTTGTATGATACAATGCCAGGAAGAGTAGAAAAGAGTAGAAGAAAAAATAAATTAAGTAAAGCTTTTAGATTAAACCTATTTTCACGCAGACATCATATTTATTATGACATTTTGAACAGAACAGTTGTTATTTGTCAACTTATTATCTTGTTTGAAATTGACACCTATTGGGCGAAATTCCACATCTTTCTCTGAAATTTTTTAGATAGATAACAACGTATTTTGAAAATTGGCCAAGAGAAAAATAGTAAACACGATATCATTTATTGACAAAAGAAAATGATATTTTAATGGCGTTTTGAAAACAATAATCGCAACTCCCTAACAACAAGTGCCGCTTAAGAAAAAATAAAAGGAGGAAGATGAACGTAAGACAATAAATATCTAAGTTTCATTATAGATTTTTTCCATAATAAAACATGATAAGTAGAGCACGTTCATTGTGTCTGGAAGTGATAATTTCTGTTGTTGATGCGTGCTCCAAGTCAAGTTAATGGTCGACGTAGTCAGATTATCTGGCCGGATACCTTGAAGGTGATGAAAGCAAGCAATGCAGGCTTTAACAGAAAAGAGAAATTCTTATCCTCTCGGAGTCGCATGGCCCTCAATGCATGAAACAACCACGACAATAAATTGATGGATGGATGGATGCGTTCTCCTTGCATGGAATTGTTTGCATGAAATACCCTACTCAAAGACTCCAACCCTGGGTCATATCGAATTTGTGACAGATGAGTTGCGTTGAAGTCTTTTAAGGACGCCTGAGTGGAGAACGGAATGTGAATAGTACAACTATAAGATTGTACCAAGTACTTATCGAGCTTGTACCCCGTTCCATATAAAACAATAGTTGTTTTTCTATTATGACAGGAAATCGCAATAAATAAAGAGGCTTTCCTTTTCATTACATCATGACTCCACAATCAGTCAAACTAATTATAATCAGATTTTTTTTTATTAATGGCGCTTGTTTTTCTGATTTTTTCTCAGCTGTCCCTCTATCAAAAATTGTAAAATGTTGTATCAACTCTGAATCAATTTGTCTTAACTGAATATAGATTTAGGACAGTATTGATGCCATCTCAAAAATGTTTTTTTTATTTAAGACCTATAAATACTCTAAAACCGATGTCATAAAATTAGAGATTTTACACTGTTACAAATGTAAACAAGTTACTCACCACAAAGTTTGAGATGAATTCATTGTTTTTCCAAAAATATCACCTGCTGACAAGGTAGCTCTGGCTAGTGATTATGAGTTCACGTCATACTTGTTTCGCTTTATGTGTTATAAACTTACCACGTATGTAGTTTGCATTAAATTTTGAATTTATTATTTATGGCATCTATATCATGTCGCAATAGACACCTAGATAACAACGCCTCTCGGACAGTCGTCATAATGTCAACAATGGCAGTCATTGGTAAACAGAGAGAACTACATAGATTTTACAATCGATGGCATGTGTCTAAGTAAAATACCCACGTTCTATCGCTTGATCAATCGAACCAACACAGAAATCTGTGTGTAAATTTAAACGTTTATAATATGATCGAGAAAATCGTGGATGAATAGTCATCCATTTGGCTGTATAAAAACAATAATAATAATCAGAGAGATGTCGATTTCATTCACGCTATTGTTTATAAACAACCAACAATGCTTGTCCGAGCAGGTGTGAGGTGTGTCACAAATTCCATGTTTTGATTGGTCAAAAATCTACTGGTTAATTACCTAAGTCTGATATGAAATCTCTAGCTTTAAATAATTTGAAACACTGATTATACACTCAATATTGTCAAATTAAAAATGAATGCTGTTTATATATCTTTGAAATAACTTTGAACATTTTTCTCTATGCATGAACGTTTCACAGAACATTTAAAGGTTTAAAAAATATTAGGCTCTTAAACTATACGATACAATACAATACGAAATCCCTATCGGTTCCACTCTCGTAAAGCTGCGAAAAGAAGTCTTCTTCTATCTTTCGATAAGCCATTAAAGAGGACGACTATGGTATTAGAATTTCACAATCAACAATGAGAGGAGGGTTATCGAAATTCGACAGAGAGATCATCAGTGTAGAACGACATGGCAGCAGCCTCTTATGGTTTTCACACTACTATGATGTTATGACGATCGACCCAATCAGCAAAGTCCGGTCCGCATTCGTGCGCCGTCGCGAACCCGCCGGGTAGCATCGTCACAACACACCGTTCGACTAGATGCTCTGCCGTCTCAGGTTCTTACCCATAGCGGGTACATGTTGGACAGGTAGAGAGACCCCACCTATGAAGCGCACTGGCCGTGAGGCATCTCCTCGACCGAAGCCGATTCGCAGTCACCCAGTGTCTCCTCTTACTGGTATCAAAGCCTGGCAACTTCTCACAAGCTTAGAGGAGGTTACGTCCACGCCCCCACGAGGGATTGAATTCGTCCAAATCGACTTCCATCTCGTATGTGCAGCTCTGTGCGTAGTCAGGTATTCTGCGTACAAGGGTTGCCGGGACTTGTTTCGGCTCGAAACGGGGGCGCCGTCCATTATGCGCTTCAGAGGGATATCCTCATTCCTCTCTCTTTGATCTTACTCAGCCAGTTTCCCGTAATCGTCTCCCTCCGGACATCAGGGGGCTGGATCGCTGCCATTATCGGGCCCCATTCTCTAGGAGTTGCTGCTAGAATTCCTGAAACTATGTGCATCGACTTGCGAAGTTTTACATCCACCTTCTCAACGTTTCTGCTTCTACCCCACACTGGAGCGCAATACTCCGCGGTGGAATAGCATAGTGCCAGGGCGGATGTTCTCAGGAGCGCTTGGCTAGCGCCCCAAGTCGATCCCGCCAGCTTCCTCAGAAGACTGTTCCGCTTCTCTATCTTCCGGGCAACTCCTTCGAGATGAACCCGATAGGTAAGGCTGCGATCCAACGTCACCACTAAATACTTGACATGGCAGGAAAAGGATCCTAAACAACTTTGATATGGATATCATTAGATATCATCCAAAGATGTATGGAGCTGGGTGGGCGTAAACATCCGACAAAGGAATGAAGTCTGATCATTCTGATAGAAAAAGGTCAGTGGGTTCTGGACAGAGGACCTTTGTTATTCTTGCAGGTGGTGAAGATTCTGGGGTCAATGCAAAGGTTTTTGAAGGCTGGCTAGATACCGTTTGCTGCCTTTCCTCGAAGCACCCAGCAGAAGTATGTTTGACAACGCTACCATTGGGTGGCCCATGATCACTTCAAGGCTCCAACTTTGGCCAATATAAAAGCTGAAATGATTTCATGGTTTTAATCAAGCAGCACTACATATTCTGACCAATTATCAAAGGGCTAACTATACTCCTTAGTAAACCAAAACGAACCAGAAACAATTTTCAAAGCAGACTTTAATCAGGGAGATTTGACACGGGGTTGCGAGACTTCTCCCATATCACTGTGAGTGCAATCCAATCGAGGTCAATTGGGCCTAAGAATAGGGAAAGATTGAGAGGGGGAACACAAATTTACTCTCACCGACCAGGCAATAAATGATATAACAAGGGAAAACTGGGAAGAGGCATGATCCAACCTTCGCAAACTGGATGAAAATTACATTTCATTGGATAGAGTGATACTAGGAGTATTTCCATAGTCGTTCCATTTATCCTTTTCATTCATACTCGTCATCAGAATGTGATGATTGATGTGTCCAGTATTTCGTGGTTGTTGTTGTTGTTGTTACTGTTGTTGTTACTGTTGAACACATGTACATAATCTAAGAAAAGATTTTTGATTTGTCGTTAATTGATATTTAATTTGATACAGATTTAACCTCGGATTTAAATTGACTTCAGGTGAAATGAATATCTCACAACGGGTTGGCTATACATAGTAAAATGCAACACCTGTAATGTTTGATAATTGAAAGCATTCTGTAATAAAAATTTACAGTGCCAAGTGTATGGCTTTGTGATTATGTGGCATGTTACTCGAATTCTGGTTTCAGTTCCACATTGAGCAGTACAAAGCGGCTATGTGGTCTAGTGGTATGACACTCGCTTTCGGATCGGAAGGTCCTGGGTTCGAGCCTCGCGCTCGGCGCATAGTTGAGTCCTTGGAAAAGGCTCTTTACTCACATTCTCTCACCGTACTCAGGTGTAAAATGAGTACCTGGCCGTTAACAGCGTTGTCTTAGTCCGAAAAATTATAATATCGCCTAACAGGCGTCATGTCCCGTCCTACATGTTAAATGTTGCTGTTGACCAGGGACCCATTGTAAAGCGTTTTGAGCACGTTTAGTGGATATTGCGCTATATAAAAAAGCTCAAAAAAAAAAAAACAAAAAAAAAAAACAAAAAACAAGATGAGTCCTTGGAAAACGACTCTTTACTCGCCGTATTCAAGTGTGAAATAAGTGTTGATCTATTGAAAAAAAAACATGTAACAGTGTACAACAGGTGTCATGTTTCAATCTATAGTTCCTTGGTGTTGCTGTTGGTTTTGGAAACTTTTAAAGGTGCACATTGAATAGATATTGCACTATATATAGGCACAGAATTATTTGAAGCGGGTGATTTGATCGGGGGGGGGGGATCCCGATAGCTCAGTTGTTAGGGCACTCGCTTCACGATCAAAGGGACCGAGATCGATCCTGGTGCAGTCGAGATTATTTTTTTCATTTGACTACTCTGTCCACTCAGCAGTGATTGGGAAGCTGGGTCCGTTAGAGCTGGCGGAAAGTACTTTGCGATAGACTAGCGTCATATCCAAAGGATAGCAAGCAATTGCTATTGTCCGTTTCACGCTATAAAAACCGGGATGAACTCCGGCTCCATGGGCCTACAAGATTTGATCGAAAATTGATTATCTGTAACTTCACGGATTTTTTAAAAATAGACAAGCAGTTAAAATCAACGATTAATCGTTTTTTTTCAAATCGCGTAATCGAGACTACATAAATATTTGATGCGATAATTGATCAGGGTGTCACACACAGTATTATCAAATCAATGCTCTCTTCAATGGAATACAAGGATATGTGAAGGTCAGAAATCAAGAAATGTTGTCGAAAATGTCATAAGTTGAATGATCATACATATTATGTCTATTCCCATGGTAAATATAGTGGTGAGACAGTTTATCCACCACTTACTTATCGGTGTGGCGTGTAAGCGTTTTAAGTTCCGATTTACTCTTAAAGACAATAAAAATTCCATTATATTTGGTAACAACCTTTCGCACAAACACGATGCAATCCGTAATGTGATATCCAGACGCAATTATGGGCCCATTTTACATTGTTGTTCAGGACAATATTTTGCCACGGCAAAATCGCTTCATCAGGGGGCGCTTTCCACATGTCCAACATGTACCCGATGTGGGAAAGAACCCGAAATCGCAGAGCATCTAGTTGAACGGTGTGTTGTGATAAAGCTTCCGGGCGGGTTTGCGACGGTGCACGAATGCGGTAAAGAATTCGCTGATTGGGTCAATCGTCATATCATTGTAGTATGAGCTGCTGCTGCCATGGTTTGAGATTATTTTTATTATAACTGAGACCATAACAATTTGGGAAATCATAACTGAAGTAAACGTCAGAAAGGCATGTATGAGTGAATGATTGGACAAAATTCGAGTAATGATAGTGTCAAGTCATTGAATGCTTTTTTCGCATTGTTACACAATATGGTAACATATGTGTTCGTGATTTAGCAATAAGCCAATCGTTTGATGTTTAAGTGATATTCTTTATGGTTTTTCTCACGAAATGTGATTAATATGTAAATAATATATACCCCACTGATAAGATATATTTATTTATTTACTTTATAACATTTATTACTTATATAATGAGATTCGATCACCCTTGAGTTGAAACCCACAATAAAAATATTTACTAACCTTTGGATACGACACTGTAGCAACCCATGGCAATTTGCGTTCCGCCAGATCTAAAAGGCCCAGCAACCAACCAATGTTGGGTGGACAGAGGGGCCAGGAGCAAATGGCCAGCTCCTCGTTATATCTCATACTGGTCCGTCCAATTCAGAGTTCACCGCTCTACCGTTTAACAGGATTCAATAGTCTGATGTCGCGTCCGACTATCAACGAGCAGCTTGGTTCTAAACAAAGAAAATCGGCACTTTTTATTCTTCATGCTGGCTAGAACTTTTTCACATGTCATGTGATCAGAATGTATAAAAGTCAAAACGTGATCAGATTTATAATGTTTTTCTCCTCTGGATACACTTTTATGCTCGTCGGAGAAGTATTTCATAAGGGCGTCCGCCATTGTTCCGATAGTTAATAACCAGTTACTGAGTTACTATGCGCCATTACGAGGGAAGTGACGTCACGACTGTTGAATCCTATTTGAAATACGTGGAATCCCATTGGGTGGGGATTACTATTTAATTGATATTAAAGAATCCATCCATCCCCTAGAAAGATTGGGTCGATGTCTGAATCAGGAGTCACTGCAATGGACATTATATTCTTTGCCAACATTTTGATATGATCCAAAGATTTTCTAATTTCATTCATAGATGATTCTGATTTTTTTTCTGTTGGAATTGTTGCCAACAAAAATAGAACTCCGTTTATCGGACACGCGATAAATGAAAAAGTGAAACAATCAATCGATAAAATGTTTGGTATTAAATTATAAGCTGCGAGATACATTTCTTATCCAGAAAATAACTGACAACAGATGCATTGAATTAAAAGTGTAGGTTTCAACAAAAACAGAAAAATCGTTCATGTCAACGTACTGTGAGAAATCAGTTTCGGTTTCATTTTTTTTCCCGTACAGATTATTTTTTTTAAATATAATAACAGGTTTACAGGAGCGTAATAATAACAAGAAACAAGATAAATTTGCAAGGTCGGAATAATAATTGGTTTTAGAATGATAATCATTATTCAGTGAATTATTAACAAGGATTATTGGCAAAATGATGAAAAAAACAAGCAATGTGAATTGTTTTCAACAACAAGCTTATTATTTATTTCCATCAAAAATCAATTTAATTCTTAACACGTAGGATTTGAGCTTATTCCAAACTCCCATCCGATTTTAACGCCTTCAATAAGAAAACATTAACAATATATATAATATTTTTAATGATTAAATTCAGTCAAAATTGTGGATTGCGTCTAATGGCGAAAATAATAATAATAAATTTGTGGCATGAGTAAATAAAATTGCTTGTCACCCAGGGGATTGGATAGTGTAGTATCTCAAGGTAGATCACCCCCGATATTGATTACATACATAGAATGAATAAAAGTAGGGGTTATTTTAGAACTTAATATCGGAAAGAAAATCAGAGGATTGAGAGAGAGAGAGAGAGAGAGAGAGAGAGAGAGAGAGAGAGAGAGAGAGAGAGAGAGAGAGAGGAAGGATTAGAGAGAGAAAAGAGAGAGAGTGAGAGAGAGGGGGAGAACAAGAGAGAGAGAGAGAGAGAGAGAGAGAGAGAGAGAGGGGGGGGGGGAGGTCGAACCCAATATATTATCGATCTTTTTCTTCCGAAAGGTCTCATTAAGTTTCGACATAAATTGATTGGAAAAATGGATACGGTGCTTTTGAAATGAAATAAATATTCTTAAACGGATGAAACCTATAATATCGATAATCGAACACACACACACACACACACACACACACACACACACATACAAACAAATACAGTACATAACATGACATGATAAAACCTTTTTTATTTCTATTGGGGTCTTGATAGGTCAGAATAAGTAAAGGGCTTTCCTAAGAACCAAAGGGATTGTCATTGGTTCCGAGTTCAGATGAGGAGTTTGCTTCTGAGCTTGTTTGTTTTCAAGTATAATTCATCTAGAAAATCGTCAGCATTCAGAAAAATAAAAACAATTATTTTTACAATTTTGGACAGAAAATCAATCTTCAAGTATCCATCTATAAAATGCACTTCCAGCTGTCAAACGGTGTCCAACTTGGTATTAATAGAAGTCTCAGGTTTGAGACTTTTTTACAAGTTGATGGCCATTTTAATCAATCGATGCTTAAGTATGAGATTTTTGGCCAAATTAAAAATAAGTGTTTTGTTAGAGTAGGACAGAAATGTGGACAACGCTGTCGTCCTCCGAAATAAAAACGTATTTCAAATTTTGGCCAGTAATCTCGACACCCAAATATCGACCAATTAATATTCCCTCATCTTAGCAAAAACTCTCAAACCGGAGTCGTCGCGAAGTTTCAGGTTTGAGTGTTGTTTGTGTTTTTTTTTTTTGTTTGTTTTTTTGACAAGATGAGGGTATTTTTTAATCGGTCGATATTTGAAGGACGAGTTTTCTTGCCAAATATTTTAATACGTTGTTGGTTTTCAGAATACCGTAGAACGGTTGTCTCCAAATTAGACACGAACCTGATAAATTAGTGCTAGAGAAAATTGCTACCGCTGTCTACCCCACACTCCACACTTCCCTTCCTTCGGGATAAACGTCGCTTGCATTACGCATTCTTTGTTTGTATTTTTTATGGGTAAAATAGGATTTGGAATCAATTATCAATTGGTTTGGGGGTGATTTCTCAAACCGGGACAAGCAATTCGTTCTACGAACTGGAATAGGAGATATTGGCTTGGCGTCCCTTAACTGTTTTTTCGGTCTTTGTATATATATATATATATATATATATATATATATATATATATATATATATATATATATATATATATATATATATACATATATAGTTGGTTGTGGGGAGTTAGCTGAAATCACGTTGAGTTCTCGACAGATTCTTGGAGCGAAATATTTATTAGATGCTAAACAGTAAACACACAAAAAATGCAACCAATGCCTAGAGGAGAAATATATAAAGTAAAAATAGCCTAACACGCCTCACTAGAGAGAATTAGAGAGATATTCAGCACGTGCTTAAACAGGAGACAATGTTTACTGTCCAATACACACAACACAACCCAATGAAACAACCAATACCGCAGACGAACCACCCCCCACTCCAATACTACACCACACCCAGGTCTCACACACACACACACACACACACACACACACACAACCATATATATATATATATATATATATATGTGTGTGTGTGTGTGTGTGTTGTGTGTGTGTGTGTGTGCGTGTGTAGTGCACGTTCAAATGAGTTCGTTGTTGGTGTTTTGTTGTCCCTTTTTTTTGTTCTATTGCGTTTGTTATAGATTGGGCTGTGATTAGGGACAAAAAGGCACCAGCAACGAACTCATTTGAAAGCGCACTACGGACTTATTGTCCACAGAAGAGATGAAAGATCACCGAAACGGTCGTCTCGACAGAATAATGTGAGTGTTCGTATTTATTTATTTCATATGCTCTAATCAATATTATCGATCACTCTCGTACTACAAACACCCACTAACACTCATAAATGTATAAATGCGCAAACAGTTATAAACAAATTCTCTTCAATGGAATATAAATACTCAATCTTCTTCTTCTTCGTTCAGCTTATCCCGCATTTTGCAGGGTTGCCATAATGAATGCCACATCTCCCATGCATCTCGGTTCAGCGCATCATCTTCCTCCAGGCCTAGTTCTTTCATATCATCCTTTATCTTATCCCACCATCTAGTCTTTGGGCGTCCCTTTTTCGTCTTTCCCGCTATTTGTAAGTCCAATACTTTCCTTCCCACGTACTCCCTCTCTCGTCTCTATACATGTCCGAACCCAGCCCTTTATGGGGTGCAACCCAGCACCTTGTGAGGCCGGTCACAAGCCTGGATAAATGGGGATTGTTTGGGCATCCTGGCAGTAAAACATTCAATAGGGAACAAAAATGTGATGTCAAAATAGTGGTTCTAACCTCATTGGAGGTGAATTTTTTTACTATTCCATCGGAGGACAATAAGAATCTGCTTCTATATCCCTCTGTTAAAATAGTTATGCTCCCTTATGATTCAATACGTAACCTATTCATTGTCAGTCCTGTAGGGGACTGATTACAAACTTCCAAGGAGTTTTGAACCGGATCAGAGAAATGTGTGTTCGTTTCTAATGTGATTAAAAAATAATAATAAATGTGACTCACCATCTCTAAACGGTATTAAGTCTGGATGAACAAGTTGCTGGAAATTCGATTTAGAACCACTTAGGGTTAATGTCTATTCCGTCTGCTGAGAGTAAACACCCTTCCGTACATTGTAAATGACCCAAAGTTTGCATTTCTTATTATTCTTATTGTAAATTCACTTTTTAAGCGTTCAATAGACGTGAACTTATTTGCAGGTAACCCAATTTCTGATAACCCAATTCGTTATGGGCTCATTGTTGTAATGGAAATCTCAAAAAAATGACGCAAAGTATAATATTTTCCTATACAACAATGTTAAACTGGGCCCATACGTGGTTTCGGTTGTCAGACCTGCATCGGGTTCAGTACATCCTGATATAATAACATTTTGGGACAATGGGTCAAAAATACAGTCTTCAGACGATCCAGTTGTTTAAATCTGCCTTAATTAGACAAAAAATGTTTTCCTTGCCAACTTTTACTTCTGTATCGATTGAATTCAACTTGTCAAAGTTGCTGCTCAAAGCTTTGTTCTGTGACCTCTTGACAAGTTCATGGCCATTTTAATCAAGACATTTTGACAATTTGACTGTCATTTCAATCGAGACTTTTGCTTATTCAGTCTATCGATATCTAATTCAAAAGTTGGAGTTTTGGCCAAAAATGTAAAATGTGCTTATGAGAGTATAACTGAAAGTTTCTATAAATTTTATGCAAGGTTACGTATCCTATTGCATTTTTAGATAATAAAAAAGAAGAGATGTTACCATGCTCTTTTCATAACAAGAGATCAAGCCAGTCGATTGGAGTATAAGCTAAAAATATCAAATTGCCTCGTTACACGAATCCGATAATTTCATGAGTATTTTATGAAGAACCGGGAAACACTGATCAGTAAGAAATATTTTAAAACGGGAGAGAGTCGGGGAGGGGGGGGGGGGGGGGTGTCTGGCACACGAGGGGAATAAGCAAAGACATATGGAGACAGAGAAGAATTCCAATTTGTTTGTACATATGCAAGACCCATGGATCTGGACGCTAAGCATTAAGAAATGCCTTAACAATACATGTATAAATCGATTCATCCAAATAGATACGAAATCCATCAAGAATATAAAGCAGTCTATGCAATTTATTGCATTTTTAGCCAAATAAAATGATGACATATAATACTAACAGGTGCGAGATTAAAAAAAATCTGGAAAAGTTTAGAAGCGTGTAGCCGGGAGACAAAAATTACGCACGTCTTACATTTGACAGTAATCAACCCTATTTATTGACATACTATTTATATACACAAATTTTAAAGAAAATGTAGATATTTTAAGAATTTTATTCCACGATAAAAACACATCGCAAAATGTCAAATCGAAGAACCTGGACATCATTCTCAATTTTTGATGTGATCTCTCAATTTCTCAATTTTCTTTATGACTGTTCTGTCGCATTTTTCCCAGTTGACTATTGGTATTCTAATGGCTTGAATGGTGAGTTGATCTTATGCATTTTGAGTTTACTTTAAACTTTGCTTCTGTGTAAAACGCTGTACCACCCTTATAAACCATCAATGACCAAGTGTCCATTAAATTCAAGTCAGTGTTCATTGGAGGCCATTCATCTCTGGAAATAAATCGAATTTGATTTCTTCTCGAATTTAAAATTACGTAACATTATTAGGAGAAGTAACCCATTATAAACAAGATGGGGAACCTCTCGCCCTCGCTCGTTCTTTACTGTTAAGACAAGACGCAAATTTGGAAACCTGTGATATCGTGATTGTTAAACGGCTTTGGTATAACCAGCATAGTTTCTAAACAAATAGAGAATTTTCAATTAACTTCACAAGTATTAACTTAAGGTTTTATTCTTGTTGCTTATTAATTTTCAAATATTTCCGATGTCTACTTCGTATTAAAATAACGTCATAATTTTTACGGGTTATTTTTTT
>NC_088363.1:75767387-75792387 GCF_034508935.2 Berghia stephanieae
TTGACAAAACCTGGACCAGGTGGCCGAATTGTTAAGACATTGATTGCACTGCGACTCGGAAGGTCCTGGGTTCGAAACCCTCTTCAGGTACTTTTTTTGTATCCTTGGGCAAGATAAAAAATAGGATTAAATAAATAAAATAAATATATAAATTAATTCCCTTTATTCAACCCCACCGCGAAATTTGTCTTTAACCCCGAATTGGACAAAAGGGGTGATTCCTGTTAATATCTGATAATTGACTGAAGAAATATCCATATTCCATGATGGAATTTGGGGACCGCATTTAAGAAGGCCGATCGGAAGGACTTAATATGTTTTATTTTAATTTTGAATAACCAAACGGAATTTAAAAGATATTGCTTGCTTGTGCACTCACATATTAGATATAGATATCGGGTTTTGTAAACTTAATATTGATGACGCTAAAATCAGATGGTCGATTTGGGTTTTTTTTAGAATGAAGGAGAGCATTGGGCATAAGAAAGTAATTGACCAATTGAAAGATCTCACGACACAATAATGGCCAAAGAAGACGGACATGCCACGACTGATTGCCATGTAAAACTGCCCTTGACGCGCACTATCGACTTCTCAGTCCACCGTACTATGACTAAACAGATTTATTTTTATTAAGCCATAAATGGCGTGAACGTATGAGCAGGTCTGATAACAGGACGGAATTGGATTCAATAGTCTGATGTCACGTCGCCCAGCAACGGCGTGGTTCTAAACAAAGAAAATGTGTACTTTTTATTCTTCATGCTGGCTAGAACCTTTCATATGTCATGTGATCAGAATGTATAAAAGTCAAAACATGATCATATTTATAATGTTTTTCTCCTCTGGATGCACTTTTATGCTCGTTGGAGAAATATTTCATTTGGGCGTCCGCCATTGTTCCGATAGTTAAGAACCAGTTACTAAGTTATTATGCGTCATTACGAGGGAAGTGACGTCATGACTGTTGAAGCCAATTATGGGCTCGTTTTAATACAGTTTAAATGGAGAATATTTTGCGTTGGTTTGAGAGTATTTCAGTTACAACAATGAGACAATAACAATTTGGGTTGTCAGATCTGCAAAATAGTACACTTCGGCCATAACATTTTCACTTAACACACCAACGGATTAAGCTAACACTTGTCAGAAAATCGGAAACCTGACTAACACTTTTTTTTTTAAAGATCAGGTTTGAGCATTTTTGACATGCTGAGCTTAATTTAGCTGATTGGTATTTGAAGTAATGTACAACCATGAATCTATAACAGCTTCAAAAAATAACAAAATACTAAATACTAAACGCGTTCGTGCCCCAAAATTCTATTGAGCTAACAAAAAAAAACCACTCAAGATGGTTATGCCTTGACGCTAAATCTAAGTGGACGGAGAAAAGTTGAACAGTTATTCGCGTTGATTACTTGAAGTATAAGTTATTATTCTGACCAAGAAGAGGAAAATACGTTTTGTCAAAGTACAGCAGTGTTTCTGCTGTCGCGATGTGGCAATGGTAAAGTATGGGGGTTAGTGACCCCAGTAGCCACCCGAATATAGACAATCATAGGTCATTAAGGGAATATTGACCGTCAATTAAAGGGAATTCTATAACTAACAACACCTTTTCCTTGTCTCTGGGATTGAATTATGTATTCTTCATGATGCAATCCCCGTCATTCGCCCTTGGTCTTTCATCAAATTAAAGCTTCATTCTTGTTATTTTCTTCTTCTTCTTCTTCTTCTTCTTCTTCTTCTTCTTCTTCTTCTTTTATTATTATTTTTATTATTTATATTATTATTTTATTATTATTATTATTATTATTATTATTATTATTATTATTATTATTATAGTATTATATATATTTTAAGTAGTAGTAGTAGTAGTAGTAGTAGTAGTAGTAGTAGTAGTAGTAGTAGTAGTAGTAGTAGTAGTAGTAGTAGTAGTAGTATTTATCCGTCCGAGTTGTGCAAATCTTCACGATAAAACATATTATGTATTATTGATACAAACAATATGACATGTATGAAGGGAAGAATCGGTCTAAGCAAAAAAGTTCTGCACTTTTAAAATTATTTTACTAGTGTATTGTATAAATTTACATAGATCAAGATTGAGTCATCAGGGACCAAATTATGACAAATCCGGAGATCAAAGGTTAAGAACTCATGATTACACCCTTGCAGATATTCTAAATAACCATTGCGAAATAACGGGCAATACTTAATGAGATTAATTTAAAAAGAAGTTTGCAAGCTACTTGTAGATCAATCTGTGAAAAATAATTTCATATTTTTTTAGACTTACCATACCAGTACTTATGTGCTCGAGGGTTTAAATTTTACATTGGCTTTTCGGAATAATGTTGATCCCCAACCCCCTATTTTTAAAAAAAATAATAGATTATAAATTATCATTATTATTATTATTATTATTATCATCAGCATATTTATTATTATTATTATTATTATTATTATTATTATTATTATTATTATTATTATTATATTATTAGTAGTAGTAGTAGTAGTAGTAGTAGTAGTAGTAGAGAGAGGAGTAGTAGTAGTAGGAGGAGAGTAAAGATAATATATTAAGTAGTATAACAATAATAATATTATTAATTATATAATAATAATAATAATAATAATAATAATAATAATAATAATAATAATAATAATAATAATAATAATAATAATAATAATAATAATAATAATAATAATAATAATAATAATAATAATAATAATAATAATAATAATAATAATAATACTAAAGAGGAACCCATATTTTAAAAAGAGGAGAACCCACTTTGAAAATTATTAATGATATGATGTTTGGTCTTTAAATTTTTGTTGTCATTATATTTTTCGAAGAGAATCCCAAATCTCCTGATATCCTCCTTCTCTTTGAAACCATATTGAGTTCATTAGATATATGTTTGTATTCGGTGATCGCCGACTTCCCGTCTGTAATTCTCACATTTCCAAATATAGATCTAGCATGTATTAAAACATTTATAGAGGAATATTTTGACCAAGCTTTTGATCAACAAATAATTCATATTTACATAGATATAAATAGCATGCAATAATACATTGCCAAAATATTTTAAGTCCTTCTTCATTAAATATAATCAACCTAAATGTATCAATAGATAAACATTATATTTTGATCGTTTTTAACAGATCTAAAAAAATAATAATTACCTATATTGGGCGATTTTAATCATTCTGTATTGTTAATAAAGGTTAAAAAACATCATTTTTGGTGAAAAATATAAATCATTTGTGTTGATATCCGTTTTGCGACCTATTTTGGGGGTCTGGCATAAAAAAATAACAATCTTGTGGCAAACGTTCCACAATAACTATTGAAGGAATGACTTCCTTATTCTTCCCTCTTATCAACATTGTAGCATATTGTGCACCCATTTTATTAGAACATTACAAAGTTGAGAATCAAAATGTTATGACAAAATTTATGTTAAAATTTATGATTTGGATTATAATTCAAAATATACATACCCTATCAAAATAAATCTCTCAATGGTAATATAATATATTATCTCTGTGATAACTGGAACTTTTCAGACAATGTCATTGTATAGATTCTGAGAAACGTTTGACACAGTATCCCATACCCTTAGAAAAATGACATATTGAGAAAATATCAAAATATCTTTCCGTTTTTCACACTTTTCTTACTATCTGTATCCTTTTAGACTGTGTTTTTCGTGCCTTTAAGGTCTATTTTAAGAACTAAGACTTCAATAATATTATTTCTAGGATAACATAATGTCGTTTTCCAACAAAATCTCAAAATCAATTTTTAAAAAGGATTTTCCTAATAATTAGGCCCAAACCGCCCATTAAACAAAAGACTATAACTTTAGAAAATATACTATTCACAAATTGACAGGTAATAATATATTTTTTTCTTATAAAACGATTCACCCAGTTAATTATGACGTTGTCACGAAATCGAAAATCTCAGATTATGTATTGCCCATTATGCCTGTTGGTATGTCGGACATCCACGAAGGACCTCCATCTTCCTCTGTTCGTGGCCATCATCTGCAGGGAGCTCCATGTCTCCTTTCCCTTCCCCCCATACCATCTTATCTCTCCCTCCATTGTTCTCCTCCAAGTGGCCCGATACCTTCCTCTTCTTTTCATTCCTTCTGGACAGCGTACACAACGACAACAGTTTAGTTGAGACGGGATCCCGTTCCTGACACCTGCTGACCCGGTCACGGTGAGCGGTCAATCACCGAGAGGAATTTACCTAACGGGGATTGCCGTTTCACTCAATTTAACAATGTTTTGTTTTATTGTCTGTTAGACACCCATATTGAATGAGTTGAAATATCACTACTTGGTATAAAAGTTTATATTTTCTACTTTTACTGTGTGTTTTTTTTTATTTTTTCATAGTATTACTAGATTTCTCAATATATGTTATCAATGAACGGTAACAAATTACACAAAAAATATAGCGGGTGCAACATTTCAAAAATTAGAGAAAAAAAAAAAACGTTGCTATGGATTTGTCTGAATTTTATGTATTATAAAGAGAAGATGTAAATACTTCTCCTCACAAAAAACGTATTTTTCCTCAACACAAATATATCCGCTACGAGCATTCAAACTCGTCAGTGTAGTTTGGGGCTGGTCTTTAACTGAATTGCGTTGATGACAAATCGCATTTTATTCATATCATTGATAATGCCGGATGCTCTTTTTTTTCCAATTTTGCTGTTGTTTGGTGACAGGTCTCTGTGCCTTGTTCTCCAAGAAGTCTAAGTCCAAACTTATATTGAGTGATGTGTGGTATGCACTTGTACTCAAGGAGGTGTTGTTTTGGGATTATTTTGTTTGGAAAATATTTTCTGTATGTATCCGTGTAATGTTTTATTGCACTTTGAATATATTGGATCGTGTCTGCTTTGATCGATTTTGTGTGTGAAATAAAGTTGTGCACATGACTATAGGCCTTGTTTATATTGTCGAAAATTAATCCAATACTGCAAGCGTCGTCAATGATGAGTGGGTCGTGGGTGCAGTTCTTTGTTTGTTGGATAATTGTAAGTGTAGACTTTTTCTTGTTAGTATTTGTGGCAGTGGTTGCCAATGAATGATCTGCTGTGGTAAGCCTGTTGTGTAATGCGGTATTCTGTCCAATTCAGAGGCAATAAGACCATCCCTGAGGGTGAGTGGCTCGTGCATGAGATTTGAAAGTCTCTCCTGCGTTTTGGAGTTTGTTGTTATATTCTACTCTGTCGATATCAAACATGCAAGTGCAACCCGTTTCAAGGTTGATTTATTTATTATTAGCGTCTTGGCAATGAAAAAATACAAAGAAGCTAATGAGTCGTGTGTTCAATGTGCTTTATAATGTGTACTTTTTACACATAAATTATGAGTGTGCTCCTTGCTTGTCCAATGCCGTGTCAGTCCCATAGACTAAAAGAATGTTATTAGAATAATTTGAACATTTAAATGGTTTCTTGCGGGCACGTTTCTATTTCTGTGTTAAACAAAGCATACCACGACATGTCCTACATAATGAATTCACTGCTTGGTTATGACTTGCAATTGTGTGGTCCATGCTGTAAGAGAAAATTCAAAATTGACTGAGCGATGTAAGCAATGATATAGTGAATTAATGAATAAAATGAGTTTTAAAACACTCTGTATTACTTCTCATATCCATGCATACATAACAGGGTACATAAAATTTCGAAAAAGAAAAACCAAATACTTCACCCAATTTGGTGAAAGAAAGGGGGGGGGGGCAGGAAAATTCTAACAAGCAGTTGAGCTAAGTTGAGGCCCAACACACAATGTCATTTAAAATTAAACATTAGCAAGATAATTCAAATTATGCAATTTAAAAATCAAATTAACTCATCATTGAAAAAAATAAAAAATAAAAATACAATTAACAATAAAACCGCAGCGAAATATTACGTTTCAATAACAAGGCTAAAGAGGTAATATCATTATTACCTGACCTACCGCGGAAAAATAATCATTACAAAATAATGAAAACTGAAGAGTAAATGAAACTTACCTCATTTCGTAGTAAAACTTGTGCCTTGTGAATCACACCAAAAAAAATTTAAAGTTTATAGCAACGTTTTTTTAGAATCCTGAGGTAATTACAAGTAATTTTATTTAAATGTTATAGAAAAATATGTGAATTTGAATCACGGCTTGTGGAATAAGTACTGGAGATATTGAAATAAAAATTGGACCGATGGAAAGAGGAGGTCTGCGAGAATTCTTTGCATTTGGGTGGAATTGCATCGTCACGAAGATCGTGAGGTTAATTGGTACGGAAATCATCCATTGGTATCACCCAATGCACGTCAAATCTACGTTCTGGGAATTGATATCGGCTGACCGCTGTTGACCCGGTTACCTGTCGGGTGAGGTTACGTGGGCGCTCCGAACAGCGGGAAACTACACGGTCAGATTTATAGTGCAGTTTAGACGCCGTGTCTGGTGTCCACTGTAGGACAGTTTTGCTGATGTTTCCCACCGTAATGTCAGATTATCGATCCAAAAATATAACAAGGAACGACACCAAATTATCTGAATGCGGTCTTCTGTTCCTTGTCCAATACTTTTGTCAGATTAGGCTGTATTATTATTTATCTACCCGCCAATCCATTAGACACAACATCGAAGTAAGATACAAAGAGGATTACAGTGTTATTTATGTAGAAAGACTCTCATACCATATAGTGTTTACAGAGGAATAGATTTTTTTGCCCACAAGCACCCTTTTTATATGATTGAATTCGAATACGATGACAATTACAATACCATTACAAATAGTAATAATGCAACAATGTTGAAAAAATCGTTTTGGTGAGAACAAAAATAAAGCTAAAGACAGTGCATAATGCTAGTATACTTACAAAATTGTAGGTGATGATAATACCAGATTATAGTATGACGATGTTGATAATAATGAGGGTACTGATAGCAATGGCAAAAGTTTGTAAAGCATATTGCTATAACATTATTACCATTGTTATCATTGTCTTTTTTCATTCTATCTTAATCGATTGCTCATATCAAATTTGACCAATCATCTCAATCGCCTATTATGTCGGGGTGAACCCGACCATGAAAACCGAATTTAAAGACCAAATAATAACATTTGAATAGAATTGATTTTATTGAGAGGAGTGAATAAGGTTTCTTTAACTGTAACCAAAAAAAAAAAAAGATCGAAATGTGGATTTTCCATTTGGACTGGTAGTGAAATAGATGAAGCATCCTGAGCATTGTGGACTATGAAGAGTCGTTCATCGAATCTGTCCATATCACATTTATTTCTTTGAAATAGTATTTTGAAAAAGAAAAACTGAAGTCGACTTAAAGGATGATCTAATCATCATTGTGTCCCTGCAAATTTAATATCCTACCATGCTTATGGTTTTGTAACTCTTTTTTATCATTATTTTTATTTTGTTATTGAAGTGGGACTGTTAGAAAAAAACCCACTAAAATCATACTCCTTTATATTGAGTATAATATTGATATTTTAACCGTGAATCTGATTTTTATAATAGTATTGGAAGTGTGGAAACCAGTTCTCCGGACAACTGGATACATAGAATGTACAACAGATCTTCTGGTCTCAAATTAATGGCATCTTATTTTCTAGTCTAAATATATTGTTGTCGTCAATTGATGCTAAGCGTTTGGTTGAAAAACTCACAAAATCCGCTAACCAATTATAATTACCAGCACACAAAAACCATGTGTAACCTTAAACGTTTATAGATGCTGTGCGCTCGGCTAAGAAAGTCGCAACATTGCCATCCGGAAATATAACGGACCAACACACAAAACTATATTGAGTGATGTCATCTTCGTTCTATCTATACTTTTATTTATACAATCTAGTGAGAACTACTCGTGCAAATGGCTGACTAAAGACAATAACAAAGAGCTGAGTGACGTCAAAAATAATTCATTCTCGCTCTTTTACTCCCCGGAATCCTAAGCATAATATGCCTTTACATCATGTTGCTACAATAGTCATTCAGTATGTAACCTATTCATTGTTACTGAGGACTGGTTACACACTTCCAATGAGTTTTGGACCGGAAGAGAGAAAGGTGAGAAGACACGACTTCTTTGCTTTATTGCAGTCACTATTTTCACTACAAAGCATTAATCGCGATATATTTTGAGAGATAGTGAAATAGAACCAGTAGTATAAGGAGTTAATGGGCTATGCTACTGATCTAGCGTGGCCTTTGTAAATGCAAAACCTGATACAGGCCAAGAAATTACGTCACAGTGCAAAGCGACAACCACTAAACCAGAAGTTATCGATGAGTTAAATTCAACCAATGGGACCATTTTGTTCTTTGATGAGCACTATATACGACAACTGACTTTTTACTTTGCTGGTGTTCGTCGCAACTTGTAGGTAATAGGGAAAAACGTGTGATGTCAAAAACGGGTTCCTATTTCATTGAAAGTGTAAAGCCACTCTTCCGGAGGACTGTGTACATACCTTGTGTAACTCATCCTCTGGTGCCATAGAGGTAGTATCTTATTTTCTAGTCTCAGTAGTTGCTAGTCGTCAATAAAGATCCTAAGAATCTGCCTATACATCCTGCTAATGAAATACTTATGCCACCTTTATGTAACTATTCATTATTTGTACTCCAAAGGACTGGTTACATACATACTCCCAAGAATTTGGGAACAAAAGGAGAAGAGTGTTGATGTCACTATTTTTCTTCCTGTTTCAGGCTATAAGCTATGGAACGGACCCTTGTAATTATTATTATAAAAAATGCATTCACTCAATAACTGCCGTCCTAGCAGTATATCGATCGATTTAAATGTTTATCACCTTGGCAAAAGCTCTCAAACCTCGAGGTCCCAGGTTTGAAAGATTCTGCCAAGATGAGAGAGGTTTAAATCGATCGATATTTGAAGGACGATTTTTCTGGCCAAATTTTTAAATACTTGTCTTTCCAGAGTACGACAGTAAACTAGTTAACGGGTCACTTGTTTGCGTTAGTCTCGAATCCCGGTGATGAAACGGGCGCGAACATAATGTTGCCTCAGCACAATGTGTTTTTGATCCAGTCCTATGAAATGGAACCTTTCTCAAACTGCGAAGTCCCAGATTTGAGAGTTTTGCCAAGATAAGGGTCATTTAAATCGATCGATATTTGAAGGACGAGTTTTCTGACCAAACTTTCAAATATTATGGGTTTCTCTGAAGAATTGCAGAATATATATTAAAGGGATACAATCCAGGCAATAAACTTCTTTGTCCTAAATCAATGGATTGCCTACCTTGTTTTAACAAGAATGCGACGAAATTGGAGGAGATGGAAAGCATAATAAAAATATTTGAAAAGGAGAAGACTATTTTAAAGATCGTCTGAACGAGATGTTTTAAGAATAGAAACAGTAGTCGGGAAAGAAAAGCAGTGGACTTAATTCGTGATTTAACATGTTCAGTCAAAATTCAAATCAGTTGCCACTCAGGTAAAACAATTTTATATTGATCAGTTCTAGCTTACGTGTACATATTTATAAGTCTATTACCTTGAATAGGGAACAAAAGAGGGATATTTAAAATAAACTGGTTCCCATCTAATTGGAAGTGTAAATCCACTCTTCCGGCAGAGTGATGGCATTGTATATTCTTGTCTAAATATTATGCTGGTCGTCAAAAAGAAAATCACCCATCGTCGTTCTTTTGCGTCCTGCAATCCTTAGAATCTGTCTATATATTGTGATACTAAGATGCCACCTTATGATTCAATATGTAATATTTTCATTGTAATTATTCCTACGAAGGATAAGTTACATACACACTACCAAGGATTTTAGAGTAGAAGGTGTGACGTCACGACTTGTCTGCCCAATTATGTTTAGGTCTTATTGTTATCATGGAAAAATGCCAGGCCAATGCAAAATATTCTCCCTTACAGCAATTTTAAATTGAGCGCTCAAGTAATCTCGCCTATAAGATTTGTGCGTTTAGGTTGCAACTGACGTGTACATATTTGCAGGTCTGATAACCAAATTCCTTATGGGCTCATTATTGTAATGGGAATCTCAAAAAATGACGCTAAATATTGTCCTTTACAACAATGTTAAACTCGGCCCATAAGTGGGTTAGGATATCAGACCTGCATATATGTACACTGCGGTTGCAACTAATGAAACTATTCCAAAATGTCATTTTTGTGACTTTCGACATTTAAAAAATAAGTTATTTGGAAACACTGAGGAAAAATTCATTTTAATCAATTTTTGTTACTTGAAGAATGTAAAATAAACTCCAAAAAACTGGCGGTCTTGCTCCAATAGAATAACAGACATAGTTTTTAAACTATTCAAAAAAGTGTGGACAGAAGTATCATCAACTTTTTTCATACATTTCGACACTTCCAAGAGCTAGTACTACTACACAATGAGGCCATGCTCAAGTTACCTCGGTCTAGCTCTCGGAACCTTGTTACTGAGGCGATCAAGTGTGGTTCTTATTACTCTTCATAGGTATGAAACAATGTTTACAAATAAAGAAAAAAGGTTTAAATATATTTTTATACAAAATTAAACAAATAAATAACGAAAGAAATGGGTAAAATCAAAAACTTCTGATTGATTCAGCTCTCCAGTGAGATAGCCTAGAGGATAAGGCAGTGCACTAAGACATTGAGATCACAAGTTCAAGTCCCATCCTTGACATCCTATATTGTATGTGAGCAAGAAATAACATGTATTGCTTTATCTATGAATCATCATTGTGCTGACGACTCGATTAAATCGGTCAACTTTTAGGTCTAGTCCATAAACACCAATTTTTTTCCCCTTTGAGCTTCATACAGGATAATCGTATCTACTTACTTTGAAATAAGTGGCCATGGACAGTGCAAGATAAAGAACTGAACAAGTGTGTATGAAAGATGCCAGACAAAGCAAGAAAGAAGACTACAAGAAAAAAAACCATCCCAAAAAATCAGTCTACCTCGACTGGGGATCGAACCTCAAACCTTATTAAGATTACCGGTCAGACGTGCAACCATTACACCACAGAGGCTCCCGATAGTTGGGACAATTTTAATACCTATATTCTTCACAAGGGTACGCGTTTTACGCTGTGAACCCTCGCTTGCATCAAACAACACATACATTGAACACGAGAGGAATAGGATGACGACATTTGAGTTGCTCCATTAAAAAAAATATTTTTTTTGAAAATATCAAATTAAGAAATTAAGGAGCAGGCGCCGGTGTAAGATAAAGAACTGTCCAAGTGTGTATGAAAGGTGCCAGACAAAGCAAGAAAGATTCCAAAAAATTAGTCGACCTCGACAGAGGAACCTCATTACGATTACACCACAGAGGGTATTAAAATTGTCCCACATAGACAGTGCTATTCGCATTTCCATGAAATAATAACGAAACAGCATAATCCAACTTCAGAGATACCTTCTACTATGAAATCCTTATTCTCTATACTTCCTGATAAAATGTGACCCGCCGCCTCAATCTAGTATTATGTCGTGTTGTATTAGAGGGAATGTGAAACAGTGACTTTAACTAGTTTAAAGGCCGTACTCTGGAGCAACACGTATTAAAAATTTGACCATAAAAACTCAAATATCGATCGATTTAAATGACACCCATCTTGGCGAAAAACTCTCAAACCTGAGACCTCGCGAGGAAGATAATTTCATAAAATTGCAGAATGGAACCAAAGTCATCTTTAATGTCTATATAAATTTCCATACAACTACTATACCCAGTCACATGAATCAAGGTTTAATATATGGACAATTTCGTTGTTCACAAAAAAGTACGTAACTCTTTTCAGGTGGAAGAGTCAATTTGATTAAGAACTCACACACTAGCCATAATAAATCTAGACAATCAATCAGAAGAAGGCGTGGAAAGCAGAGGTTTACAAACGAGCATGAACGGAAACAGTTTGTGGTAGGTCTATTATAACTTGGGCGGCATCATGACAACGTGATCAACATTTTAATCTTCGGATCCATCAATTTCAAGAGCGATGTAATAAATCTTTTTTCTTCATTCGGTCGTCTAAAAGTTTGTTTACTTATTCATATATTTTTGTTTTAGTTCATAACTGTCCAGCAAGCACCAGGATGCAGTGTAAAAAATAAAGAGACTAAATTAGCTTGTCCCCATATAACCCATCTATGTAATCGATTTAGAAATGTCTTGATAAGCCTAATCGGTATGATAATATTTTTAAAACTGGAGTTATCTACTCAAACTGAATAATAATGGAATATGCATATTATAAACAAAAAAAACTTTTTTAAAAAGCAAATATACAAACAAAGGACAAACAAAAACTAAGGGTAAGTCAGTCTCAATCTACCATTGTAGGTGCTTTATTTATGTATATACATAATTATATCTGGTTGAGTTTATGTTAACATTCATCACGTTGTCATCACTATCACAATCACGCTCTTCACCCCCATCATTGTATTCAGTCATTTCATTGTCATTCTTAGCAGCGTCGCTGCTATCACTATTGTCATTCTCGTCATCGTTACCATCATCCTCATCACTATTGTTATCCCCGTGTAACGGATCAAAATCGTCCATTTCCATTAGCAACACAAATATCATCGTGCTCATTAGTACTAACCTCATCATCATTAGTCTCGTCATTGTAACTACTACAGTTTTCAATGATACCATTGTCATCGCCATCAGCACCTTCAGCATGACATTTACTATAATCATCTAATTACAAAACGCACCTATGTTATTTGAGTATGAATGAGTATGGCTGCGCAGTCTTTATGGACGCTTACCGTGAATGTGTGTGTCACTTCGAGTTTGTCAGTTAGTAATTTGCTTCCATAAATCTCTGTCTAGTGCAAGTGTTCTTAGAATTAGAATGTCGTCATGTGTGTTAAGGTGCTGAGGCAGTTGAATGTTTCCTTGTGTTGTTGAAATCAGTTCTTCGGTTGTTGTTTCTAAATATATTTGATATTTTTTGAGATCTTGATTCAATGTTGTTGGAAGTGAAGTTGGTGTATGCCCTCTGTATTTGGCTCCTTGTTTGAAGTAATCATCCATTGAGGTTTGTGCTGGAATATTTTCATCTCTTCAGAGCACGTATCCGAGCAGTTTCCATCTTTGTTTCTTTATACGCGTACTGACTGGTTGTACTCTGCGTCTGTCATATACATCCTCATTACTGATTTTGTCTGGCCAATGTGGTAGGTCTCAATTGTTTGCGATGAAGGGAGTCCAGAATGTCCAAATTCTTTTTTGTAAGACCCCACGTACCACAGTTATCCATAAGGATTGGCAGCACTAGCGCTTCGTAAAGGCGTATTCTTTTATTTTCATTAATGATGTCCGTTCTGTTTGTAACGTTGTGTAGTTCTCTGAATGCAGTTTGAGCTAGCATTTTTCTCTGTTTGATGTCTTTATTTTTATTAATCAAGTTTCCGAGTTTCCTTACACTTTTCCATTCCGCTTGTTTCTTGTTAACCACTGTAATTTCTGTTTTGGATTCGTTGACCTTTAGATTCCAATGTCGCAGAGTATTGGATATTATTAGTGTGTGCTGCTTCGTCAGGTCTGCTGTATCAAAGGCAGAGCTCATGTCAATGCCCAATAAAGTGAACTCTTCTTTGTATTTTTCAGTTCTGGCTTTCAACTACCTATGAGCCCATACAATGTCACTGGTACTCCTATCTTTTGTGAATCCGCTCTGTGTCAAAGACAGATATTCCTCCACTCTTTATAAATATGGTGACATTTTGATCGGTTGTGTTTACGTGTTTTATACACAATGTGATAGTGTTGTGTGCGTGTGTGTTTTGCATGATACTCATTTATATACTTAAATTAGGGATTGATGGTTACTATTCTTTTTTTCGGATAAATGATTTTTTTTTAGCTTTTATATAGCGCAATATCCACTAAGCGTGCTCAAGGCACTTTACAAGGGATCCTGACCAACAGCAACAATTAACATTTAGGACGGGACATGACGCCTGTTAGGCGATATCAAATTTTTTTCGGACAAATACAACGCTGTTAACGGCCAGGTACTCATTTTACATCTGAGTACGGTGAGGGAATGTGAGTAAATAGTCTTTTCCAAGGACTCAACTATGCGCCGAGCGAGGCTCCAACCCAGGACCTTCCGATCCGAAAGCGAGTGTTATTCCACTAGATGACATAACCGCACAATTTTTGCGTGTGTTTATATATTATTATATGTGCCCACATGGTCAAGTAAGGGTTATTTATTCATTTATTTACTTATTTATCTATATATTTATTTTCTCTGTTTATATACTTATCTATCTAATAATTTTGGTAGTTTCTTTTGGTTAATTATTGATTTTACTGGTATTGATTTGAAATTCTATGTTAAACTTTATTTCATATTGGCAAGTGCCATAAATAAACATTTGAATTGAATTGAATGAAGAGAAATGTATTTCTAAAGTTCTTTGGGGTTTATGAGTATGCATATTTCGCTCGGTTTCTTTTATGTCAGCCTTATTTTTCCACCTGGATTGTATCATTTAACAGAAGGTAGGTTATTGTGTACGGTAAATAAATCAATCAGCAATAAACACATTGAATTTGGGTCACGGGAAGCTCTCCATAATCAAATCAGGTTAATGAAAACAAGGTGCGAGTGGCGACCAAATTTTAATAAGATTACAGTAACGTTTGGTTAACCACACATCGAATGTATCAGTCAATGTGCGTATAGTCTTTCTTGTTTGGGCATTTTAGGGGAGGGGGGGGGGGGGGGGGGGAAACTTCTCAGACTGTATCATATTATACTACATGGTCTCTCTCTCTCTCTCTCTCTCTCTCTTATATATATATATATATATATATATATATATATATATATATATATATAAATATAAATATATATTATCTATCTATCTCTCTCTCTATCTATCTATCTATCTATCTATCTATCTATCTATCTATCTATCTATCTATCTATCTATCTATCTATCTATCTATCCATCTATCTATATCTCTCTCACACACACATACACACATACACACACGCGCGAACATACACACTTATATATATATATATATATATATATATATATATATATATATATATATATATATATATATGAATGTTGGTGGGTACTTGTAGGTACGAGAGTGCTCGATAATATTGATTAGATCATATAAAATAAATAAGAACACCCACATTATTCTGTCGAGACGATGGTTTCGATGGTTTTCCATCTCTTCGGTCAACAATAAGTCCGTAGTGCATCTTCAAATGAGTTCATTGCTGGTGTCTTTTCGTCCCTATTTTTTTGTTCCGGAGTGTATGTTATTGATTGGGCAGTGATTAGTATTGTTATGTAGTGACATGTTGTAGTGTGTTCTCATTGTGTGTGTGTGTGTGTGTGTGTATGTATGTGTGTTTGTGTGAGCGTGTGAGGGTGTATGTACTATTTTTATCTACCACCACCCCCTCCCCTCCCCCCTTTTCCACACAACTATATTCCACAACATAGCATCATATACAAACATATAAACACCACACACAAATACACACAAACACACACACACACACATATAAATATATATATATATATATATATATATATATATATATATATATATATATATTGCTTATGTATGGGGAATCTTTCCAAATTTCGAAAATCATAATTTAAATATTTTGGGAGTTTCTTTGTGCATGGCTTTTTATAAATCATTTCATTCTTGTAAATTACTAGTGGAATATAAATGCGGTATGAAATTTAAACTCCGTAGTTAGTAAACATATCTGTTATAATAAAGTCTGTAACGTGTACAAGATTAGATATAATCTGTTTAGCAGAGAATTGATGAACGATAAAACAAAGCCTGGCATGAGAACAGCAGAAGAAAGGTGAGTGATAATACATAACCCAGATTCAAATATGTAATGTTCATAATGAAGATTGGATACACGTATGGATTCTCTGTGGGAATTTTAAAAATACCATCAGATAAACGTCTGATGTAAACAGGAAAGACCCATGCTGTCCAAAGTGAATAGATGAGTGTTAAAAATCTTGGCCAAAGAAAAATAGAAAGAAGCTGCCTAAGGTGGGGTTCAAAGCCAGGACCACCCTGGTCACAGTGAAGTGCATTAACCACTTGATCACCTCGTCGCCGCCCGCCACCCACTCACAAATAATGGTAAGATAGGCAGTTTTTTAAGATCGAAATTTTAATGAGCGGATTTTATACGAGTATTTCACTTGTATCATATTATACGTTACTATAGGAAACAGACATTTTAAAAAAATACATGTTTAAAAAGAAAAAAAAAGCTAATTGAAATCAGAATCATTAAAGAAGTTGATAGTGAGAATTTATACGATCGATGTCAAATGTAACCTTAAAAACGTTTTTAAAAACGTCACTGATTTAAAATCTACTCTTTACCACGTTCTTGATAATCATGTTCCAATTGTAAAGAGATTTGTGACTGACAGACTAGAAGCTGGTTGGTTCAACTCCGAGGTTAAAAAAGGCCAAACAAACAAGACAGGAAACGGTCACAAAGGCTATGGCAAAAAAAACTGGATTAACTGTCGATAGTGATATGTACTGCGCCATGAAAAGAAAATTAAAGAAAGAAAGCTAAAAAGTATTATTACATTACAAAATTTAGAAACATCAAATAATGTAAAGAGCTGAGTCACGTGACAACCAAATTGTTTGGGAAACAAAAATCTAGAACTGTCCCAAACTGGGTCAAACCCTAATCTAGCTGAGAGCTTTGCGACCAACTTTAACTCTAAGATTTGAAATATGAGGAAAGAGATGGACTCTACAACACAAAAACCGTGTTTTAAAAGTTTCGATGGAACTCCGCTGTCCATATTTGAAACAGCAACAGGAGAAGAAGCTCGACAAATTGTGATGTACAGTCCAGCAAGTTTTTTTGTGAATTAGACTCAATTCCTACATATTTATTTTAAGAACACATTGATGTTTTATTACCAACAGTAAACAACATTATCAATTATTTTTTCAGTTCAGGCATAATTCCTGATACTTTTAAAATAACCATTGTAAAACCTCTTTTAAAGAAAAGTGGTCAAGACATAAATGATTTCAAAAATTACAGACCTGTATCAAACCTTTCCTTCTTATCAAAAGTCATGGAACGTATCGTCTTGCGTATCGTCTTGAAAAGACTTTTTAAACACAAGAATATTAATAATTTTACCGAACCTCTCCAGTCTGCATATAAGGCCTTTCATAGTACAGAAACTGCTCTAATGAAAACCAACACCGACATTCTTAACGTCATTGACAAAAATAATGCATGTTTGTTTGCTCTTTTGGGTCTATCTGCAGCTTTTGACACCATAGATCATGGTATACTCCTGAATAGGTTAAACATGACTTTTGGCATAGTGGGAAAGAAACTTGACTGGCTGATTTCTTACTTAAGCATCAGAAAGCAGGTAGCATGAATAGATAAAACAACGTCTCATGAACATCCTTTAAAATTTGGTGTATCTCAGGGATCAGTCATTGGACCTGTTCTCTTTACAATATACATTCTGCCATTGTCTGAAATTTTTGTAAAAAAATAAAATATCTTTCTATCTTTATGCAGATGACGCCCGATTGTACAAATTCGACACACCAAACAATATCCCTTTTTTAATTACACGTATGGATGATTGTATCACAAATATAAAGTGTTGGGTGTTATCAAAGAAATTGGAGTGAAATGCTGAAAAGACGGAATTGATTACATGCGGAAATACCAATGAAAAAAATTAAGTTTTATCAACAGTCAGTCCAAATATCAATTGATGTCTGATACAGTATATAGTCCTCTTTATGTGTTCAAAACATTGCTGTCATTTTTTTATAACAATTTATCCATGCAGACACAAATGATTAACCTTTGTAAAATTCTAAATATTTATCTAAAGAAAATTGCCACTATCAGAGATTATTCGACAGTTGAGGTAACCAGTCAGCTTGTTATCAATTTTATTTTATCACGTATTGATTACGATAATTCCCTTCTTTTAGGTGTAAGTCAAGATTAAATCTCTCGTCTTCGTGTCATTCAGAACAGTGCCGCAAATTAATTTTAAGAAAAGCTCGTATGTCCCACTCCCTCCCAATTCTCTACGATTTGCACTGGCTACCAGTCAGACTGAGATTAAATCGCTATAATTTGTTTTAAATTTTTAAATGATGAAGCTCCTATCTCCTTTTTAAAAAAACCTATTACATCCTTATACACCTTCCAGATCACTAAAGTCATCATCTAATGAAACTAAACCTTTAGTTCCTCTATTTAAATACAATCGTTTTGGCGAGCGATCCTTTTCTGTCATGGGACTCTATGTATGGAATTCTATCCCTTAGAACCATCAAGGAACAACCAATTTTAATTCTTTTAAATAGAAACCAAAACATTTCATTTTCATGTTTTAATCTGAGAATGTACAGGTCGGTTATGGCCCTATGTATGAATCGTCAATTGTGGGTCTGCTTGAGTGTGTGTGGTTTTTTTTTTAATTGCGCTATACAAATGCCATCTATTATCATCATTATTATTATTATTATTATTATTATTATTATTATTATTATTATTATTATTATTATTATTATTATTGCCGCATTAAAGTTAGAAATAAAACAATAAAGACGAAATAACAAGCACCTCATCGCGTCAATCCTATTTTATGTCGGAATGAACTAAATAATGAAAGTTTCATTTTAAAGTCAAAATGATAGGATTAGAAAATGCCAGTTATTTAAAAGTTTGACCAGTTAACTGCCGTACTCTGAAAAAAAACTCGTATTTAAAAATGTAACCAGAATAGTCGTCCTTCGATTGATATGACATCTTGGCAAAAATCTGGAGTCTCGCTAGTTTTTTTTTCCAGGGTGAGGGTTATTTAAATCAATCCATATTTGAAGGACGGGTGTTCTGGCCAAATCTTTTAATACATGTCTTTCCAGAGGACGGCAGTTAACGGTTTTTTTAAAATCTCACTCTCTTTGAAGAGAGAATTTGATTTTAGACACATTCTTTATGTTAAACTTAAGACTGACTTATTTACATAAAGATAATCCAAACACGATACCGTTTTGAGATTATTGGTCACTTATTATTCGCTCCATTCACCCCAGGGGGATTTTCTTTATTACTTCAGGGCACATCTTGAGAAAAAAAAACCTAGATAACATGCGACAGCAACAATGTGGCTGAGCAATGGGGGAAAGTTTCTTGCTCAAAGAAAAACGAGATGACAACAATGGGGTTCAAACCCAGGGTCTCCGGGAGGGACATTTTAAAGCCTCATCCATTCGATCGCCCCCCCCCCCTCCACCCCCAGCCCCACCCCTTCGTAACAGAATGTGGATAACACATCCATTGAACAAACGAACCACATGAGAAAAGTAGAGAGGGAGGATTATGTATCAAAGGTCAAAAAAATAAACTGAACAAAGCCCCGGACTGGGGCTCACACGCTGGTTCAACTACGTTCGGCCAGTGATTCCACAAAACTGGTTGTCCCTCGAATACGGAAAAATGCTAGAATGAAATCCTTTTCTCATTTCGGACCCTCTGTTTGGAACGCCTTACCACAGAGTATGCGTGAAAAAGAATCTTTGTCTATTTTTAATCGTTCGCTTAAAACATATATGTTTCGTGTTTAGTAGATGGTATGAGAAGCAAGATAGGTATGTCTGGTTTGTGTTGTGTTTGTGTGAATGTGTGTGTGTGTGTGTGTGTGTGTGCGTATGCTTGTGTGTGTGAATGAGTATGTTACAGCCAAAGTAATTTGTAATTTAAGCGCTTAGAGTCTGTTGTCTCGGAGTTATAGCGCTATAATATACGTTTTCAGCATTATTATTATTATTATTATTATTATTATTATTATTATTATTATTATTATTATTACCATTATTATTATTATTATTATTATTATTATTATTATTATTATTATTATTATTATTATTATTATTATTATTTTAGGCCATTCAGCCAAATGTTTTCCCACTGGTGTGAATTTAAGTTGGATTAAAACTGAAAAGAAAGGATCATTTTTCTACATTCTTGGCAATATCTTAATTTTAATTAGTTATACCCAAAACAGATAATCTAGTATTGATCAAGTGAGTCATTGTGACTAACAATCCCTTCTTCACTTCCGTCATTTTCATATTTCCTATCAGTCAAATCTTAATGACGTCAATCAGCCCTTTATTATTGTTTCTGGACCACAAGATGGGTGATTGGTTCTCACTAAGGCATATAACTCAGACTTAAAACGCATAAGGTTGCATATGACAGTTTTGTGAGTTGGTATATTTCATCTAGTGTGTAGATCGTGTGAGTATTTTACTTAAACGCGTCAATAGTTCACTCCAATATATTGCCAGGCAGACCCGATGGGACACATATTCAGCCTAGTCGATGTCGATGAGCTGTTACATTAAAGTAGGCTTGCATAATTTAAAAAATAAAATTGATAATATTTCCATGACCTTTATACAAAAATACGCATTTAAAATTTTGGCCAGTTGAAGAACGAGTATTCTGGCAAAGTTTTTAAATGCGTGATTCTATTTTGTTTTGTTTTCTTTTCTTTTTTTAAAATTTTTGTATTGTTTTTTTTAAAATGTTGTAGTGTTGTTTTATTTATTTAGATATTTTTTTTTTTGCTTTTAAAATTTATTTTTTTATCTGGGGGAGGGGGGGGGCTTTTGTTTGGTTTTGGGTTTGTTCTTTACTGTTGGGGGGGGGGGGGGTAAGGCAGTATAGAGAGTGGTGTTTATTGAATCAGCAAGTAAAATATTTAACACGAAAATAATGTCATATCGAAGAAATTAAACATTTTGATGTCTACGTCAGGTTTAAGCTCACACTGATGCCCATCAGCAGATCGGATCTCTGCCACCAGTTCGTGTTCTATCTATAGGCTATAGCAAAACTGAAATCGAGAAGCAGCCACATTTTAATAAGATTATAATATTCTTGTGAAAAGTAAGCCTAACGTTCTGTTAACCTACACATCGTGCCTATCAGTATAACCCTTTCCCGTCACAAAGTTTAAATTGATTTTATTACTTTTACTTACTCTGTGTTATTGGTAGGACGGAAACGATTCTTCTTGTGAGGTAACCATCATGGCCGTCATCTCACCTGTATCCAAACAGTGATAATTATAGTCTTTTTCCTCAATGGCCATTATTGCCCCTCAGGAGTCGGCAGGCGTAAACTGGACTAGGTTCGAGTAGACGGACACTCTGCCTGTCACCTGCACCTGCATTGTCATAATACCTATGCTTTTAGATTAGTCAACTAGGAAAACGGTAATGTAGACTAGATAATGATTCAATGATGGTGTGGGATACCTGAGTACCCAAATATCAGTATTCGATTACGTTATTTCAAGAATAAAAAGAATCACTTCGATTCCAAAATGGCTGACTATTGTTGACGTTTTCTACTTAACAAATTATCATTAGCAATCTACAATACACTACAAATGGCGACGAGCATCTAGAACCCAGATAAGTGCAATAACGTTTACATGTATTTTCATTCTACCAAGCCATAAAACTATAATCTATTGACAGACTACTACCAACTATTGAGCTTGCATTCTCCAGTCTTGTACGTGTACATACCAACATGCCAAGACCCGACACCTTCAACGAAGGACTAGAGTCCTTCACAAACTATAAAGAAAGACTGGATGCGTTTTTTGTTGCAAACGACATTGCCGAACAGAAACAAACAGCAACTCTGCTATCATCCATCGGGGCTAAAACGTACAACACACTACGATGTTTGACGTCACCCGACCTTCCCTTTAGTAAAAGTTATGAAGAACTTTGCAAACTGCTGTCCAACCATTACTGCCCCCCTCCACTTGAGATAGTTGAAAGATTCAAGTTTCATAAACGCAGTCAAGCGATGGACGAATCGCTTCCTGATTTTTTAGCATCCATAAAACGGTTGGCTGAACACTTCAAATTCGGAGACAATTTAAAAATGTCTCTGCGTGACAGATTTGTTTGCGGAATACGCGATGAAACCATACAAAAGAGACTCTTGCAAGAGTCAAATCTCACTTTAGAATCTGCAACAGCTTTGGCACTTGCAATGGAAACTGCCCAGCGAGATGCAGCGGAAATCCACACAACAACATCCGTCAAATCAACAGCTGATCTCAACATTATAAAAACAAATCAGCCTTTACCTACTAACAGAAGACATAACTCACAAACATACCCACCGTGCCAATCATGTGGGAAAAATAACCACAGGAGAGCCGACTGCTACCTCCGTGATGCAGTGTGTAAGTCATGCAACAAACAAGGACACATTCAGAGAGTGTGTCAGGCCAGGAAGGGCAGCCAACAACAGAGGAGAGGAGGAGACAGAACCTCACAATCCCGACAAGTTCACGAGCTAGATGAAGACAATGTTTCCGAAGATAATTTTACACTGGAAATGTTTCACATGGAAGGAAACACACCAAAAATAAAGGTAGACTTGCAAATCAATAATATTCCTACAAAAATGGAAGTTGACACAGGATCTGCTGTTTCAGTGATGACGAAGAGGGACTTCACAAAAACATTCAAAACCTTCCCAAATTTGGAAAAGACAGCTGTTCGTCTGAAAACATACACAGGTGAAACCATTATTCCACTGGGAAAAATTTCAGTTCATGTAGAACTCAACAATCAGAAGAAAATACTTCCACTCCTTATACTTGACAAAGGCAGCAATCCTATTTTGGGAAGAAACTGGTTGGCCGCTATAAAACTGAACTGGCAGAGCATACATCAGATGACGACACCTAAAGATAGATTCAATACAGAAAAATTGAAAGCTCAGTTTCAAGATATATTTTCAGATGGAATTGGAAAAATAAAAGAAATAGAGGCAACACTTCATCTAAAAGAGGGAGCCGTTCCCAAATTCCACAAAGCCAGACCAGTGCCGTACGCCTTAAAACAAAAAGTTGAGAAAGAACTAGACAACTTAGAAGAACAAGGGATAATCACAAAAAGTGCAACCTCGGATTGGGCCACACCCATCGTACCCGTATTGAAAAGCAATGGAACAGTGAGAATATGTGGTGACTTCAAGGTAACAGTCAACCCAGCACTTAACACAGAGCAATACACAATGCCAAAAATGGAAGACATGTTAGCTACTTTGGAACAAGGTCAAACATTCTCTAAAATTGATCTGAGACAAGCATACCTTCAGCTCCCTATAGACAGTGCGTCACAAAAAGTAACAACAATCAACACATCAAAAGGACTGTATTCCTTCAACCGTTTAGCGTTTGGTATTTCTTCGTCACCAGCAATTTGGCAAAAGACAATAGACACAATCCTCCAGGGAACACCCGGAGTTCAATGCAACCAAGATGACATGATAGTCACAGGGAAAACAAACGATGAACACTGGCAAAATCTGCTACTAGTCCTAGCTAGACTTCAAGAGTATGGACTTAAGGTCAATCTTGAAAAATGCCAATTCTTCCAAGACGAAGTTATCTTTTGCGGTGTCAAGATAACCAAAAATGGCTTGCACAAAACCGAAAACAAGGTCAAGGCCATCATCGACGCACCACAGCCAACAAACAAAACACAACTCAGATCATTCCTCGGGCTTGTAAATTATTACCACAAGTGGCTGGAAAATGTAGCTCAAATTGCGAAGCCACTGTACAATCTTCTACAGGATAACACAAAATTTGAATGGTCAACTGAAGCTGATCATGCTTTCATTCAAATAAAAACAATGATCGCTTCGGACAAAGTCCTCATGCGCTACGACGCCGATCGACCATTGCGACTCGCCTGTGACGCTTCACCATACGGCATCGGCTGCGTTCTCTCGCACATCACACCAGAAGGCGACGAAAGACCTATTGCATACGCCTCAAGAACCCTCAATAAGGCAGAACAGAATTACTCCCAACTAGACAGAGAAGCTCTAGCTATCACATGGGGTGTTAAAAAGTTCTTCAATTATGTATGTGGCAGGCACTTTACACTAATCACTGACCATCAGCCACTCAAATACATTTTCTCGCCCACAAAACCAGTCCCTGCAATGTCTGCAGCCAGACAACAGAGATATGCAATTTTCCTTTCAGCCTTCGACTACTCAATCGAATACAGGAACTCCAAGTCAAACGCTAATGCAGACGGATTTTCACGATTGCCTTTACCCACCACAAACTCAAGTCAAGAGGCCGATTCAGCAGATGAACTATTCTATACAGAAGTAATAGAGTCCTTACCAGTCAACGCAGCAAACGTTGCCAAAGAATCACGCCACGACAAAACACTGTCACAAGTCATACATTACGTCCAAACTGACAGATGGCCAAACACAGTCAACGAAGAACTGAAACCTTACTTCAACAAACAAAACGAACTGTCAGTGCAACAAAACTGTCTCTTTTGGGGATATAGACTCATCCCTCCACAAAAACTGCATGCAAAAATCTTATGTGTTCTTCATGAAGGACACATTGGTATAGTCAAAATGAAAAACTTGGCTAGGGGATACTTCTGGTGGCCTGCTATTGACAAACAAATCGAGGCAACTACAAAAGGGTGCCCTGGTTGTGCTTCAGTTCAACCTGATCCACCGAAAGCTCCTCTTCACCCATGGCACTGGCCCGACAAGCCATGGCAAAGAATTCAAATAGACTTCGCGGGACCATTCATGGGATTAATGTTTCTAGTGGTCGTCGACGCCCATTCCAAATGGGCCGAAATAATACCGACATCCAACGCCACATCCATTTCAACAATCAATATATTGAGCAATCTTTTTGCAAGATTTGGTTTACCTGAACAGCTCGTATCTGACAACGGTGTGCAGTTCACATCCAATGAATTCAAATCCTTCTCGGATCGTCGTCATCGTCAATGATAT
>NC_088363.1:75799887-75809887 GCF_034508935.2 Berghia stephanieae
TAATATAATAATAATAATAATAATAATATATAATATATAATAATAATATAATAAATAATAAGATAATAATAAAATAATATATACATAATATATAAACTACAAATATCTATAATAATAATAATAATAATATAATAATAATAATAATAATATAATAATAAAAACGATAATAATAATACATAACTAATTAAATACTACTATACTAACTATATAACTACATATATAACTATATATATAATACATATACTAATGATAATAATAAAATAATAATAATAACAATAATAATAAATATAATAATAATATAATAATAATAATAAATAATATAATAATAATAATGATAACAATAATAATAATAGTAATAGTAATATAATATTAATAATCATAATGATGAGATGATGATGGTGGATAATAACAAGAAAAAAGGAGAAAGAATGCGTAATAATGTTGTAATAATATATAGTAGTAGTGTAGTAAGTAGTAGTATTATATATATATAATAATAGTATATAGTAGTAGTAGTAGTAGTAGTATAGTAGTAGTAGTAGTAGTAAAGTAGTAGTAGTAGTAGTAGTAGTAGTAGTAGTAGTAGTAGAGTAGGTAGTAGTAGAGTAGTAGTAGTAGTAGTTAATAGTAGTAGTAGTAGTAGTAGTAGTAGGAGCAGTAGTAAAAATTATATATGGAAAAATATATTGCTCATATATTGCTCAATATTTTGGGGAATCGCCATCTGGCCTCCCTCTTACCAGATTCATTTACGCGCAGCTGCAGACTTAAATACCGGACCGATTTTGATCGTTGATGACTAAAAAGATTCGTCTTGATCCATGTTGATTTTCACAACAAAGTGCGAACTCTCCGGTAGTTTCACAAACAAACCAACCAAACTTTCATTGGTGATCGCTCTTTTATGATATAGCTAATCTTGACTCAAACTTTTTCGGGAAGCATTAACACCACGGCTCTGGGCTGGACGAGTAAAATGAATGTAAAAAGTGACTTTCCAAATGGCAAGATGTACATGAGACTGTGTCAAACGCGTCTGTAGTAATGACAGACGTAAATGTGCTCGAACTCGAATCCACGACGTAAAGTCAGAGATGCTTGATTTTTCGCAAATGTTAGTTTTACTTGATAAGTGGTCATGCCATTTACCTTACAGTATAGTGATAAGTCATCTTAAATCGGTATGATATCGGGGTAAGCCGATTGATTTCAAGCGCTTTCCACCTTAGGTGCATGTAACGTAAGTCTGAGCTTGGCCTAACATTGATGTAGTGGACAATATTTTGCGTTGGTTTGAGAAAATTTCCATTACAACATTGAGCCCATAGCATTTTGGGTTATCACACCTGCAAAAAAGTAACGTTAATAACTTACTTAAATTCTTTCTCTAAGGAAAATAAGTTTTTTTTGTTTCTTCAACTTCAAAAACCTTAAATTCCTTAATTTTAATAATCTTTATTTTTAATCTCAATTTTAATCATCTTTTCGTTCATTCTGACATAATACCGGATTTGCGTGATAGGTTACATATTCAAATATGAGTAGAAGCTAAAATGGAGGAAATTATTTAATGATCGCATTTGGCACCACCGTTTTGTGATGCAGACAATAGATAATAAACATATCGTTGCCAACTGCAGCAAGGATCGTGTTTGCTGTGTGACACTTTAATTATGCCGAAGAAAGCATTGTGTGCAAATGTGTTGGGGGCCCGAATTTCGAAACCCTTGTTTTTTTTTTGTTTTTTTTTTTTTTTGTTTTTTTTTTTTGTTTTTTTTTTTGTTTTCTTGGTGCTCGTTTTGTTTTCAAGCTATTGACGTGTGGTTTTTACCATCAAATAGATAAATGATTTTTCTTTAATGTCATATCAATTAATATTTTTGAGGTGTGTATTTTTTTCTGATGGTCGCCCTAATTTCGACACTGGGGCCCTAATTTCGACACTCTAGTGGTCCTAATTTCGACACCTATGTCACGACTTCTACACAGGCAGTGGTGTATCCTAACTTGGGTAAAAAGGTCCAATGCTCTTTTCTCTCAGTCTTATTTCAACATTTTATATTTTTAACTCGCCAAAATTATAAATTATGAAATAAAATGAGATAGTGTGTCCTGCCTTAAGTATGTATTTTTGTTTTGTTTTGTTCCATTAAAAAAAAATAGAAAACGTGCACATAAGAAAATAATATTCTGAGATGAGTTAACTCTTGTTTTGTTTTCTTTATATATTTCTATTATGACTCATGCCTTTTAAAGATATCGCTCCCTCCCTCCCGATATCTCCATCCCTCGTCCCCCTGTCTAATTGTCTTTAAAAAATATGTTTTATTCTCTATCTATCTATCCATCCACCTATATGTCTGTATGCCTATCTATTTACATTTCCCCGTCTGACAATATCTATTCGTCTGATTATATCATATATATATATATATATATATATATATATATATATATATATATATATATATATATATATATATAGAGAGAGAGAGAGAGAGAGAGAGAGAGAGATAGAAAGAGAGAAAGAGAGAGAGATAGAAGTGGTTAGTCAGTAAGAGAGAATGAAGAAAACATAATGTTGTGAAGGATGAAGGTTTGAGGAAGCAAAATATTTTCATTGAATTTAAAGTTTATTCTTTATTGTTCAAAATGAGTTGTTTGTAATAATTCCTAATCTTCAACAACCTTCTTTAGGCTCAAGGTTTGTTTTTCTGTCGTTAGATATTACTTTAAATTCAATATTGTTTCATTCCGACATAACATACGGTGGTTCATCGGGCGTTGAAGCGGATTTCGTGAACCGTAAGTTTACGCATGAAAAAAAAAATTTCCTTCCGTTTTTTTTTTATCGGAAAGTAGGTGGACCAGACAGAAAATTTATCGGCGGTTAAGATGACATCAATGGTTTTATGTCCGAAAACATAAATTTATGGAAAACAGGTTTGAAAGCAGGCTATATAAAAGTGCCGACTTTAGAGCCAGTGTCAAAATTCGGGCACCCTACCTTGTTATGTTCTGTTGTTTTGGTTTGGTATGTCTTTTTCATTAAATATAAAGTATTATTTCCGATCAACATAGCTGACACTTGTTGGCACTGAGCCTCCGCTCAATGAATAATCTTTTGCCTCACTTTTCAAATGCTTTAAGCGCATGAAAATTTATTTTAACATTGAAATGTTAAATGTAAGAACACGAATTAGTAAAGTTAGAATTGATCAATTAGCCGAGGATGTGTCAAATTATAAATAAGATATTACTTGTTTACAAGAAACTAAACTAGAAAATGGCGTCGACCGAACTGTGGGTACCGGTCGACTTATTTGTTCTCTTTCTATCGATTCTACGGATGTGGCTTCTTTATTAATGAAAAATGGAAGCATTCAATCAATAAATTCTGGAAGATAACCGACCGTATTTGTGTGTTACAAATACAAGGGGACATTTCACATAACCCAAACAACAAACACCAATATAAAAACAAACAAACGACAATTTCCGTCATCATTGGTTACACACGAACAACGGAAAGAGCAGAAAAATTCCCGGAAGAAATAAAGTTTTCTATTTATAATTTAGGATATAAAACACTGTTAATGATAGCTGGAGAGTTCAACGCTAAAGTTGATAATATTAGTAAGTGCAACAACGATCAAGCAATGTACAAAGCTCTAAAAGACCAATCAATCAAAGGCCATTTGAAAACCCAAAGGACGACACGGGCAAATTAATTATTAACCCCAACGACATTTCAAGTGTTCTTTTTGAATTTTATAAAATAAAAATTCAAGACAACAAAATACCACGCGTTAGTTCATTTGAGAGAGATCCACGATCATTATTTAAACCTATCACACCAAGATAGGTAAGAAATGTTATTAAAAGTCTAAATAACAACAGAGCACCGGGCGCAGATGGGGTTGCGCTGAACTACTAAAATATGACCACCCTATTAGATGAACATAATATAGCGGACAGCTTCAATCAACATCACCAGCAACTCGATATTAATAAAGGAGAGCTGAAATCAATACAATCCAGGAGAACTGAAAGGACCTTAAAAGAATGTGAGACCAATTACGCTGCTTAATACAATTAGAAAATCGCCCTCCATGGTCACACTGAATAGAATTAGACCGTTCGTTGAAAATAATTTGTCACATAGTCAAAGCGGATTCAGGGCGGAAAGAAGTAGTGTAGACACACAAATGGCTTGAGGCCAAAAGCTGTCAGAAAAAAATAGAAATAGTTATAACTGGAAGAGATATGTCTGCCGCCTTCGATACCATCAATCATCAATCCTTGTTAAAGATTATGAAAGGACTAGTTCTGGAAGATGAAGTAGATTAATCCGATTCCTTATAAGTAAAACCTGGATAACAACTAAAATAATCGGTTCCTCAGAGGATGAATCATTCCTTGGCCACACCGGTACACCACAAGGAGAAAGTTTGAGCCCTGTTTTATTTATCATTTACATAGAAATGCTTTAAAAGATGTACGTAAATCTTCGGCCCAATTATGTTTTGAATACGAACTCCCCATGGAAATTGCATTTTCAGACGACAATGACTTTATTGGCCCCAAACAAATCGGTGTAAAAGACATCCAAAAAGCTTTTTAAATAACCAACTGTACGTCAATTCTGACAGAACAGACGTAACATTACTCTCAAGGAAGAAAGATGGATGGAGAGCCACGAAAGAGTAGGATCACTAATAGGAGACAAGGAAGACGAAGACAGAACATTATAACTAAATAAATTATTACATATATGGATTAGAAAAGATAAAATTAAAATAAACACTAAAATCAAATTATACACAACTCTTGTAAAATCCGTGTTTATATATAATTGCGGAACATGGGCACTGACCGGATGGAAGAGCAAAGATTAGACAGATGCCATAGAAAACAACTGAAAAGAATCCTGAATATACGATACCCCACAAAAATAAGCAATAAGACAATGTATGAAAGATCCAATTAAAGACTCTTATCTATTATAAATCCTGGAGGCAAGATGGCGGCTTTTTGGGCATATACTCAGTAGATGTGAATAGAAACCCCTGAAAACTTTTTCTCACCCCTTCTGGACACAAGAAATATAAAGGCAGTCCACCCACGTCAATTCACACTGTTACTCAACAGAGACCTAAAACGCCTCCAAAACAACGAAGAATTAAAATCAAAGGAAGATCTCATGAAATTAGCACCCACAGCAAAATACTGTGAACTGTGTAAGGAATTGACACATATTATTAGAGAGGCAGCCGAGACGTCCCGATGGGATGATAAGGAAACGAAGGACATTAAGTCAATAAGCAGTTAAATTTAATATTGTGAGTGATTTGTTTAACTGTACAGAAGACAGCTGTGTTTGAAACTATTATGTGCAAAAATGTGTAAATCATAACATAACATAGCATAACATATTGTGAGCGTTACTTAGGTTTAAGGTCTTAAAATATCCTGTGGAAAAAATGAAACGCCATGATCTCTCTGATATGATCATCATGTTCATCATAAACCATCGAAAAAATGATATTTATAAATGTATTCATCACATTCTGATTATAAGTTATGGAGCTCCCTGAAGATTGAATTTTTGAAGTGATTTATACTTTTGGAGTCTTTGGTTATAAATTTCAAGTGTTTCATATGTGAACTGTCTTTACAATAAAATAATTTGCTGAATGTTTGTAGAAGAATCTGTGATAAATTTTACATGTAAGTACTGTTGTTCTCTTGTTTGATTTGTTACGTCTTTCTCCGTTTCATTTTGAAATGCTAAGCTGCTGATTTAAATACTGACATAAAAGAGATTTTTTAAAATCTCTCTGAAGACAACTAACTGTCTGTTAAACCCTTGTGTGCATGAATGTAGAATGCATACGTAATATCATTTTGTTTTGTTGTCTTGTTTGTGACGTGTTTTGTTTTAATTTAAATTTGAAGTGCAGTTGAATGCTGGTTTTGTTGGGGGTTTTTTGGGGGTTTTTTGTTGTTGTTGTTTTAAGCCTTGAGAACAACAATGTAGTTGCCATTATCTACTGTTTTCTTCTGTAGTTTTCTTTTTTCCTTTGTCTTATTTTTTAAATTCTGAAATGCTAAGCTCCTGATTTTAACTTTGGATTGAGAGTCAGTTTTAGAGTCGCACTGAAGAAAACATTTTTGAAGTCCTCGCTTTGGTCTACTATTTTAGTTTGTTTGGTCTGTTTTGTTCCTTCTTGTTTTGAAATGCTTTACTGATGATTTTTAAATTGATGTGAAAGTGATTTTTATGAATCCTTTAGTCACCAATAACATGGTTTTCAGTTTTCAGACCTTATCCCGGGTTTCTGCAGCTTGTAGTAATTATTGCTTGTGCCCTCTTTATAGACTAGACATCGCAATGATGGGCTGTTTTATGATCTAGTGGTGTACAGCTCATCTAATTACTTGAAGGTCCCGCTTTTGCATCTCGTTGTGAGCGGTAAAGAGATGAGACAATAGAAAATACTCTTTACTCACATTTTCTCACTACATCAATCTGTAATACCTTTTGTGGTTTCTTCAAAATTTAATCAACATAAAATTTCTACTCTCTCACATTATTAATTCGATGTCAACGAATAATTCGACCTCTATCCACAAGTACGTTCTTTAATGTTTATGTGGAATTTGAATGCAACATGCTCCGTCAGATCAAAGACCTTTAACTGACTCAAATATCTGGAACCTATCATTGCGTCCTTATTTGTTCTGTAGTATATTCAAGCAGCAGTCTTTTGTATTTATTCTTTCTCACGCAATAAGAAAAAGTGTAATCTGTTTCAAAGAACCCAGGGCAATTTGCCTCGATACTTCTAGATGTCTTTAAATTTTCCGACAAAATAGAGCATAAAGGACATTTAACAAAATTAAAAACATACAACCTTTCATTAATTATTCTTTCGCTCTCGTGTTCATATTTATGAAGCACCTTGCAATGCTTTCCATCAAGCCCAATGAGATCCACAATACTTTAGATATCCATTCTCTCAGCAAGTCATCAACCACGGGGTCCTGTTTCCAGTTAAGCATCACTCTATTTCACACTAGTCTCGTAACAACATGCTTACAATAATGCCGAACAAAGAAAAAACGACTGTATCATTTTGGCTGGTAAATATTCACTTACTTTATACAATACAATAATAGATTAGAATAAGCTCGAACTTGTCAAAACATTCCTAACTTGATAAGGAAATCTTAAATCTAATGCGTTTAAACAAGTTTCTGTATCATTTTAATCCATCAACATGTTATTGTTTTGTCATTGTGAGTTACCATACAACCATCAAACCTTCAGAAAGTTACAGCATACTCAGTAAACCGTATAACTTCATTATCACACGATCAGATAATGAAAATATAAGGCAAGCAATTCAAGTGTGTACAGGCGTTGCTCCTCCTTCTGATCTGTACATGGCCTTATCCTTTGCTACCTCTGGAATGAGGTTTATTGTTCTAATATTAAATTGAACGTGTTTATGTCTGTTTTGTACATCCCAGCCACCCTTCGGGGTCCTTGCAAGTTCCCGTACACGGATTGGGTGTTATACAAAGATTTTTTCAATATATATATATATATATATATATATATATATATATATATATATATATATATGCAAACCTAATCCTATATAATCCTGTTTTTAACGGTTTGTAAACGTCACAAAAGATTTGCCCATAACCCAATTACGTCCATAATTTCTCTGTAGTATATTCAAGCAGCACTCCTTTGTATTTATTCTTTCTTACGCAAATGGATTTTCGTCAACAAGAAAATGCATAATATGTTTTCATAGAAACCAAGGCAATTTGCCTCAATAAGTTTAGATTTCTTTTAACTTTCTGACAAAATAGAGCATAAAGGACATTTAACAAAATGTCAAATATACTACCTTTCATGAACTATTCTTTCGCTCTCGTGTTCATATTTATGAAGCACCTTGCAATGCTTTCCACCAAGCCCAATGAGACCCACAATACTTTAGATATCCATTCTCTCAGCAAGTCATCAATAAATATAGTTGCAAACGTAATCCTATATAATCGTGTTTTAATGTCTTGTAAACGTCGCAAAAGATTTGCCCATAACCCAATTACGTTAATAGTCTTAGTCAAAAACCACAAAGAAAAGACAACAGTATTGTTTATCATTGTCACCACATGATATGTACATGTACAGCCTCATCACTCATCCCGTTTCTTCATTGCTTGACCTGCACAGCAGTCTCGACACAACGATGAGTTCTCCATCGACTCCAGTAATATTTTGAGTTCTTTAAAAGACAAAGTCTTACCAACAAAACTGCCCTAAACTGACAAAACACTTTTGTAATGTTTTGGCTAGTAAACTTTTTGATATATATATATATATATATATATATATATATATATATATATATATATAAAGAGAGAGAGAGAGAAAGAGAGAGAGAGAGAGAGAGAGAGAGAGAGAGAGAGAGAGAGAGAGAGAAAGATTTAGATGACCCGAAACTTTTCAAAACTAAAACTGAGACGTCGAAATAAATAATCATATTTGTTCTAATGAAGTCTCGGGTTTGAAGTCATCTTGGCAAGTTGAAAGTCGTCATCTTGATCGGTCTATTTTGAAGCAAAAGTTTTATGTCTAAGGTGAATATAATATGTTTTGTCACTTTAAGCCTCTACGTCATGGCACAAGACCGAAGGGCTAGAGCTCAGGTGGTCGCTGGTTCGGATAAGTAAGTCACTTTAAGCGAGAACAGTCAACTAAGCTAGACGATGCCCTTGACATACATAGGGTTCCAGGGAGAAAAAACATTATTATAATCATGAGAAGGTAAAGGTAAAGAAGATAATTTTGGGGAATGATGATAATAATATAATTAAGAGACAAGAGAGAAGGAATGAGTAGGCCAAGGTGGAGAGGCGATTACTGCTGAACACTGACAAAATGCCTTTACATTTTAACCAGAAACAATTTACTTCAAATGTTGATGAAGATAGTGACCTTGGTTTCTTTATAGTCTTACAGAGCCTTTAGGCCCTTTAGAGTCGGAGTTTATTCCGGTTTTTATGACGTGAAACGGACATTAGTAATTGCTTGCTACCCATCGGATATGACGATAGTATATCGATGAGTACTTACCTCCAGATCGAACAGACCCAGTTTCCCTAGGTGGACAAGAGGATCAGAAAAAAATCTTGACTTCTACCGAGATCGATCCGAGTGATTGCTCTACCAACTGAGCTATGGGGACCTACACTTCAAATATCAATGAATTAAAGTGGTTCACAAATTGTCGAAAATTCTTCAACCTGATATTTCGTCGAAATCACCTAGTTTTCTAATAGCTAAGAATTTCTGACAAATTCAAAACCATCCAGGGAGTCCTGACAGCTCAGTTGATAGAGCACTCGTTGAATAAAGGTGACTGGGATCAATCCCGGGTGCAGACGAGATTTTATTTCTGACCCACTGTCCACCCAGCATTGATTGAGTAGCTGGGTCTGTTTGACCTGGCGAAAATTACGTTGTGATAGACTAGCGTACTAACTAAAGGGTAGTAAGCAATTGCTGTGTCTGTTTCACACAATAGAACCCGAGGTAAACTCCGGCTCTGAAGGACTAAAAACATTAAGTAAAATAAACCTGGCCTGGCCAAAATTAACAAAAGTTGTTCTTCCAGGAAACGGTATACATTAGATGACGGTATCGCCGAAATATCTGAATGCACCACAATGTTCTCACTTGTTTATACGACATGTCTTTGTTTATCGTGACTAATGGATCTGTTTTATATCATAGATACGCCCCCAACCCCCCCCCCCCCACCCACACCCCAACCACCCCCCCCCCCCAAAAAAAACAAAAAAAAAAAACAATAAACAACCCCAAAGATTGTTTTCCCCAGCCAACAGATATGAGTGTACCTTTCTGTGTAATACAAACGCGAGTGCCTGTAGATTTAAGGAACTGTTTTTAGAC
>NC_088363.1:75812387-75817387 GCF_034508935.2 Berghia stephanieae
CGTTGTGGTTCGGCTGCAGGTATATTATCTATGTCTCAGGTAGAATTGCATTTCTTATCTATGCAATTACCTTGACACTGATATTTTCATTGAAAAGATTGAAAAAAAAATATCTTACCTGATGTCAGCTGTTAGAGGTCATGATTTTGGGGTAAGTTTTTCAGGCAGCCAGAAACTATCGGAATCAGAATCACAGTATTCATATCCGGTTATACCCAATTTTATTTGTTTGCTCTATACATTTTAGAGTCAGCAGTCTTACTTATTCCGGTGACGTTGTTCATACATATCTTTAACTCTTTAGCGTCGGGACTGAAATTCTGCCAAAATCACAAATCATAATTTATTCCATTTTACCAACGTAGTTTTATGTCGGGTAATCGTGACGCTGAAAACTAGATTTAATTTTTAAAATATTGATATTTAATAGGATTGAACCCATAATAGTTTAACGGTGAAAACGGCTTGAAATTTTATAATAAGTATTCCTTCAGATACATTAGCACCATGGAGCCGGATTTTATCCCGGTTTTTATCAGATATTATGCGCTTGGCTAAGAAGCTCACAACATTGCCAACCGGAAGTTAAACGGACCAACACACAAAACTATTTGTAACCTTGAACGTTTATAATCTATTGCTCCTAAACGCGGATGGCAATAACCAATAACAACGACTTGAGTGACGTCAACTTCGTTCTATCTGAAGGTCGTCAAATAACCCATTTACTCCTCCCATAGATGTTGATAAGACCTTTAAGTGTTGTATGCGGTAATAATTTCTTACACCTCATGAACGTTTTCCCAGCTAAATAAATGCGTCGGTGGAATAATAATCATTTCATAATTCATCAGAAACTGCAATCATCTTCGAATAGCATTGCGTAGAAATTATTTACGTACTTTTTTTCCTTTCTCGCCTTTATACATATAGCATCGCATCGACTCTCCGTAGCAGTATACATCATTTTCCGCCAATCCCACGTTGCCTGTTTTATCTCTGAACTCATTTGACCAGACCTTGTTGTTTATATTTCATCTGTTTACTAGTTATCTAATCGTCCTTGTTTACATTTCATCTGTTTACTAGTTATCTAATCGTCTATGGGATAGGTGATGTATCATTTTTTTAAAATGAGGATTTGCGACTTTACATTAGGCTCACTTCATTGATGTTTGGAATTTCCGAAAAAAAAATATTCAGTATTTGGTTATTAATTTTTTTTCTACTGCCAACGGTTAAAAGGTTGAAATGAACTTCATATTGTCTTGTTTTGTTCTTGACTTTCTGGGATTTCTTCTTTCTTAGTTTTTTTGTTTGTTTGTTTGTTTGTTTGTTTGTTTGTTTTTTGTTACTTATCTATCGGCTCCAAGACTCTCATCATTGTCTCTTTATGTTAGAATTTCCCGCTGTCAGTGGGTTTCAATAACTTTATACTCCTTTCCATTTCAGTTATCTTTTTAGATTTTAAACAACTGTTTTTGTTCTTTGATAATAGACCACTTCAAAGTGAACATAATTCATATTATTTATAATTAAAGCACACAATTTTGAGTAGTACTTAAAACTGGTTTCAAGGTATTCGAATCTCATTGTCTTCAGATTTATCTTTGAATTCCCAAAGACTAATAATAACATTGAGGTTTTTGATTTTTTTAAAGTGATGATTTCTGTGGAGATGTGAATTGCTATAATTTAAGTATTGCAAGGTAAAAAGCGCCGCTCGTTACTGGAAGTTTTGTGGTACAACTTTATGGCCAACTTGACATCTCCAGACCTCAAATTAGATTTTACGTTTTCAAAAACGTTTTTTTTTTTATTGCCTTATTTAGGCTATTGGAAACATTTTTATAATGACAGCAACGAGCTCATTAAATTCATTGCTTTTCGACCTAGCTTCTTGCTGTAACTATTTTGTTTTCAGATTTGTTTTTGTTCCTGTTTCCTTTTTTCATTTGTGGGTTTTTTTTTTCATCTTTTCTTCTTTGTAAAAATATAACTTGCTCTCCGATATTCATTCATTCGTTTTCTGTGATGTCATTGAGACGCCTCGTCCGTCATGAACTTGAAGAAATTTACTCAGTTCCATCGAATAGAAAGCTAAAGTTTTAATCGCTAAGTCCTCAGCTGGTGGATAACTGACGAAGGTGACTTGCGATAATATTTGTTTATATCAAACAGTGATCTGTAGTAAAACCTGAAAGAATTAAAGACACAGAAGCCACGTCGTAAAATTTAAAATGAGATTCAAGTAAACAACATTTTATGACATACCATTATCAAGAGCTCATTTGATAAAATTCAGACATATTGACGTTCAAACCCACAGCTTTTGATCCACCATACTACTACTACTACTACTACTACTACTACTACTACTACTACTACTACTACTACTACTACTACTACTACTACTACTACTACTACTATTACTACTACTACTACTATCTCTACTATACTACTATACTACTACTACTACTACCTGTAACTACTATTACTACACTATATATACTATATATATATATATATCTACTATTCTATTACTTCTATACTATTCTTCTATAATATTACTTCTTATTCTGAATCCCGTCTCTCACTACCCTTATCATTTCTATCACACCCTTGGGACTCTCTACTCACACCCACGCCACTCTAACGCTTCATTCACATTCCAACCATCGTTGAGTACAGTCGATACAATTCATACTCCATTTCATGTTATTTGTTTTCAACGTTTATTTGTCTATTGTTGTGCTGACGAAGGGTTTGTACCGGAAACGTCCATTGTCTGTATTGTTCCCATCCGAAGGCTCTCCATCAAATACACTTTCGTTAGTATTTTCACGATCCCAGGCTTCAGGCAGCCCCCACATCTCTCTACTGATCCACCATGCAAACAGCCTACACACATTGGCCTTCATATTCTATTTATTTCTTCAATTTTCTTTACGCCAGTGTTCGTTTTTTTATTTTTTTTGTTGTTGTCTTATTTGAGATCAGATCTTTCCTACAGTGTACTAACAGCATTGCGACTTGGCCCTATTGAAGTCTGGGTCGCATCGCTATTACATCTGTCTTGGTGAAATAAACTCAATGATGGTAAATGCCACATCCATTAATCACACAAATCATAACCGTAATCTTTAAAAATAACGGTAGACAAAATCAAATGTATCTCTTTTGGATGAATTATATTTTATATTACCCCACTTGTTCTATCTATTGTTTCATAATATCTGGAATATATTAATTTTTAAAAAACATTGATAACTCGTGCCAGTCTCATAGAAGTTCAAGTAACGGTTAAAAACGCTGTTATGATAGATACATAAAATTGAAGATAACCTATTGGAACAGTTAAGTGGTTTTTATTGAATCGTAAAATTGCGAATGCCTCATATGTTTACGCACCACCTGGATTTATAACGTTTTTAGTGTTAAAAAGGGAAAACTGTGTCGACAGACACCGGTTTCTCAAAGAACAAATTAAATATACTTCATTAGATGTGTCTGATAAACTAGAAATATTTTAATCACTCGCTCAGAAACTTTAAAACATTATCCTCATCATAAATTGCTGAAAAGCACAAAAATCACAAACTAAAAGTTCAATTTCTTATTGAACTGAACTTAGTTGTTTGCTTTTTGAAACCTATAAAAAGAGCTTGAAAAGAAATTTAGCGGTCTTTTAAACCAACAGAATACACAAAAATTAGGAAGGTATGTGGCTGTGGCACTTGTTCAGCTAAAACACCAATTAAAATTAAAACCCTATTTAATGATGCTTATTCCTCCGTTAAGGTGGTTTTGAAGAGGTTCATATGGTTCATTTTAATATCTAATTTATTTTATTAAAACTGCTATGAATCGTTTTCGTTTAATGTGATTCAATATTAGATAGTGCTGCCATTATCTGAAGAAGAAAAAAAACGCGGTTTAAAACTGTTGGCCAGAAGACGCGAAGTTCCCTGTTTGAGAGTCTCTACCACGATACGGGTCATTTTAATCGATCGATATTTATGAACAAGTTTTCCAGCCAAAATCTTTAAAGCGTATATTTTTCCAGAGTACAGCAGTGTAAGGAATCACAATTTCACTTGCATGTACCAGATCTCTACACTGATTAATGCCATTTAAAATTTAGAAATGATACCTGTACTATTAGCATCAATGCACTTTATCAATGGGAACAGGATAAATCATCGTTATAATATCAAAATGCTTCCATTTACATTCTAATTTAAAACGTGCACGTCACTATAGTGTACATGGCTTTTACAACCAAATATTCAAAAAAAAAAAAAAAAAAAAAGTAGCCATTTAGAGCATAATGCCCAAGGGTTTCTGAGTTTATCGCGGTTTATATATCGTTAAACAGACGATAGCAATTGCTTATTACCCTTTTAATGGGACGCTAATGTCAAAGTACTTTCTGTTAGAGTTAGCAGCCCCATCATTGCAGGATGGGTAGGGTGGTCAAATATAAATCTCCATTTCACCCGGATCGATCCCATCCTTGTGGGTGAAGCGAATGCTCTACCATCTAAGCCAATATGACAACTCTTACTAAGGTAAGACCAAAAATGATAGAAGGGTTTCTACCATCACTGGTAAAATCAACCGCCTGATGCACCTCATATTGTTAGGATTCACACATTCTGGCAGCTCAGCATTTTTATTGATGTTCTTGAAACATTGATCGCCAATCTTTTAATGCATTCTGCGCAAAATATATGACATGAGGTCTGTCATGTAAATACCATATTAACAACGAATTTCAATATTTATTAGGGTAAGATATGAGTTTCATAAGCAATATGCTATGTCACAGGAAACCGTTATAAAAAACGACTAAAACTTCATGATCCTCTTAAATGATATTGCTTTCCATTCTGTCATTATGGTTTTGTTGACTTCATTATTTTTATTCAGTTCGAAATTTTGTTTGTTTTCTGTTGACCCGAAAGGGGGGGGGGGGGGGGGGTTATGATTTGTTTGAT
>NC_088363.1:75819887-75824887 GCF_034508935.2 Berghia stephanieae
CTGAGACCTTTAAAATCGGTGGTTTCGTTTTCTTGGGAGTTCTAAAATTGAAAATTTGAATAGTTATGCTTCATTCCAGGTCAGTATTTATTACAACTATTTTTTACATTATTATTTTTATTATTGTTGATAATATCCATTTCTTTGTGGACGAAACAAAATGAGCTAAAACACATTTTTATCACTAATTCCAATGGAGCGAAAAAGGTGCACCATGGCATTGCTCCAATAAACAATCGAATGATGCATAGACAAATAAATTGACAAACATTAGTCGAGTAAGCATGGATATTGGCTTGGAGAAAAATTTGCATTGGACGTAGCCAGAGCAAAAAAAAATTTGGCAGTTAGCTGTGCCTTGAGCGAAACTCATTAACTTAATTTGTTTTCACTCAGGATAAATATCATTTCGTTATTGTTATTAGTTTATCTTGACATATTAGTCTCTTTACATTGATTTTATTTTATTTATATCTGCAGTGACAAGGTATTTTCTAATAATGTAATCTAATTGAGGGCTCCAGCATAAAAAGAATAGTACAGACCGAGCGATTGAGGGTAAATGGATAATTGAAGAAGTAAATGACTTCAATAGTTATTTCTAATCATAATGTAATCACATGATTAGTAAAAATGTCAATATAACACTCTTCTATATTGCAGTGGCGTTTAAAATCAGAATCCATATAAATATCAACGACATTATCAACTATGCTATCATCTTAGATAACGTCCAATAAATAGTTGTGTTTTTCAATCTGGGAACTCTAGAAGGAAGGGGAGGTTTGGACGGCCGTAGTTTTTAAAAGAAACCTGTATTCCTTTCCCGAGTCTTAAGTTCTCAAAACTGTTCCATAACTTTATTCCAGTATGTTCTTTGTTGTTTAAACGGAACAAGATTTGAAATATCTAATTACCCTCATGTAATACAGTCAATATTAGAAATCTTAAATACGGACTGCTGTCTTATTTCTATTTCATCTTATTAAATATTTGGCAAATTGGATAACTCGTAACACTGGGCAAGGCTCCGAAACCACTGGACCAATCGTCACCAAATCTTGCACTGTATTTACAATTGACATATTGTTTAAGTATATTATGAGATCGATTAGACATAGTGATGGTTATATCGACAAATCGCAAAGTTGCATCGTCAAATCATATCGGAAACAAACTCCACCATTTTACTGTTCAGTTAGCGAGTATGACAATGGTGTGGGTGTACTTGCATTGAATCAATACCAGCTAGTTGTCCCTCTCATTATTTTGAATACAATCAATGTCATAAAATTTATATGAACCATTTTCAGCTTTTAACGTTGGAAAAGAATTTAACTATAAATAAGATAATAAATGCAGAAAATATCTCTCCGTGCCTAAATAAAAGACCCGCGGAGTTCTCTTACGAAGTGGAAATGTGCATCGACTATAAAGACAATAGAATTTGAGTTCAAATTTGTTTAACACTTGAATCATAAATTTTGATTTGATCGACTCTGCCAACATGTGTACTCGTATTATACTAAGCTGGCAAAATTATGTGACTGCTATTTTATTATAGGTGTTTTGGGGTGAAATAATGTATCTTGTTACGTCTCTGTCGGCGCTTATTTACTTTGAAATAATAAACATTCTCCTGGTCCAAGTATTCTAGAAATAAAGTTCGCGTTTTTTCTAGGTCAGATGCATTGTGATATATACAAGATTGCTTACACTGAGACACCTATTTTGGGTGTATTTGTGTCATGGTTTATCGTAACTTATAGGCCACGTTTGATAGAATTTCAGTTAGATATCCAGCAAAATACATATGTATCTGCTTTGTTGAGATGTTGTAGTATGTATACACATCAGTAGTGCAATAAGTGACTGCATTCATCACGCATGGCCATACCGATCTCTCTGAATGGTAGGGGTTAGGGGGTGGGGGGGGGGGGGGGTAACGTTTGATGACTCTCGCTCCCCCTTCCAGTGTAGTACTCTAGTGTATGGTGTAGAAGGGGTAGGGGGTTGAAATAGTAAAAAAAAAGGGGGGGGGGGGCACTTTAGTTGAACTTCAGTAGAAGAGGGGAGGGGGTCAAAATACAAGCGGGGGAGGGATGGGGGGGGGGGGGAACCAGACCAAAGAAGGTGTGCGACAGTTCCATAGAAAGGGTGGGGCGCATTTTTTGGGCATTTTCTACTTTAAGCGAGGTGTATATCGACTGTGACGATTCTGGCGGCGACATTCGTGCATTGCCATTTTAGTTTTAGGTAGATAGCACTTCTATGACTTTCTGTTTGTTTGTTTGTTTTTTGTTTGTTTATTTTTGTGGTTTTTGTTGGGTTTTTTTTGGGTGGGGAGAATATATTTTATATTATTTTGGATATTGGATGCAGTAGAGTAGTAGTATTTGTAGTTGTAGTAGTAGTAGTAGTAGTAGTAGTAGTAGTAGTAGTAGTAGTAGTAGTAGTAGTAGTAGTAGTAGTAGTAGTAATAGTAGTAGTAGTAGTAGTTGTAGTAGTAGTAGTAGTAGTAGTAGTAGTAGTAGTAGTAGTAGTAGTAGTCATAGAAGTATTAGTAGTAGTAGTAGTAGTAGTAGTAGTAGTAGTAGTAGTAGTTGTTGTTGTTGTTGTTGTTGTTGTTGTTGTTGTTGTCGTTGTTGTATTGTGGCGTAGTTGCACACATATGTAATGGCTTATGATCGTATAGTGGCTTTTTGATAGATGGTAATGTTATTCCTTTGCGTTGTGTTGTAGATGTTAATAATAACTGCAGAGTTCAAGGGCCAATGATGATAATTGAATTTACAACATCAAGACATTCAAATAAAAGTCCAGATTCCAAGTGTCATTTCTTCCAGTTTATTTGTTGTGATAAATTCCAAATCCAAATCAAATAGCATGATCATAGTTCAATCAATTTCATTAATTCCAAATCCGTAGAATCAATCCAAATGTAAAGTCATTTTGCCTAAGTAACCATTTTCAATATACGTGGAATATTTCTAAGTCCGTAAAAGTAAATAAATGATCGTGAGCACAAAAGATTTAAAGTGTGCAGCTCATCAAGAAGAACAGAACAGAATGTAGAATGTAGAATAGAATCTAGCAACACTATGTTTTTCCCTATTGTAAATCGTTCCCACAATTCTTTCAAGCAACACCTCTTACTAGTTTCGACAGTTCCCTGTCAGTCTACAATCCAACCCATAAGAGTAAGATCAAATCATATTCAAACCTGAAACGTCAAATCCGTACATATTAATGTTAAACCCCGCCTTTTATGATATAATATGATTTTGGTAGTTACACCCAAATAACAAAAATCTATTACAATCTGTTGTCTTTATTCCCAAATACCAATTGAGACTAATCAACAGAAGTAATTGTCTACTATTTAACACAGCGACCAGTCCTTAACTTGAAACTTAAAACTGTCCTAAACTCATTTAGTATTTACCATAATTTCATTGAAGTCCTGGCGTCGATAACTTCGCTTGAATATTAATCATGTTTAATGAACAATTAACCGAAAATAAATACAATATCATACAGCTACCCCCATTGTTCTTTCTAATATTGGTCAAGTTTTATTGCCATGTTTTTCTACAACTTCTTGCGTAAACTTCTTGCATAAGCTTGCTCTCTTACAGTTGCTGTAGCTGCAGTAGTATTAGTGGTTGTTGTAGTAGTGGTATTAGTAGGAGGAGTAGCTGTAGTAGTAGTAGTAGTAGTAGTAGTAGTAGTAGTAGTAGTAGTAGTAGTAGTAGTAGTAGTAGTAGTAGTAGCAGTAGTAGTAGTAGTATTAGTATAGTAGTAGTAGTAGTAGTAGTAGTAGTAGTAGTAGTAGTAGTAGTAGTAGTAGTAGTAGTAGTAGTAGTAGTAGCAGTAGTTGATGTTGTTGTTGTTGTTGCTGTTCTTGATGTAGTCGTAGTAGTATGTAAATTCTAATTGATTTCCTGATTAACTTATTGCTTATTCAATCACCAAGACTGTATCAGGACATGTATGGCTTGAAGACAACAGGCAAGATTGACAAGGCAACGTGGAAACAGATGACAACGCCAAGATGCGGCGTCCCTGATATAGGGCCGATGGCTGTCCCTTCAAGATTACCTGATAAAATATATGGTAACAGAAGGACAAAGAGAGCAACTCCAAGACGGGCAGTACCATTAGCTAACCCAGTTTGTGAGTAAATCTGGTTGGACTGTTTTATTATCCATCCGAAAGAAAGTTGTAAACTAAATGTGCTTTACAAGAGGACACATGACCGATATGCTCAATAATTGTGACCACAACTAAGAATATGTAATATATTTTCGAGTAAGACGAATGCATAAAACACCAAGTTTAGGCGCCAGAATAACACCAGTACATAAACAGGAAATATTATTGTGATACACGATACACCTCTATACACTATTAGATTCTCGTTAAGTCAACAAATTAAAGATGAATTTCAAACTTAAAAAAAAAAAAATTAAATGGTTTTCAGTGAAACCAGAGTCCTCTTTCTGAAAAATATAATAACACTTTAATCATTTAGGAGGAATAGGAAAAAGGGGAAAATCTTCTCTGGATAACTTTACGAAGGTGAGAGTACAATTATAACAATATAACACTCTTTCCTAAAATACTTTTATAATCTTATGACATCTAAGTTTAAACCTTAAAGACTAAATTTTTAAAAGTAAAATTCAAGTAAAGGTTAATGTCATTCCAAGCATTCTCAAATAAATGAATTACAAACCTAAAGATTGACAGGGCCTCAGGAACACCCGAAGACCCGAAACAGTCTAGTTCGTGTTCCAAAATATTGCACGGTAACCGATTTTTATCTCTCAATTTGCTGGGTTGCCCGAGTTCCTCAAATTCATTATCATTAATAACATTATTGTCATTAATTCTCTTCGTTTGTTGGAGCTTTAAGCATCAACAAGTATTTTCCATTAATCCTTATCATGAGCAATCCTCTGACTCCGTGCCAGGTCTTTCCAACCTGTTTCAGCTCA
>NC_088363.1:75829887-75844887 GCF_034508935.2 Berghia stephanieae
CCTAAACTGTTGTGACTGACCCTTTTTCTAGTTCAATGAATGCAATTAACCAAAAGGTCTTTCTCTATCAATTAATTTGTAGACGTTTGATCAATCAAAACACGAGATTTGTGATACAGCCTCTTGGACAAATACGGTAATTTACAAACAATAAAATAAATGGACTTGACACCACTCTTCCCTTTGTTATTGTTTTTAGATTACCAGTCAGGCAATTAATTTCACTTGATTACCTCAATCATATATTTTATGTTTAAGAGACTACATAGTTTTGTGAGTTGATACGATTGATCAGCCCGGGAGAGCTCCATGAAATCTGAAAATCTCTGCCAACCATGGGAATGTGGAGTTCAGATTCATGATAGATATGTTAACATATATGTTATATATATATGTTAACATTGCCTGTGGGATTTTTAAACGACCGAATCTTGTTTTACAAGCTAAAAGTCAAACAACTTTTTGTTTCTTTAACAGGTGTGCTGCTGGCCCATGCATTCCCTCCAGGAGATGTGGCAATATCTGGTGACGTCCATTTTGATATGGATGAACTTTGGACGACGGGCATCAACAGCTCCAAGACACGTGACTTAATGCAAACCGCCTTACATGAAATTGGACATTCGTTAGGACTTCAGCATTCTAAATCTGTAAGTCGTATATCGCCTTTTAAATTTCATCAAGTTTATTGTGCACGAGTATGTGTTTGTTTGTGTGTGTGTGTGTGTGTGTGTGTGTGTGTGTGTGTGTGTGTGTGTGTGGGTACGCACGCAATCGCGGGATTTCATTTTCTTTCGTACGTTTGTTTGTTTTATCTATTTGCCCTGCTGAGAAACCATGGATTTAACTTTACGCCAGTGTTCAGAAAAGTATGTGAGCAAAGCTAATGATGTTTTATCATATATTATATCATTAGTGAAAAAGTTTCCGTGAGGAAAATATTCACCACAAAGTTGCATTCAGTGGCGTAGCTTAGCAAATAATTTTGGGTCGTTTTGAAATAGAGTAACAATAGATATCATTTAAACAGTACTACTCAATTTATTTTTAAACAATGTTCAAAAAAAGCTCATAGTGTTTATAATTTATCTCTTCCCTGGTGAACACCGGATATGTAATATACTGGACAACACAAGCAGCCCGTTAGGTGCTTATACATTTTTGGATAAAGAAAATAATATAAGAAAATGACAAGGGGGTCCTCCGAATGTTGACGCCCGTCTTCGATTTGACAAAGAGAAATGCATTTCACAAAGACATAATCCCCGACCAACTGTTGAGCAAGAACTGGTCACCCATCTAGCATGGTACATGTTTGCTATTCTTGAATTATTTTCACGGGGGAGGGGGCGCTTTGAATTTAATAATGTGAAATGTCACTGAATCTAAACCTCTTTAACACGAGATTCCATGTAATTTCTGTACAGTATAACCTTTTAAAGGAACCGCAGTTTTCCAATACAAAGGGTGCATAATCAAAATGATATAATTATAAATCTGTCCTCTCCACTGTGAGTTCCTGGTTGTGGGCAATCTATAAATAATATTGCTATTCGACACATGACATGAAAAAGAATTCCACGCTTCGCCTCACAGGAGAAATACTTATAAATGCTCCTCATTGTGACAAATGTGCATGTTTAATCCATGTTGTTATCAGTTTTTTTAATGTAGTAATCACAACAGGCCTCTATGCCTCTGGCTTTCAACTATTAAAATGTAACAATTATTTATGTCAAATGTGTACAAACTGTACAATTTGTTATATCATTTTGAACCCAGGGTGGCAACGTTAGTGAGTTGTGCACATGAATTCGTGAAAAGTAAACCCATGGCCAAGCCTGTGGGGAGTTCAGTGATTGTAATCACAACATAATTGACTGTAAACCATCACAAGGTTCACTCATCCCAGACCGTTTTTATATACCGTAAAGAAGAAGAATCCCAAATAATGGTATTGTAACCGGTGAAATAAATCGGCTTAATGTCATTAACAATTCTAGTGTTCGAGCCAACTATAATAAAAATCCATCAAAACGTTGCAAAGATATCAACGCGTGCGCAAGGGTTTGTGGAACGGACTAAAGTATCATGCATAATATCCTTATCTTTTTTGGCTTTATAGTTTGTCTTCTGCTACAATGTTGGGATGTTTTAACAGGCCCTGGTCCAGGAAGAAGGCTTTGTGCAACTTCCAATTCTGCAACTAGGAGAGCTGCATCTAAATCAATTTCAATTTGGACCAATGACTGTATCAACTTTGCAACGAGGAAGGCGTAGAGTACCTTCGAACTAAATTGCAGAATACCAAAATATGGAGAAGACTTTTAGTACGTTCTACCAGTGTGAAACATCTTTTGCCGAATGAATTGACAGAACTTGGATTATAGCGTTACCATACGACCATAAAACTGCGTGTGGTCCTAAGAAGATTTTATTACCTCTTATATTTTTTTTTGCCTTTTAACCCCCCTCAAAAGAAATCTAGCAAATTCTCAGCGCAATGTTTTATTATCATTCACTTGTGGATTTTCTCATTTTTATCTCTAGAGAGACGATGTGATGTATTCAAATTATAGAGATTATCATCCAAACCCAACACTCAATGTCGGTGACATAAAACAACTTCAAAAGCTTTATGGTAACTGATTTTGTATAATTAAATAATCATTATGTCAACAACTTCACGATAAATGCCGACATCTTCTGCACAACTTTCATTCGTTCCTTTGAAAATTATCGCAAAAGTGCTGAAAAAAATTAGAGCTTTTATGTAGCGCAATATCCACTAAATGTGCTCAAAGCGCTTTCCAAAGCGAAAAACAAAATAGATTAATATTGACATCAAAAGCTCGGTATAATTTGTATGGGCGATGCTGAGTAGGTAAACGGTAGTATGATATTTTTATGGAATTTTGCCAGTCAAATTCTAAAAATTAGTCATATTAACATCGTATTATCATAAATGATATTCTCTATTTTAATGGCAATAACATTCCTAGCTTTAAAATCAGCATTTATTCTATTAGATAATTTCCACAAGAGCTATTATCAAACTTCAATTGTCTTATTAATGACTTAATAACCATTTCAACAATAGTATCGTATTTTTTACACCCGAAAGGTCTGGATAAAAACTACAAGAAGAAACAAAAGGAGATGATGAGACAGATTCGACTGGAAAAGAAAAAGAAACGAATTGCAGCCAAAGCCAAGCGTCTCGCTGAGAAACGGAGACCCCGATGGTGTCGTGGATCTTTCAACGATATCATTAAAGGTTTGTCATGTCTGTTTTCAACACCTATAGTCAAAGAGGCTGAAACTTATCTTCTTTCAATTTATTATTTAAACATCTTTTAATCTGGCTAAAGGTTCGGAATTAACCGTTCTCACCAAAAGAGTAGTAGAAATGAGAGCTTTTATATTGCGCAATATCCACTTAATGTGTGCAATGCTTTGTTCAAGAGATCTCAAGCCAACAGCGACGCTAAACCAATTAAGGCGCTTATCGGCAGTAACAGTGATTCAACTTGGGCTTCCATATTATGACTCTTTTGATGGGTGAAAATGGAATTTAACCCTCTCCTTACCATCTACAGGAAAATCGTCACATTCGTTACGATTCAATAAACATTTTTCTTTTTTAGATTTATTGTGTTAATCACAAAATTTGGAGAAAAATCTTTGTTCTAGCCGTAAAGAACCTGATGACTTGACTTGACTTAGATGCCTTTCGCGTCTCGACCGAAAGATCGGGTCGCCTTGGCTGTTTCCAGTATTTCCTGTGTGAGGTGTCTCCAATATTGCCGGTCCTCTGCTAGGGTTCTCAGATTTTCAAGGTCCCCTGACGTTATGAGACTAATGCTTTGTCCAAGTGTTGTGAGGTTTTTGTTTAGGATCACAGGGAGTGTTGTGATCGGTCTTCCTCTGAAAAGGTTCCCGTGTTTTTGGAAGTATCCCGACATGGCTTGGTTTGCTGGTATGTTTTTGTCCCTGCGTAGTATGTAGAACCTGATGCTGTTTTGTAAAGTTTGTTTTTCTGTACAAAATTAAGTGGATATAGTATGTTCTTTTTCTTCTGAGTACAGGGCAAAGAAATCAATTTTTGTGTTTATTTAGCTATGAAATTTTGGATAAATCCCGAAAATGTTCGGTAAGGAGAGAGTTAAATTATCAGGCCAGCGATAACCTAACTTCCATATAGGAGTAAATTTCTCTATATTATATCTTTTTTTTCGGACAAACTGCCATTAGTAAAACAACGTGGCAACTGTATACACCAAATTTAGTAAACAAAGAGCGATTGCCACTTGCCAAATACTCTTGAATGTGCTGGGATTGCCATTATACAAGCCTAAAAAGTATAGCATTTCTCCTCTTTTTCGTGAAGAATATAAAATTAATGATTTATACTTCCATCTACTATGTTATCAAATTGATGTTGCTGATTTTGATGTGACGTACTCGCAGGGTTTGTGGGCTGAAATTGACACTAATAAACCAAATCAGCACTTTGTTGATATAACTGGTGTTTAGTCATCACAGAAAAGAAACATATTAAGCGCGTATTATAATGTCAATCATCGACATAAACATCAGACTTTGTTGATAACAGATAACGCCAGTTCTTAAATTGAATCAGAGGAGGAGCAGGCACTCGTGTGGCAGTGCCAAACAAAGCAGATGTAAAGAAAAGATATAAGTAAAAAAGCAAAAGTCAGTCTTCCTCGACTTGAGACCTCAGACCTCCTAATTACCATTCAGGCATCTACATTAACCCATGGGGTTTACCCGATCATTGTGACGGTAATCAAGGCCTGAGTATCAATGAAGGCAGCTTTTTGGGGATTATTTCTGTCTTGTGCTTCTCTCAGTTTTGTTTTGCACTTTATTCCCCGCGTCTTTTCATATTCTTAGGTTGATAACTTTAACCATGAAAACAAATTATTAATAAAGAATTGCTATGTATTCTTTAGTTTATTATGTGATTTTTAAAGTTATTGAGAGTTTAATACCATTTGTGATTTATTTGACCCCGTCAATTTCAGACTTTATGTGTATCATCCAGTCAAATAAATCATTTCTTCAACCCAGAGTTTTGCTCTTAAGATCAAAGTCGAGTGTCTCCGACCTCTCTCTCTCTCTCTCTCTCTCTCTCTCTCTCTCTCTCTCTCACACACACACACACACACACACTCCCTCTCTCCCTCACTATTTTTTCTCGAATTTTATAGAAGAAATTTCATAACCAGAACTCAAACCAACAACACTTTGTACTTGAACAAAAATAGTTTCATCCAACTCTATAGCAGCGCAAACCACCGAGAGTTCTCATTCTATCCTAGAACGATATCAGACTGGAACACATTTCCTGAAAATATCACCTCAGCTCCAACTTAGAAACCTTCACACACCCAATCTCGCGCCTCACGTCATCAACATGGTTAACATTTTTCTAGCAAAACCATCCTTTCATCTCAGTTTCAAATATAGTTCGATCTACCTATCAACTGGGATTGTAACATAGACTATTTCAAAACCAAAAAAAATATAAAAATCTGTAACTATTTTAAATATCACTTGACGACCAATACTGACGACTGCATGGTATTCAAATACGCGTAGTTATTTCCAGTTTGAGATTAGGAATACAACTTTTTTCTCGTCCGTCGAAAAACACTATGAAATGTTTCCATCTTTGTCAATAACAAATCGCAAAATAATACTACTATTTATTATACTATTTCTTCCCTTTTTAGGACCTAATGGAGAAGGATTTGCTTTTATTCGCAAGCAAGTATATCAACTGGACAAAAGCGGCCTCATGCCAGGGTTTCCAAAGAGAATCACTCACGTTTTCAAAGGTGCTCCACTAAATCCCGCAGCTGTGATATACATGGACAGCAATAAGAGAACATTCTTCTTTAAAGGTTTGATTCTATAGTTTTCTTACAGATGATAAATTGATATCTGAGATGATTTTGATGATTTTGATAAAAGCGGGTATAAATATCAATATGGGACAATGCTCTCGTTTTCCTTCTTTTTTTTCACCTTATTCCATTTTCGCAAGAAAACTTTTACATCTATGATAGAATAAGATTAATACCATCTATAGATGTCTCATTTTAAGGCAAGTTAGGGATCATCATAATCAACAAATATATGAAGTTTGGTCGATAGGAATAAGACCTTCAGTCACTGGTATAAATGTCTAAAGAATAATAATATGAGATTGCATACTCAATGAGGCCATATATTGAGATCACAAGGAAGCTTAACTCTGAGAGAGAAATAGAGAAGAGAAGAGAGGGAGAGAGAGAGAGAGAGAGAGAGAGAGAGAGAGAGAGAGAGAGAAGGGGGGGGGGGCGGAAAGTGGGGGGGGGGGGGGATATGTTGTCCAATGGACGATTCATACATGTATTTTTTATAAGAAGAATTTACTTTTGCAAAGGAAATGTGAAAGAGATCCTCCAAATAAATCTACGTCCTCCTATTTGGCGCATGTCTTGTTCTAGGCAGTTTTATACATCAACAACGTTGTTTACCACGATACGGATATCGAGTCAAGGTTGTCCATATAATGCACCTCGTATTTGTTTAAGCTATGAACGTAGATCATTTATTCTTTTTTTTTACATTTAAAGTAAAGCTTCCGAAATCGTGTCTTTTATTTTCTGTTCATTTTTTTCCAGCATTTATTCATGCTTCATTGAAGCAACAGCATTAAGATATTTTTAACAAGTTGAAGGTTATGTTAAACTCTCCATACATGAGGTAAAGTATAATGTGATGTATTATTTTTTTTCTCATCATTTATAGAATTATTTAAATTTTAATAAGTAATTTAAGCAATACATTTATCATCTGACTCATCACATACTTTGTAGTGCTACACTTGTTTGTAACTGGGTTAATTCAGTTTTACTGCGAGATATAACATGGACTCTAAAGAAAAGTTTGGTCGAAAATAAAAGTATAATTTTCTTTATCTTTTTATATGGTTATTATGGGGTCCCTCTGAAAAGAGTTTTATAGAGAATCAGTAGAATGGCCTTTGCAATGTAAAAATGAGAGTTGGGAAAAAAGGTTAAAGGGATTAATGGGATGAGAATTGCACCCTAGGAAATTTCAAACCCCCGACAAATATGCTATAGTTATACCCGAGACTAAAATGATAATAACGAGACAAGAAACTTAGAAGCTTCATGTGAATGCAATGTCAATTCGGTAAACATAGCATTTGAGTATTGATGGTATGCGTAACTTTCAAAATGTATGGTCCTTAAGAGAGAATTTAATGAGACGTAATCACCCAATTGAAGCTTTTATCTGCGATAATTTGTGCCAAATTTAAGTTATAATACAAATAACACACGAGCAAGAGGAAGTTTACCGTCTTGACATGGTCTGTCTCTATACATCAATCTCGGGTTATACGTTGGGAATGTACATAGGTAAGTTTACAAAACAAAAAGATTGAGTTTTCTCTTTTACAATAACAATCACCAGATGATTCGTATTTTAGACCGTCTTTTTGATCCGTAAAGATGACAGGTTAAGGCCCTCATCAGAAAAAGGGTCAAATATTAGAACCAAGGTACGTTTGTTGATCAGTCCCAATGCGGTTCTTGTCTTTGATTAATGACTTAAATAATACATTGTTAAAAGAGCTCGTCAATTTTGTGATGAATTGTTGAACTGGGTGCTGGAAAATATTACTTGAAGAACAGTGATGATGTTAATTATCATGATGATTATGTTAGTGGTGGTTGTGGTGGTGGTGTTGGTGGTGAGGTGGTGATAATGGGGTGGTTATGGTCATCGTCGTCGTTGTAACAATGATAATGATGATGATAATCATCATCATCATCATCAGCATCATCATCATCATTATCACCATTATCATCATTATCACCATCGTCGTCGTCGTCGTCGTCGTCATCAGCATCATAATCATCATCACCATCATGCCTTGTTCTTCTTGACATATAGCCCTATACTTTTAAATCCAGGTAATCGATATTGGAGATTCACTAATAAGACCCTAGACGAGGGTTACCCAAAGAAGATTATTAGGCCTTATCCGGAGAAACCAGTGGCTGCCATAACGTTACGGGAGAGGGGAAGAGAAATGATCTATTTCTTTGGGGTGAGTCTTGGACATAATTATTTTTCTTTTCCTGCCCACTTTCAATCACAACCGCAGTTTTCATAACTTCACTCTTTTCCAGACCTCCTTCAGAATTTTACACATTCCTAATCCAGTTCATTATTATGTTATCCATCCTATTTTCTTATGTCACCCTTTCCTTCTTTTGACTTATATTGGTACATGTGAAATTGCTTTATATAGATTATCATGGCAAACCACGAGTCCCAAAAATGTACAGTTTGACCCGTTTTTATGGACGCGGACTAGCGCTTAGTTCCTGACTTTAGTCAAGGACTTGAAAAAATCACTAAAATCATGGCACCTTCGGACTACGTTTTGCCGAGTTATAGTCCCTTGCTCGGGTCAGACTTCATCGTTAATCTCGGACGTTACTAGGGTACATCATAGCGTCGACAGCTGTTGTGAGATTGAGCGAGCTTCGTATACCGAAAATACGTTGGTTACGAATGACAGAGGCAAGAGTGTTCTGTTGCTATAGACACTGGCTTTTTAAAAAAACTAAGAGATGAACAGAACGTCGAATGTACACATTTTTGTGAGTAAAATCTTTAAAAAAAACACAAATCTAATCGGGCTCGCGAGTTGCGAGTGAATAGAGACTCGAAGTCGAAGGGTTCGCTTCAAAGAACAAAAAAATGGATTAGAAAGTATCTATAGCGGAGACAAAAGTTATTCTGCTGGCATTGTGACTGACTGGAATAATATGGTTCATCAGAGTACATTTTCCCTTTAGTTTGTTTGTATTTCGGTTCAATTTGTTAGAGTTTCATTGACCTCAATATAGAATTGACAGATGATGACAATCAATATCTCGCGACTTTATGTGGATATGGCAAAATTAAGTTCAATATGAAACGGAACAAAATATATCTAAGTGTTGCTAATTTCCTTTTCGGAAATATTTTGCGTTGAAAAGTATGAAGACTGGTATCTTACTTGACATCGTGTACTAGAGAGCTTGATGTTACCAGCAGTAAATAACCGAATTATTCAACGTCCTTACAACGCCCACTTTTAGGCAAAAGTCTACCGAGTCAGAGCGTGGCCTTCGTAAAGTTATGACCTGACACTGACCAAAAAAGGACGTCAAAATGCAGTCTTTTGCCACAAAAGAAATCAAATCGTGAGTTGTATTCAATAGTTCAACCAATGAAATAACTTGGTTCCATGAGCACTACTAACGACAACTCACCAGGCGGTGCAAAAACCAAATAATGACGTCAAACTGCCAGTCCTTTTGGATTTCAGTGTCGGGCTATAACATAACGATGACTACGGTCAGACTATGAAAACGATCATAAGAACCGACTCTTTTTAGTCACTTGCTTCGCTCAGGCTTAATACGAGGAAGTCTTTTACTAGACTAGTAAAAACTAAATCTAGTCCGCCTACATAAAAATGCGCCCTTGTGTCTTTTACATTTTCTTTCAGAAAACCAAAACTTGGCGGTGGAATCAGATGACAGAGCGGTCAACCTCTAGCATTTACTCAATCAATAGATATTGGTTAGGACTACCGCCCCAGATAGACGCCGCGGTTGAATGGTCTGATGGATATATCTACTTCTTCTGGAGAAATCAGTAAGTATAATGTCATGATTTTTTTTTAACCAGTTAACTGTCGTACTCTGGAAAACCTCGTATTTAAACATAAAACTTGTCCTTCAAACATCTTTCGATCAAAATTACCCTCATCTTGGCAAAAGCTCTCAAACCTGGAACTTCGCGAAGTCTGTCAGTCTCTAGCCTCCCCCCTCTGTACTTCCCCCTTCACCAGCTCTCCCTTTTTCCCTTTCATTCTTCGATTTCATAACATAAATGTAAATTCATCTTGTCATTATCTTCGTGTTTCGTCTTTTGCCTAACAAAGGTTAAAGACCGAAAAGTTATATATTTGTTTATTGTGCCAACCTATGAGCCATAGTTACTCCTTATATTTTTTATGTTTTGACTGGCTCATTTAGACATGTTTAGCTTTTATATAAATCCACTTGTTAATTTTATAGTTTACTACTTCACTCCCTGTACCTAAAGAAGTATCTGTAAGTTGAAGTAAAGAACAATTTAATGTTTAACCGATAGTTCAATTGTAGAACACTAGCCTCACATGAAACGGAACCTGTATCGGTTCCGAGTGAAGTAATTGGGTAGCTTTGCAGCCAGAAGGAACCGTTTAATGCTTTTAAAAAAGGGACAACTCCGGCTCGTGATCCTTATTTCACTGAATGGGACATTCATCATCATCCTCCATTAATCCTTTTTGTGCCGTCGGGGGTGTCTGGGACAACATCAAGTGAATGGGTCATTGCCGATTTAACAATTTGTCAGTATTTTTCTCATATATATATATATATATATATATATATATATATATAATATATATATATGTGTGTGTGTGTGTATATATATATATATATATATATATATATATATATATGTATATATTCTTAAACCAGTAATTATGCTGACACTAATATCACAACAGTCTCATTATAAACACATAATCTTTACGCGGAAGATTAAGACGGAGATGCAACGTAGTATTATAGATTCATTTTGCAAGATGTTCAACGAACCACATTTTGCCCGCACAGTTGTGATACTAATATATTACTTCTTTCCGTTCCCAAAAAGGAACATGCATGTATGTGCACATTGTAATATTGCTGATGCTTACTGGAAGTGGTTATTCATGTTAACAATAGGCATTATAAAGTCTTGAATTAAAGAAAATCAATTGTTGTTTTAGTCAGTCACAATATAGACAATGTCATTTCAGTTTATCGTTTTTCATTATGACATGAAGCATGTCTGTCTTTATTGTTCGTTGTTGGGGGGGGGGGGGGGTAACAAAAATACGTAGAAATCGCGTGTCTATATATGCAGGTCTGACATCTAAACCCATTATGGGCCTATTTTAACATTGTTGTAATGGACAATGTTTTGTGTCATTTTTTGAGATTTCCATTACAACAATGAGCCCAAAAGGAATTGGGTTATCTGACCAACAAATAAGTGCAAGTCGGTAGAAATGCATAAAATAAACTGCCAACTCTCCTCGTGTGTATGATTTATTATCACGTTGAATGTAAGGAGGTGTAAATAGAAAAACAAATTGCATGCACTTCTTGTAATCTAAATATATGAGAAATGCCCACGAGGGAAATGCCGTCTTCGCATGAGTTACTCTCTGCATTTTAACCAGTGGATTGCCGTACTCCAGAAAGACATGTATTTAAAATTTTGGCCAGAAAACTCGTCATTCAAATATAAATCGATTTAAGTGACCTTCGTCTTGGCAAAAATTCTCAAACCTGAGACCTCGCGAAGTCCCAGGTTTGATAATTTTGTCAAGATGAGGGTCATTTAAATCGATCGATATTTGAATGGCGAGTTTTGTGGCCAATTTTTTTAATTCGCGTCTTTCCAGAGCACGGCAGTTAACTGGTTAAAGTGCTATCACTTAATGTAATTCCCATACTTCGTTAAATGTGAGCTCATCAGGTGCAACGGAGTTTATTGTTGATAAACAAACCTGGAGAGCACTGAATCGGTATTAAATTTCTTCTAGAACTGATGGCAATAGCAAACCAAAGCAAATCTTTTCGAAAAATGATTAACTCTCTCCTGTTTGGTTCGGTTTCCAATCGCAGGTACTACAAGGTAAACAAGTACAGGAAGGTGGCGTTGTCCGGGTATCCCAAAAACAAGGCAGCAGCCTGGCTTGGAGGTCCTTGCGGACAGTCATTCAAGTAGACATATCCGGGTTAGACGATGTGATGCATTGTACATTTCTGGTAAACATTTTGATCGAGTCTATGGCAATTTTGGTGCACGGTCTATTTTGCTACTCTTTGAAAAGAAATTTTAAAATCGTTGCACAACAAAATTGAGGAAAGTGATTAATGGAGGTCCTAGAACAGGGAATATATTCATATATTTATCAGATTCTCGCTAAGGATTTTTTATTTGAAAGATGAGTCCTGTTTTAGAATCATGCTTACGATACAATGTAACGTGTGTAAGTAATTGCGATTGTGCAATATGTATGTATGTATGTATGTATGTATGTATGTATGTATGTATGTATGTATGTATGTATGTATGTATGCATGTATGTATGTATGTATGTATTTATGTATGTATGTAAGTATGTATGTATGCATGTATGTATGTATGTATGTATGTATGTATGTATGTATGCATGTATGTATGTATGTATGTATGTATGTATCAATATTTGGTTATTTAAATGACAGTGTACATAGTATTGTGATAAATATCTATACATCTTCATTTCTTAATATTCAATTTTATCTATTGAACTCTGTGAATGAGCAACACTCGTTTTATCCTGTAAGGCGGGGAAGAAGTTAATAGCAATATTGGTTGTGTGTAGGGGGGGGGGTGACGGACAGAAAGAGAGAGAGAGAGAGAGAGAGAGAGAGAGAGAGAGAGAGAAAGAGAGAGAGAGAGAGAGAGAGAGAGTTTGTGAGTGTGTTTTGTTTTGTTTTGTATTTGTTGTTTTTGCTTGTTTTCTTTTTTTTTTAGTTTTTTGGTTTGGGGTTTGTTTGGGTTTTTTTTTTGTTTTGTTTTTTGTTTTGTGGTTTGTTTTTTTTCGGGGGGGGGGTGGTGAGGGGGAGATCTGTTCAGTTTATATTATATCCATAATTTTGCAACTATACATGCATCATCATTCTTTCATATTGTCATATTGTGAACACCAATATTTCCTCTGTTGTCCGGGACTGCTATTTGGTCCACATATAATTCACTTTGAACTAATTCAATATTTATACAGTCTAACAAAGGAATGATCGATATTATATACCAGTGCAATATATTATGATTTTACATAGCAGCTTGGAGAAGAAGAATCATTTTCAATTTAGTCAAGCGTACAGCTGACATGCCGATGTATCCCACTTCCTTTGAACATGTAATGGGCAGCAAAAATTCCTAGCTACCCTCTTTTCAAGCCGATATCGCTGAAAAATAACCTCCGTGCCTGGAACGAACTCAGCATCTCAATCATAATAGGGAGGTCGGGAAAAATACAACATAAAGCACAAAAAAACATAAATGAGGTTTCTTGTATTCAACCTGAAGGAAACTATTTATATTTATTAATAAAGTGTTTTGTTTTTATTTCCATAGGATGCATTACTTATGATGAGATTAAAAGTTTTGATATTCATGATATATAAGTAATGGCTTTGTGATTTATTTCTTTATGGTCTTATCTTATTTGATGCTGAGTCTAGGATTAATCCTTTAAATGCTTATTTTCTTTTTAAGTAATCTTACCCAAAGAGTTAAGGTAGGAAGTGAGTTTTCAGAATTTGGTAAAGTTACCGTCGGAATTCCCATTAGAGTGTTTTGGGCCATCTTCGTTTATCAATTAATATTATTGTTGTTAATGACCCCCTGATGTTTTGTTAACTATAACTATATTACCTTTAAACGACACAAAACTGTAAATTAGAGTAATACATTACAGGACGATCTTGAACTGAGCAAGTGTATATGGAACGTGCCAGACAAAGCAAGAAAGAAAAATACAAGAAAAAAACCATCCCAAAAAACCAGTCGACCTCGACTGGGTTTAAACCTCAGACCTTCTGATTACCGGTCAAACGTGCTACCATGACACCACAGAGTAATCAGAAAGTCTGAGGTTCGATCCCCAGTCGAGGTCGACTGGTTTTTTGGGATGGTTCTTTTCTTGTATTTTTCTTTCTTACTGTATCTGGCAGCTTTCATACACACTTGTTCAGTTCTTTATCTTACACCGGTGACTGCTCCTTAATTTCTAAATAGGACGATCTTCTTTCTTTATTTGCTTGGTCAAAGGATTGGGGGTTAAATTTTAGCATTTCCATATGCTACGTTTAACATATTGAAGATATGGTTTGGCCACCGTATTTTTCCTTGAAGAAAAAAAAAAAAGAAAAATTCTGGAAGTGCCAAATGGTGTCTGCACAACCTCGGTGCTGTTTTGATCAATGCCTGGAATGATTTACCTCAGGAGCGGTTATCCAAAGTTATCAAGTCGATGAACAGGCGATGGCAAGCTGTGTTGGGAGGAGAGGGTGGCCACTGTCATTGTTGAACAAGGATGTCTAGGATAAAAAAAAAATTATTTCACTGATGAAGAAAATAATAATTCTTTAATTTAAGTGTTTTCTGAGAAGAATGTTAGTGTGACATTTCATCCCATTTTCAAGTTTTATCTACGTATTTTTTTTTTCAGAGCTTACTTAATTGATTGCACCCATCGCTCCCAGAAACCCCTAGCCGTGGAGTTCTAGGAGTGTTAAAGAGCCACTTTACACTATCTTCTGCACAATTCCTGGTAATTTCCTTAGCGGCTGCATGAAATATCTTTGTATTATCAGACCAGATTTTAGACGGCATTCTTCGCCTAAACACAAACCTACGGAAGGCAAACATGATATCGCCCAAAGAAAACCTTCACACAATTCTATGTGGATAGCTCAAGTAACCCGACAAGTAAAAATAAGAATATAAAACTTCTTTCCTACCATATATACCATACACACCGTCCCTCAAAATCAAGACCTGTAATACTAAAAGACAATGGTCTGGTTAATATTTCCTGGGGTAAAGGAGAAACTGTCTGTGTACAAGGTGATGAATCGAATCTCTGACATCGTTTTCGTTTCACTTGCTTAGCCAACGATCACAAGCCTATGATCCAGAACTGGTTTCTCAGGGACGTCATCACTTGTGAAACACCAGCGTGCTACAATTTCTCATGTTCTCTGCTCACCGTCAAAATAAAGCCAAATGACACTTGGGTAA
>NC_088363.1:75849887-75857387 GCF_034508935.2 Berghia stephanieae
TTGTCTATAAGGGTTTTGCGTCGCTTGGTCATTTAACGCCAGATTTAAAAAAAAAAACTATTCTAGATATACAATCAATAGCGTCTGAGAAAATGTAATGTTTGTTTGTTTGTTTTTAAGGGTTTTACGGCGCTTGCAACACATTTAGGTTATATCAGCGCCAGTAAAAAGGAAGAAAATGGGATAGTAAAAAGTTCTAGAATTACAATTTAAGCACCCAAGAAAAAGTAAGACATAGGGGAACTGGGAACAAATAGGGATCAGATGTAGATTCCAAGAGCATACCACCAATGTACTTAGTTTGAGATCACCTATAAGTCTCAGCCGGACACAAGCACAAAATCCAACAAAGAGGAATACACTCAAATGCTTACATTATACATTAAAAATAACTAATATAATAATACATAACAGAGATGATTTACAAGGAAAAAAATATCATCTCCCAAAAAAATAACTATGCATTTGACTGTTTCCCTCCCAGCCAGGACTCCGACCAGGTCCAGGACAAAACCAAGTAATCTCATTCCAAGACAAAGACAGAAAGCATGTTGGAAAACAGATATAAGGGGATAGAAGACACATTATGTACCCCCCTGCCCACTATGGGAGGTCAGGAACCCCACCCAGGAGAAAATGTAAGACAAAGAGGATTGGTTCAAATAGGGAACTGAGGTCGATGCCAAGAGCAACCTACGGATGTGCTTAGTTTGAGATTGAAAGTACCATCCAAACACAAGAACTAGATGTCACTAAAAGGAAATTCCCAAATATTAACAAAAATATTCGAAACGAAAACTATAACAATACATAACAGTGACATGCTTTGTAAGGAAGACATGTTTCCTTCTCAACCAAGGGCATCAAGACAAAGACAGTAGGCAACCTGGAAATAGAAAACAGTTACAGAATCTAATTCACAGCTAGAGTGACCTCTCTAGCACCGATTAGATGTCAAAAGACCCCACCCCAGTTGTTCATGCTCTCTTGATGAATACAGTAAGGTCTGCAGTTATAAACAGAGTAGAGAAAGGAGGTTTGACAACATCAATTCATTTTTTATTCAAATTTGCGAAAGTAAAATAATGAACTATTAAACTCGTTGACTATATTACATAAAAAACTATATAAAAACATTCATGGGCATTCTATTTACGATTTTCAAAACAAAATGATAATCCAATTATCTCTCTCTCTCTCTCTCTCTCTCTCTCTCTCTCTCTCTCTCTCTCCTCGTTCTTTTCCTGTACATTTTATGAACGAAAATAACCGGGCTCTCGTGGGACTTTTAGGTCATATCAATCCCAAGAAAGAGGAAGAGGACGTTGAGAGAATATTCAAAGATAGTAGAGCTAATTTCTGCACTTACAAGGGACCAGGATAAATTAAGATAAGTGGGCTCGTTCAGATTAGAGAATTAAGATAGATCCCAGGCGTAATCTCTTAGACTGTATAGTCCCATTCAAAAGAATGCACTCAAATATTTTATTGCATCAAAAACTATCAAAGGTAAATTACGCACTAGAGACAGAGAGAAAGGAAGGAATGCTATATATTCCAAAAACACATCTGATTTTCTTCCTCTGTCAAAGACTTCTAGCCTTGGATTAAGCAAATTGAATCGTCTAGTTGCAGATCAATGACCAAAAAAATGCTATGGGCGAAGGGGAAAAGATGTAGGAGGTTAGAAGAGATAGCAACATTGGATGACAAGAGTGATTCACACCCTATTTCCCCTCTCCTGGTATATTCAATGAGCTTCTCTTCATTTGTCGGAAGTATTCCTATCGTCATGCATTGCAGAGACGCTATATTACATCTACATATCAAGAGTGTGGAATTCATGAAAAAAATAACAATGTATAATGAAAGCAATATTTGAATTTAATTCCATTTAAATTAGGATGATAATACATGATTTCGTACGTAAAATTAAAAATAATTGAAATTAATTAAACATTGAAAAGCGAAATGTGGCTTGGGCGACGCATAGCAAGAGGTCCTCGATTGTTATGCTGCATTATTCCTTAAAGAAATGTAACAATTTAGATAGCTCGCTGTTAATTAAAATATGAAGGAAACATGAGTCCAGTATTCTCGGAACCTTAAATCTTAAATTGAAGTATGCATGCCTAATGACAAAAGAATCTTGACCAAAATAAAGACAGGTCATCCATATTACATACTGTCCTCAATTGTCATGACATTAAAATAAAACTACATTTTTCAATTTTGACCGACATGAAAAGAGAAAAGATATTTGAATGAATTCAAAATTTATGAAAACGATCGAACAACTGGAAAATTTGAGAAAATTTAAGTTTTTTTCTGTCACTGTAGTCTAAACTAATGAGGTCTTTTTATGGAGTCCGCCCTAATATTATTATCTTTCTAAACTATTGCGCCGATCTTACATTCCAGAAAAAAACTAATTATTTCGTAAAAATTCTTCATCAAAAAGATTTGATATCGCATCTTGTCTTTAAACGTCTGTACGTCGTTTTAAGATGAAGGAAACTGATTTAAATTAGTGAGGATTAAACAATAGTCTACAACAATCAAGAGAATAATATGATTTTATAGAATTTGACACAACACTCCCCCAAGTACTGATGTCAACTAGCTATAAAACGGCCATATTTTTACATTTCTGGATTATGCAGCAATACGTAGAAAAGTTTATAGTTTTGAAACTATGACATTGCCTTAGAAGAATTGTTTTTTTTAATGAATCTGACAAGGAAACTTTATTTTTGTTTCTGCCTTTTTGTCACATTGTGAATCCTCGTATGATTGTTTTATCCATTTGAGGACAAAATAGTTGTAAAAGGCAAAGAAATAGCAAATAGTAAAATCATATTGCCAGAAGTGTTAATGGGTGATTTTGTTAGTTTTCAATTTGTTTGTTTCTACGGGTTTTACGGCTTACAACACATTTAAGTCATATCAGCGCCAGTTAAAGGGAAGAAAATAGGATAGTAAAAACATTCTAGGTGAACAATTAAAAGGACTTCAAGAAAAAGTAAGACAAAGGTTCAAATAGGGAACAGATGTGGATTCCAAGAGCACACATTAGTGTACTTAGTTTTGAGATCACCTAAAAGTCTCACACAGAGACCAACACAAGATTCAACGAAGAAGAACACACTCAAATGTTTACAAAAAAAATAACAGTACATAATCGAGAGATGATTTGCAATGAAAAAAATATAATCTCCCAAAACTATAACTATACAGTCGACTGTGTCCCTCCCAGCCAAGGACTCCGACCAGGACAAAACTAAGTAACTTCATTCCACAACAAAGACAGAAAGCAATAGGAAAACAGGTATAGAGGGTATAGAAGACATAGCAGGTACCTCCCCGCCCACTATGAGAGGTCGGGAACCCCACAGCTCTCATTAGTGTGGAAGATGAATTATATAAAAATGCCATTCGTTAATAGGAGCTTTTTACTTTAGAAATATCAGTCTCTGAGTCTGGAGTATCATACTGTTATTCCAATTATATCTGAGGATATAGAGAATACAATAAGAATCTGAATATCTAAAAGTTTCTTGCTTGTAACTTTCATTGCCGTACGAAGAGGTGGGATAGACAGTCGTTCAGACTTGAGGCAGATATCATCATTAATTCCAACGACGTGACTAAAAGCATAAGAATCAAATGTTTTTATTTAGCTGTTATATTTTTATAAATTATTATGCCCCGCGTGGGTGAGGTGAAAAATCTAACTGTTTGGACTCGAGGTCTTGAGTATCACTGCTCCCCCAAGCAGTGATGTCAAGATTTTCTGCTAGAGTAATGATATGATTATCATCATATTTTCAAATAGTAGATCAAATAGAAGGTCATGATGAGTTAAATACATTAACCTCAGAAGTCAGTTATAATATTTCTTCAAGGAAAACATCAATGGTTCTAATTTCACTTTATTATGCCGTTAATGGTTTTAGTGTCAAACAACTGAAGACAGCAGTCGAGCTTCAGATCGGTGGGTTACTAGCGTTTTTAGTTTTTTTTATCTTGTTTTTTTGCGTGAGTGTGTCCCTATAAATTTTTGATAAAGTTTTCCTATAAACTGTTTATTGACTACTTGTCCGCCGGAGAGAAAAGGTTTGTTTTCGGGATAATGAGTGGAATCGGGAAATTTTAGAAAAAGATGAAATGAGAAAAAAGGAATCATCTAAATGGATTACCTGTTGCTTAAACATACAATAATTCTTGAGGAAAATATTCACCCTCAAAATATTGAGCTAAAAAAATTTGATCAAAGAATTCAGAAACAAGACTATTGTTTAAGTTGATGGCCAATTTTACAAATTAACTTTGTCCACAGTTGTTTCAATTCATCAAACACTATCATTCGTGTTTCAGATATGAAATCAAATTTATTTTTGCACCCCTGACATTAGATGTAACTTTTGTTGCTTTGTTCTGTGCCTTCCTTCGTCTCTTCTTACTTTTCCGATGCTTTCTTCTCATTGTCGAATTTTTAGACACTTTATTCTCAGTGGTTGAACCTTTCTGATAAGCCTTGGACATTTTATCTGTTGTAAAAATAAAGGCCAGGGATGTAAACAAAAAAATCATGAAATCAGTAATAAGTCTTTGCTAAGTAAAGATAATAGAATAACATAATATATATATATATATATATATTATACAATTATAAACAAAGTCACTCATATATTTTTGGCCGAGACAATTGTTTCTATGCTCTCCATCGCCATGTGTCCGTAGTGTGCTGTTTTTCATTCGAGGGGTCGATGTATAATAAACATCGACCCCTCGAATGAAAAAAACATGTCACTGCATAACAACACTAATCACCGCGAAATCAACAACACAACGGAAGTAAGGACACAAGAAATAAACATCGACCCCTCGAATGAAAAAAGCACAATACGGACATATGGCGACTGACGACATGGTGAGTATAGAAACAATTGTCTCGGCCAAAATATGTGAGTGGCTTTATTTATAATTTATATTCGCTCTAACCAACATTATCGAGCACTTTCGTACCTATAAGTACCCACCAACACTCATATTTATATATATATAGTTTGAGTACTTAGTTTGAGATCACCTAAAAGTCTCATCAGGACACCAACAAAGGATCCTATTAAGAGAAACACATCTAAATTTTTAGAGAATACATAACTAATTATACATAGTATGAGAGAGAGAGAGAGAGAGAGAGAGAGAGAGAGAGAGAGAGAGAGAGAGAAAGAGAATTGTATTTGTATTTAAGGGTTTTACGGCGGTTGCAACACATTTAGGTCATATCAGCGCTTGAAATAAAGGAAGAAAATGGGATAGTAAAAAGTTCTAGAATAACAAAAGGAAATTGGTTCAAATAGCAAACAGATGTAGATTCCAAGAGCACACTATCAGGGTACTTAGTTTGAGATCACCTTAAAGTCTCACTCAGACAACAGCACATGATCCCACTAAGAGGAATACACTCAAATGTTTACAAGTCTTTTGTTAAAAAATACAAAATGATAATGCATAACAGAGAGATGATTTACAAAAAAAAATATCATCTCCCAAAACTAACTAAACATTTGACTGTTTCGCTCTCAGCCAGGAAATACGGCCAGGGCCTGGACAAAACCAAGTTATCTCATTCCAAGACAAAGACAGAAAGCATGTTGAAAAACAGATATAGGGGGATAGAAGACACAATAAGTGCCTCCATGTCCACTATGGGAGTGAAAAAGAGAGAGAGAGAGAGAGAGAGAGAGAGAGAGAGAGAGAGAGAGAGAGGAGAGGGAGAAATGATTAACAAGGAAAAGAATATCATCTCCCTAAACTATAACTATAAATTTGATTGCTACCCTCCCAGCCAAGGACTCCAGCCAGGGCTGGGGCAAATCTACGTAATCCCATTCCAAGACAAAGACAGAAAGCAAGTTGGAAAACAAATATAGGGGGGATAGAAGACATAATAAGTACCCCCCCCCCTGCCCACTATGGGAGGTCAGGAACCCCAACCAGAAATAAAAGATTAAGTTAAGTTTCTAATCCCATTTACAATGGCATCGATCAAAATTTCATTTCCCCAGAGGGTTCAGCAATAATCATTCCGTTCCATTAGGCGAATGGATCCGTACATAACCGTTAGAGATTTCTGGCTACACTTTAGATAAGACTTTCCAAAAAATTATATTCCTCGTGAAATCTGGCTCTAAGCTAAAAGAATAAAAGCAAACATTCGTAAGAAATTATCATAAAATTACCTGAACAATGTTGACAGCATGGACTTTTAGATGGATCCTTTTTACAAATCTTAGGACACCTTGGGCGACACTTAGATTCACCAGACTGCAATAGAGTTTAAATTTAATTATTTTTAATGACAACACAGTCAATTATAAGTCCCCATCTCTATTTGGAAGCTTCTGTAAGAAGACTATTAAAGAAACCTATACTTATGAGGTAATGAACAAACACCTGCATTAATTTAAACTCAAATCTTCAGGTCACAAAAGAGGAACTTTCTGTGAGAGGACTATTAAAGAAAGAGTAAATTTCTGAGACAATGAACAAACAATTTCATTGATTTAAACTCTAAATTTTGCAAGTCATAAAAAAGGTCCTATAAATTTATCAATAGAAGATGAAAATGCTTTTTACATCATAGGTCTACTTAAGAGCAGTCAATTAAATATATAATTAGATTTAGAATTTTTGTTTGTTTGTTTGTTTGTTGCTTTAGGTCTCTTCCAACACAATTGAGGTTATATGAGAGACCGCTGAAACAAACAAAAAACAAGCAATCTAACAAAAATAGTACAAATGTAAATCAAAATCATAACCTAAAGATATCATAAGCTAAATTATAAATAACCAAGAACAAACAGGCAGAAGATTTACAGAAAAAAAAATATCCCCTGTCAAAAATACAATCACAAACCAAAGAATCAGGATAGGCTAGTAAAGAGAAGAAGAAACGACATCACAATCGGATCGTACACCCATGCGAACATCATAGGTATACGATTCAAGGGTGATGCTCCCATCCAACCACCCGCAGATTTAGAATTAATCACATAGTTGTTTATTTAAATCGTTCACAAAAGCAGATAATGGATTAGAGTATAAGGAGACAAAAGTATAAAGTGGTTATCAACTTGAAAAACATGATTTCTCTCATCTTGAAGTGCTTTTTTAAAAATTTGATATTGTTTGACTCGATGTGTGAATGTGAAGACAGTATAGATAACAAAGAAAAACAAATAAATGATGATGATGATGATGATGATGATGATGATGATGATGATGATGATGATGATGATGATGATGATGACGATGACGATGATGACGAAGACGATTACGACGAGGAGGAAGAGGAGGAGGAAGAGGAAGAGGAGGAGGACGTCGACAACGACGATGATGGTGATGGTGGTCGTGGTGGTGATGGTGGCGGTTGTGGTGGTAGTCATCATGGAGAACTAATAAGAAATTTATATTATGAAAGCTTCTGGGTTG